>NW_024082073.1:14391-323909 GCF_003009895.1 Hyaena hyaena | reverse complement strand
TCTCCCTTAATAATGTGGAGGGTTGTCGCTGGCCTTTCCTGATTGGGTGTTGCAAGGGTGGTTACTCCTGCCTTGGGCAATGTGTAACTACCTGATAGTTTCGGGGAAGCTGGAACTCAGGCCTTCTAGTTTAGAAGGGAAACTTAAAGCCTGTCAGGGAGTCAGTTTGGTTTAGATGTTTAGACTTATGTCCTTACAGAGAGAGAGGACAGGAACCCAGACACACTAAACATAAACTTTCACCCTTATTATTTATGATATTTTCTAATTTTCTCCTAAAAATGATGTAAGGGGCATCATGAGAAAACTGACATACCACTAAAGATTCAGTTGTTAGTGAATAATTCCTACACTTAGGTCTTTGATAATACATAAAAGTTGTTGAAAAGCTTTCCTTCATTTTTTCAGTCAGTGACAGAAATGGGATTGTTAAAATTTGGCAGAGTTGTTACTTCTTTGTTTTTTAATTTTTTAAATGTGTTTTTTAAATTTAGTTTTGAAAGAGAGAGAGACGGTGTGAGCAGGGGAGGGTCAGAGAAAGAGGGAGACACAGAATCCGAAGACAGGCTCCAGGCTCTGTGCTACTGTCAGCACAGAGCCTGATGTGGGGCTCGAACCCACTAACTGTGAGATCATGACCTGAGCCGAATTTGGACGCTTAACCGACTGCACCACCCAAGCGCCTCGAGTTGTTACCTCAATAATGATCTTTCTTTATGAGGTGTCAGCCATTTTTTTCCCCTTGGGAGTATGGAAAATTATGACTAGAGATTCTTTCCTAATGCCAACATGATACTGGGAAAAATACTACTCAAGGCAAATTGTACATCCTACTGATGAATGAAGGGTGTTCAAGTGGAGAAAAGGGAGGCAGCGAGGGAAACATGGCGAGATAAGCTCAATGTATTAGGTGTACCCAAGGCAAGCGGAACTACAAAGAAACAAGTAGGGGTGGAATAAGGTTCAAGAGTTGGCGAGCAGAGTCACGGGGTCAGTACATTTACTAGGGTTGAAATACAGAAAAGCTTTCTGAGAAAAGGAACATGAAGAGAATTTATAGATGAGAAACCTATGAGTTGAGATGGTACCAGCCTTGTAATCTAGGAAAACTCCAACACAATGGGGAGGAACAGACAAGGCTCGGATTAAGACGAAGGGGTCAGAGAAGGAGGACTTCTCAAAAGCATTATATTCAAGTTGATTCGCAATGCTGAAGGCCGGATCCGGCAGGTCCAGGGGTCCGTGAAGGATGGACGGTGTTGGTGAGAGAGAATGAGAGAGCCCCGAGATTCTTTCTGATCACCAGGCAGGCATCTCTGCTCTGACTGGGGCTCAACTAAGTGTTTTGGAGACGGCACAGAAGTGGCATTTGCCTTAGAGAATGATTTCTGACAACAAACTTCTTTGATATGTAAGAGTTTCCCAGAACATAGATTTGTAGAAGAGTCATGCATAACTTTTATCAATAGCAGTTGAGGTAAGGGATTTAGATGCTTATCTTATGGGGAAGCAAGGCATCTTTAGCATACCAGACAATGTTTTTAGCATAAGAGGGTGAAGTTACTTCTCTGTGAGCAGGGGTCAAAAACAGGTCTTTCAGGAGATACCTTTGCTCTCATAATCACAAAAAGAAGTTTCTCAATAGGTTCCTTCACAGGGAGTAGTTAGCATATACAAAGCCAGAAAATGCTTCAGGCAGAAACAAATGGGTGGGGGTAGATATTTGCCCTTAACTTTAAATTAGGCTCTTTGCCTCAGGGCCAGACTCAAGCCCCCTTTATTATGTAAGTCTTGGATCTGCAAGACCCCTAGGAAGAGCCTTTTGACAATCATCTTTGGAAAGGCAAGGACATGCCTTTTCTTATGATCAATCTGTGTGGGGAATATAGGTCTGATCTGGAATATTGTGAGGCCTGGTCAATACCAGCAGCCTCATTTACAACATGAGCCAGTGGTAGCAGAAGGAGATACCAGTTTCCTTGCTGTGACTGCCATCCAGAGAGGCTGGTGCAGCTCCCAGCACCATAACCCTCTAATGCAGTAGCCATATTAGGTTGATACCTAGAGTAAACATGATGATAGTTTTAAGTATGTCTAACATGAAATTTCATATTGGATTCTGGGCATGTTCCATCATATACCCCCAAGATCAAACTCCCAGTGATGTTTCCCCGATCTGATAACCAGGGAGCCTAGAACCCCATAATCGCTGTTACTTGCATTATTTGACTTCCAACAGCATACATATCTCACTTGTCTTCATTCTGTAGAACTGCCAAAATATGTTGTATCCGGGGGTCAGTATGAAATCACATGAGCTGCAGAAAAATTACAGGGTTGGGTGAGGAAGATAACATAGATTTACTTGTGATGCAGTGAGAGGGATCTGATCTCGGGAATAACTGGAGTGGGAACTATGAAGAAATCTGTCTTCGAGGAGAACCATAACACTGAAGAAGCCTAACATGTATGTATGTGTTAGAGGGGAAATATGGGTCTTGGTACATGAGACTGACTAAGAATGAAAAATTCTGAAAGGTGATTAGAACAAGTGGTTTGATGACACTGATTTCTGCTTACCTTGCTAGCGCTACACATGTGTCAGCTCTCAGATAATAAAAACAAAAACAAAAAAACCATAATCAACATAAGCAAGGGAGTCATCCCTGGAATCTCTTTCCCCTGAAGATCAGGGGCACGACTGGGAACGATGGTGAGGTAGTGGACTGTGAAGGAGAATATGAAGCAGACACCTGGCCACTCCCCATGCAATAGGACCATATCAGCACATGACATCCAGTCTTCTTTGTCTGCTTCTCCATACCCAGAAATTGTGCCCTTTCCCCCACTTAGCCCCTGCCATCACAAGTCTCCCGCAGCCACCCACCTGCTCTAACACTCCTCACCTTTTTCAAATGCTTGCATTATCTTTTTCAGATCAGGACCTCGGGAAGACACGTTCCTTTGTTCCTTGAGAAAAGTTTTCGGTTTTTTCAGACTCAAGGCCTCACTCCTAGGGATGACAAAAATTGAACCCCACACTTCTGACTTTTCATCCCTCTAGAATGACGATTTTCTATCTTCACCCTGTTGAAGAGCCTGAAGCCTGGAGACTCTAAGAAAGAACAGGAGACTCCTGACTTTGGAGCCAGGGAAAAGTGTTGCCCTCTCAGTTGCCCCTTAGGACCTTAGGAAGGTCTTGACCTCTCAGAGGCATAGTTTCCAAAATTAAATCATGAACCTCTCCCTCTCTAAATCCTAGAAATCATATGAAATTATATGAAATAATGGATAAAACAAAGCAAAGTTGTGGTATCTTTAAAAACACTTAATGTATAGAAAAGTCACTGCATGGATGTGAGTCCCAAGGCAGATGATCAGAAAGTGTGGTTGCAGAACTTGGCTCCTGGGATTTGAAATAGACAAGTGTGGGAATATTGTCTGGGGAAGACTAAGGTCTTTAAACTCTGCTTCACAGTAAGAAAGCTCTCAGAATAACATCTGAGCTTTCAAGTTTCTGGGAAAGTTTACAAATGCTTGAAACAGAAGACATGAGCACCAAACTCATGATGGCCTGAATTTCATGCGTTAGGAAAAAGCTCGATGCTATCAGGTAGGTGTGCAAAATTTAGACACAAGGATGCCACCTTTCCATTCCAGCTTCTAACACATGTGATCAAGATGGACCACTTGTGTGTATGAGGCCAAAATATTCCTTGAGATTTAAGTCTGTTTTTGGAAATCTAAACCGAGCCACATAGAAGGTCTCTTCTAGTCCCAGGACAGACATTTAAATATAAGGGAGATGTCTCCAACTCTGGGTGCTTGACAGATAAAGAAGCTATGACTTTTCCAGGATAAGCCAAGCGCCTAAGAAATATGAGAACCTGAGTTAGATATGAGCATTAAAGGTGAATAAAAGCTATCAAGTCACAAGGGCCTGCCATGCCTTAGCCTCAATCCTGCTACTGACCCAAACTGTGTGACTTCCCACCACCCAAATTCTCTACCACAGAGCCTGATGCATTCTCAACAGTTACAGAACACTTAAATTACAATTTGTGGACAGAAATTTCACATAAAACTACACATCCAAATTGTCCTGCTGTGACAAATGTTTTATTCTAATTGATCATCACAGAACTCTAATGCCGTTAAGCCTCTTTCACCATTTCTGATCCCCCACACATACCTTTCCACAAGGTGATTCACATCCTAGGGAGAAAAGGGAAAACATGAGTCAAGGGGTAATAGGCCCTCCCCACTTACAAAGTGTTATCACATCCCCACCAACCCCTACGGTGGGAATAAAGATGGTCCCAATGTGAGAGCAAATAAGTAAAAATAAGGCCCAGACATGTGAGGCTGTTAGATTTCCTAAAAGGTAGAAACAGCTTTGAGCCTTGCAGAAGGAAAGCATGATGCCTCTAGTATCTGGAGATGAGACATCTTTATGAGGAAAACAACAGTTCCATAATTTTTTCCCAAAGTGCATGAGATGATATGAATAATGCATGGCTCTTTCATTTATTCAATAGAAACCTAAAGTGATTTGCTATTATTTGCCAAACATCAGGGCAGGCTTTGGAGAATGAAAGATGAGTAAATAATCATATTCCGCAAGAGGTTTACATGCCTTTGCTGAGGATACAAGCAATATATAAAGGTAGGCATTTTTCAAGTCTCTCTCTTCTCATTTCACACTATCTGTAAGTGACCTTGTCTACTCCCTTAAGTTCAACACACACATATGTCCACTTGATTTCCTACTCTTTGCTTTTACTCAGTTTTGTCTCTTAAACGCAGGTTAATGATTTCAGTAATAAACAGGCCACAGAAACTAGCAGGTTAGGATGTGCAATACATACCTTACCATTCACCAACGAAAATGTCTCCTCTCTTATACTCCATTGTTCATAAGGTTACCAATATCCATTCAGTCACTGTCCTAAATATTACAATATTTACTTGAAATGCAGTCTCCACAAAGAAATGCAGTCCACATTCTTTTTTATTATTTTAATCTTTTAATTTTTAATTTATTTTTAATTTTTAAATGTTTTTGAGAGAGAGCGAGCAGGGGAAGGGCAGAGAGAGGGAGAGAGAGAGAATCCCAAGGAGGCTCCATGCTGTCAGAGCAGAGCCCGACACAGGGCTCGATCTCACAGACTGTGAGATCATGACCTGATCCAAAATCAAGAGTTGGATGCTTAACCAGCTAAGCCACTGAGGTACCCCAAGTTTTTATTTAAAATTTCAGTTGGCTGGGACTCCTGGGTGGCTCATTTGGTTAAGCATCTGACTTCAACTCAGGTCATCATCTCACAGTTCATGAACTCTAGCCCCACATCGGGATCTGTGCTGACAGCTCAGAGCCTGGACCCTGCTCTAAATTCAATGTCTCCCACTCTCTCTCTTTGTCCCTCCCCTGCTTGAGCTCTGTCTCTATCTCTCTCTCTCAAAAATAAACATAAAAAATTAAAAATAAAATAAAATTTCAGTTGGTTGACATACAACATAATATGAGTTCAGTTCAGTCCACTTTCTTAACAATTTTTGGCCGTCTGATTTTATCATCACAGATATTGTTTTATTTGTTTGAACAAATATCTACCAATATATCTGATTTCCTTTATTCCAGACTTCACTTCCCTCATGTCACCAAAAACTAGGCCAACAGGTAGGTCTACAAGGGCCATAAAAAAAAAAGGTATTAGGGCTTTTGTGTTGTATATGAAAAAACCAAAACTATAGTAAGTAGAGAAAAGGATCTGGGGGGCCTTTATAACTTTAATCAAAGCTTAATTTTGAAGCTCAGACCCTGTCATCAGGATCCTATGTCCTTCTCCAAATTCTATTTATTCCCCCTTTATTGACTTTATTCTCAGTTCATAAAGGAAACATGAAACTCCAGAAGAAAAAAGAACTTCTCTTCTCAGTTAAAACAAAAATACTTCTTTTTTTTTTTAATTCTTTTTTTTTTTTTTTTAATTTATTTCTAGGAGAGAGAGAGAGAGACAGCGTGAGCAGGGGAGGGTCAGAGAGAGAGGGAGACACAGACTCCGAAACAGGCTCCAGGCTCTGAGCTGGCAGTCAGCACAGAGCCTGACGCGGGGCTCGAACCCACGAACCGCGAGATCATGACCTAAGCGAAAGTCGGACGCTCAACCGACTAAGCCACCCAGGCGCCCCAAAACAAAAATACTTCTTATGTCTGCATGGCACTGCCCCGCACTGGATCAGGTGCCGATATTAAAAGTATCACTGTATTGTAGCTAGAAAGGAAATGAAGCAATGTTGGAGGAAAGTTCCCATATATTATTGGAAGTAATTTAGTGTTAATCTGAAGTAGACCGTGATAGGGTAAGACGCATGCTGTAATCACTTGAATAACCACTAGGGGGAAAAAACTAAAACTAAAACCAAACAAAATCCCCACATAAATAGGAAAACTTAAAATTTTACACTAGAAATATTTGTTTAACTCAAACAAAACAGGTCAAGGAAAAACAGAACAGTGAAAACTACAGGCAACATATGGAAAGAGAAGAGCAATATGATAAATTTAAATACAACCACATCAATAATTGTATTAAATGTTACCGCTTTAACATCCCAATTGAAAGGCAATGATTACAGGGATGCTTGGTGACTCAGTTGGTGAAGCAACCAACTCTGGCTTAGGTCATGATCTTGTGGTTCCTGAGTTCGAGCCCCATATCAGGTTCTCTACTCTTGGGTTAGAGCCCATGTTGGATCCTCTGTCCACCAATCCCCTTCCCTGCCAACCCTCCAGCCCCACCCCACTCTCTCTCTATCAAAAAATAAACATTAAAAAAAAAGGCAACGAGGGCGTCTGGTGCCTCAGTCGGTTGAGCATCCAGCTTCAGCTCAGGTCATGATCTCCCAGTTCATGAGTTCAAGCCTGGCATCAAGCTCTATACTGATAGCTCAGAGACTGGAGCCTGCTTCAGATTCTGTGTCTTCTTCTTTCCTACTCACACTCTGTCTCTGTCTCTCTCTCTCAAAAACAAACATTAAAAAAAAAACTTTTTTAAAAAGGCAATGATTGGGGCACCTGGGTGGCTCAGTCGGTTGAGCGCCTGACTTTGGCTCAGGTCATGATCTCTCAGTTCATGGGTTCAAGCCCTGCACCCAACTCTCTGCTGTCAGCACGTGGAGCCTGCTTTGGAACTTCTGTCCCCTTCTTTCTCTGTTCCTGCTCCGCTTGTGCTCTCTCTCTCTCAAGGATAAATAAACATTTAAAAAAAGGCAATGATTATTGTCCAGGATAAAAACAAGATTCAACCATTGCTATCTACAAGAGACGTATTTTGGATCCAAAGACACAAAAACAGCAAAAAGACAGAAAAATATATACCATGCAAGTAGTAATTATAAGATAGCTCAAGTATCTAAATTAATATTAGACAAAATAAACTTCAGACAATAATTACTATGAGAGAATGAGAGACAAGTTTCAGAATGATAAAAGTTTCCATATATCAAGAAAGTACATAACAATGATAAATGTTTATATACCCAGCAGCAGAGCTTCAAAATACACAAAGCAAATATGAAAAGATTAAACAAAACAGACAACTTAGTACTTCTAGATTTCAATAGCTCATTCTCAATAACTGATAGAAGAGCTTGTATGAAAATCTGTAGATACAGAAGACATGGTTGATGGGGCGCCTGGGTGGCTTAGTCGGTTAAGCGTTCGACTTTCGCTTAGGTCATGATCTCGCGGTTCGTGGGCTCGGGCCCTGAATCAGGCTCTGTGCTGACTGCCAGCTCAGAGCCTGGAGCCTGTTTCAGTCAGTGACTCCCTCTCTCTCTGACCCTCCCCTGCTCACGCTGTCTCTCTCTCTCTCTCTCCTAGAAATAAAAACATTAAAAAAAATTTAAAAAAAAAAGAAGACATGGCTGATACTATCAACCAACTTGAGCTAACTGACATCTATAGACAATTATATCTAATAAATGCAGAATACACATTCTTCTCAAATTCATTTAGAAAAATTTTCTGGACATACACTATTTTAGTCCATAAAACAAGTATCAATACATTTAAATACTGAAATAATAAAATATGTTTCTGATTGCAAACAAATTAAATTTGAAATCCACACCATTAGAAAAAATGAAAAATCAAGTACCATTAAATTAAATAGCAAACTTTCTAGGCATTTACCCAAAGAATACAAAAATATTAATTCAAATGGAAACATGCACCCTAATGTTTTTATAGCAGCATTATCTACAATAAGCAAATTTTTGTAACAGCTCAAGTGTTCATCAACTGATGAATGGATAAAGATGTGCTATTTTTACTGTGGATTTTGACTCAGCCTTAAAAAAGAATGAAATTTTGTCATTTGGAGCAACATGGATGGAGCTAGAGAGTATTATGCTAAATGAAAGAAGTCAGTCAGAGAAAGACAAATATCATACAATTTCACTCATCTGTGGAATTTGGAAAACAAAAAAAGAAAAAGAGAAAAAGGGGAAAAAGAGAGAGGCAAACCAAGAAACAGACTTTTAACTATAGAGAACAACATTGAGGGGCCAGGGGATGGGTTGAATAGGTGACGAGGATTAAGGAGTGCACTTGTGATAAGCCCCTGCTGATGTATGGAAACTTTGAATCACTATGTTGTACACCTCAAACTAATGTAACACGGTATGTTAACTAACTGGAATTTAAATACAAACTTAAAAAAATAAGAAAATAAACAGCACACTTTCAAATATCCCAAGTTAATAAAAAAAAATCACAAAAGAAATTTGAAAATAAGTTGAACTGAATGAAAATAACTAAACAACCAAAATATAGGGAATATACCTAAAATAATGCATTTTTTAAAATGTTTATTTATTTTTGAAAGACAGGGCACAAGCAGGAGAGGGGCAGACAGACAGAGGATCAGAAGCGGGCTCTGTGCTGATAGCAGACAGCCCGATGCAGGCCTTGAAGTCACCAGAGAGATCATGGCAGATTTTAAATGCTTAACTGACTGAGCCACCCAGGTGCCCCTAAAGCAATGCATTGATATCATTAAATGCTATATCAGAAAAGGTGGTCTCAAATAAGTAATCAAAGTTTCTACTTTAAGAAACTAGAAAAAGAATGGCAAACTAAACCACCAACACACACATACTCACATTCATGGCTGCATTCACATACACACACACAAAGGAAACAATGAAGATAAAAGCAGAAACAAATGACACAGACAGTTTAAAAAAAATAAAATCACTGGAATACTAGTTGATTCTTGAAAGAAAATCAATAAAAATGACCAAAGACAACTAAGCTGACCAAGAAAAGAAAAGAAAAAAAGCACACCACCAAAATCAGGAATAAAAGAGGGGACATTACTGTGTGTGTCGTAGAAGCTAGAGGGATTATAAGAGATTATTATGACTACCTTAATGTCTATATATGAGGCAACTGAGAGTGGACTGATCTCTATAAAAACATATATAACAAAAACTGACTTTAACACTGCAAAAAATGTAAATAAACCTAAGACATATTTTTAAACCTTTCAAAAAAGAAAAGCCCAAAACGATATGGCTTCACTGCTGAATTCTATTGACTATTTTAAGAATAAGTAATACTACTCCTCCACAATTTATTTTTTGTTTGTTGGCTTTTGAGAAAATAGAAAAGGAGGAAGAAAAAAATCTTTGTTCATTCTGAGGGAAAAAAAGCCATAGGATGTGAAGTTCATTGGTCTGTGCCCAAGCTGAATCAGGAAGAGGTTCCAGTTAAGTCCTTAGCACTAGATCACAGGTAACAGTGACCCATAGACCATCTGTGGATACAATCCAAATTCTCTCCACAGTCAGATGTCTGCACTGCACTTGATACATAAATATGCAGTTGTCCCTTGTTATTTATTCCTATAAGCTCTGACAGAGCTGCAGGAAAGGGGTACTCTGTAGGGTCAAAGGAACCTTAGAGTCACCCCCAGGAAGAGCAAAGCAATATGGGAAGGAAGGAAGGAAACTTGGCTTTCATTTTTCTCAAGTCTCAGATGCTGGTGTTTCCTCCCGAGTCTTACCTGCAGCATGTCCATTGTTGACCCCTGCAGCCGACGTTCCAGATCTGAGATGAGGCCCATCACCAGCTGGCTCTGCTGGGTCAGTTCATCCTCGGCGGCAGCCAGGCTACCAAGAACAGCCTTCTCCTCGCTTTCCAAATTCTGCAGCTCCCTCAGCTCCTCACACTCCAGGATGTCCTTCAGTTTTTTAAACTGTGCCTGGATACTTTGTCTCTCAGTTTGCAATTGTTTCTTCAGGAGTGAGAAAGAGAGACAGATACTTGGGCTATCAGGCAGGGACTAGGTGCCAGAAACAGAACTACTTTCTTTGGAAAGTTCTCACAGGGAAATGAACTAGAAGGCAAGAAGCAATTCTTGGGAAAGCTGACTTTTCCCATCATATTTTCTCCACCATGTGAGAATATGGCTTCCCAAGTTCGCATTGTTGAGGCCAACCCTGAGCCCAAATGGGATCTCTGGGTGTGGTTCAGCTTACACACAGCTGTCCAGGACAACCAAGTCTCCTCACATTATTCTTGACCCCCACCCCTTGCTCTTGGCTGAAAGTTGAACAATGCACACAGAACCACGGGTGACTGCTAAATGTCTTCCCCTAGAAAGGTCAAAGACTCAAAAGTCTCCACAGAAATGTAACACAGAATTTACTAGCCATCTTCTATGTGAATACCTCCTTCTAAACATCTGCGTTCATTTAATTTTTTAAAAATATTTTTTATTTATTTCTAGGAGAGAGAGAGAGACAGCGTGAGCAGGGGAAGGTCAGAGAGAGAGGGAGATACAGACTCTGAAATAGGCTCCAGGCTCTGAGCTGGCAGTCAGCACAGAGCCTGATGCGGGGCTTGAAACCACGAACCGTGAGATCATGACCTAAGCGAAAGTCAGACGCTTAACCGACTAAGCCACCCAGGCGCCCCACATCTGTGTTCATTTAAAACAGGTTCACTTTTCAGCCCCAACCCTTATCCGGGAAAGGATAAAGAAGAGAATCAATCAAATGACTTTTGGACACATAACTATCAGGGAACAAATAGGAAAGCAGCTCTTTGTGACTAACACCCAAGGTCCTGTCTAGATTTTTGTCAAACTCCCTCAGGAAGTATCTCCTCCTACCTTCCAGTAAGTTCTCTTTTCTCCGATAACAGCTTCCAACATCCTAGCTTCCTGCTGGTCTTCCTTCAGCTTCCACAGAGCTGCCTGGAGCTTCTCCTGTGAGACAGGAATCACACCACAGTCAAGCTATGAGACTTCTCGGCATCAGCATAGAGGATAAAGGGGTGGGGGTGGGGGAATCAGGCTGATTTTCAGAGACTAGAGTTTATAGAACCAGTGAAAACAGCAATTAGAATCCATGACTTGGAAGAAAACTTGAGGTGGTGAAATGTGTTCTCTAAGACTCAGGTGATGGATGTCACCATCCCCTCATCAAAAGAAGACTGATGCTGTATGAGAAGAACAAGTCAATCCTGCAGCGAGGAAAGAAATTATGCCTCAATCTACCCTCCTGTTCAATGGAGTAATGAGAGTCTGTCTTGGGCACAAAATCTCCCCCTGTCTAGCTTAAGGTATAAAAGTATCTACTTTTGGCCAAATCTGTGCTGTAGGCTTACAAGAAGCTGTAATTGAATGGAATGGCCAAACATATTCTTCAGGCAAAAACCAAAAACAAACAAAAAAAACTGTCCTTCAGGTCTTGGAAGGTGAGACTAGAAAGATAAGACATCACAGGTTCGGGCACAGGTCTCAGGTCCATGGTGACAAGGGAACTAAAGCTGAATGTGAAGTGGAGACTGCTCATCAAGTCCTGTTTTCTGCCCTGTTCTTCCTCTATCCTGGCCTCTTACCTGGAACTCACGGGCAACCTCCTCCACGAGGACCGTGTGGTGACCGCGGTGCTCCTGGGACTGCTCGCAAAGCCAGCAAATGACCTTCCCATCCCTCTTACAGAAGAGCAAGAGTTTCTCTTCATGGCGCTCACAGAGGTTTATCTTTTGCCCCTCTTCGGGGCTCACCTTGACCTCTCTGAGCCGCTCCACTATGTTGGCCACGTGCCAGTTAGGCCGCAGCTCCCCAGAGCAGTAACTGATTCGGCACACGGGGCAACTGCTCTCCCCTCCATGGCTTTTCATGGACTCCTTGGTCTTTGCGGTGATGCAGGCCTGGCAGAAGCTGTGGCCACAGTCCAGGCTCAGGGGTTCTGTCAGGAGGTCCAGGCAGATGGGGCAGGTCACCTCCTCCCGCAAACTCGTCACCAATTCAAAAGCCATAGCAGCTGGTCCGTGTCCTGACTTCTGTGGCTCTTCTCACTCACAGATCCCTGCACAATTGGGAAAGTTAAAAGGGGGGAAAAATAAGAAAGGTAGGAATAAAATTATACTAATTTCTCAAAAATCAAGGACAGGCCAAAATCATAATAGTGAAGGACAAGAAAGAAAAGATGGAGAAACAAGGAAAGGAGCTTGGGGACCTGGTAAAAAGGACTTTTCTTAATAATTTCAAATGCGTTACTCCTGGTTTATGTGACATGACCAATCCCATATTTATCTGCAATGACTGTTATTTTCCCTTTCCTTTTACCAAACAAAAAGATAACCTGAAGCCTCTTCTACCAAGACCCTTGTGTGGCCTACCATCTCTCCTGCTTTTTCTTTGCCATCCCTAAAACACACCCTCACTGGAAAAAGCACCCATCCACATATGCCTTTGGGTCTTAATACCTGTACTTCACTCAACACAGATACTGCCCCTGACATTGGAATGACTCACTCTTATACTTTGGTAAGCTCTCAACTCACCTGCTCTCTTATCAAAAAAATCCTGCTCTAACTTACTGACATTGTAACCACTGCCATCACTTGCTATAAGTTTGCATTGATTTCTCCTATTATCGTGACATAATATATGACAATGTCTTTGTGTACATGGTAAAAGCAAACCCTTCATCAGATGTGCGAACAGAAATAGTAAGTGACTTACAAAGATCATTTATCTCCAAAAGAGAGTTGGGATCAATTTAATGTATTCAAAGCCCTCCTACAGAGGTCTGTCTCCTACCCCACTGAGCTAATCAAAGGCAAACAAAGGTAACTTGCTGGAGAACAATGGGAAGTGTGGGAATGAATAGATCCAGACCTGCTGAGAGGGTCAGGGAAGTCTAGTGTTTCTAACTAGTGAGATCTCAGCGTGGCCAAGAAATATGCCCAAGGATGTTAACAGGAGCCTAAAGTGTGTATGTATGTGGACAGTGGGGAGGGAGATGGTATAAACTCATAAGATGGTATATACTCATAGGATCATATAATCAGATACCTGAAAAAAATAGAAACATAAATGAAATGTCAGTCTTGAGAAAGAAGTCTCAAAATATTGGGCAAAGTTATTCAATCAATTATTAATAATGATGAATTAATTGCTAGCAACCTGACTAATACCCATAAACACCAAAATGAGTCTAAATAGAGGGTTTAAACCCAAATAAGCAAGGGAAAGAGAGAGAGAGAAATCAAGAAACAGACTCTTAACTATAGAGAACAAACTGATGGTTCCCAGAGGGGAGGTGGGGGTGGATGGGTTAAACAGGCAACAAGGATTAAGTAGAGCACTTGCTATGATGAGCAGTGTGTTGTATGAAGTATTGAATCACTATATTGTACACCTGAAACTAATATAACACTATATGTTAACTATCTTGGAATTAAAATTCTAAAAAACAGGGGCGCCTGGGTGGCTCAGTCGGTTAAGCGTCCAACTTCAGCTCAAGTCATGATCTCGCGGTTCATGGGTTCAAGCCCCACATTGGGCTCTGTGCTGACAGCTAGCTCAGAGCTGGAGCCTGCTTCTGGTTCTGTGTCTCCCTCTCTCTCTGACCCTCTCCTGCTCACGCTGTCTCCAACAAATTCTCAAAAAAATAAATAAAACATTTTTAAAAATTCTAAAAAAGAGGGTTTAAACCACTATGTACTTGGTATTCACCTTGAAAGAAATAATAAATTAAATAATAGGACACACACACACACACACACACACACACTGCGTGCACAAGAAGATGTGGAAAACACTACTAGAGAGATGTACATGCTGTTGGGCAAATAAATAAGGGCTTATCCAGAATTCCAGCTTGAAAACAGAAGGGCTGAACTGAAAGCCGAAGAAAATGAGGGAAAGACGGGATGAGATAGAGGACACATGTACTGGGTAGAGGAAGTGATCCGGTCACAGAAGATCTGTCACCTTGTAGGAGTTTTAAAATGCCAGCATGGCTGGTGTGCAGAAAACTGCTAGGCCTTTGACATCACATGAGCCTTCAGTGACCATCAAATATAACGCTCCCCAGATTATGCAACATTTAGGGAATCTTTTCCAAGAGCAGGGAGAAATTATCAGTGTTTTCTCATCAGAGAAGACTGGGGACATAATTAGCTCTGTGCTCGGGCCGTGAGAGGTTAGGTGGCCCCAGTGTGGAACGAAGAAGGTCAGTTAGGATGCATACACAGCTGCTCAGAGCAGGATGATAATAACTCAAGGAACAAGGTGATGAAGGAAATGGAGGGCAGCCAATAAGAGTGAGATATAAGATGTGGTAAAAGAATAGGATTGGGAATTGGGAGCAAAGGGTTAACACCAGGCTTGGGGTCTTCCTTCTGGTAAAAGTAACGTTGGCTTACTCTTCTAGTAGGTACTTTCTTGTTTGTTTTTCTGGGAAACCTGCTGGGTTACAATAAAGTGGCAGGTCAGTGGCCTTGCAAGGCCACAATATTGACAGTAAAAAAATCGCTTGATGTATAAAGTGCATTTAGACTAGGAAGACTTTATACAGATTGTAAAGGCCGGTTGGTAAGCAGAGACTCACTTTTCACAAGGGGATTGTGACTCTTAGGGCCAAATAGGTCTTGGTTAGGCCCCTGGAAGCTGTACTCGTGGGATTTCACTGGGTGATCAGCCTTTGTAGCACTAGGCTTATGTACAGCAGGCTCGCCCACATCCACCTCATTTGGTTTCTTGAGAAGCTGAGATGCCAAAATAGCTCCTGTATCACTGCAAGGGCCACTGCAGATGGCTCACCGGAAGCAGCCATGCCAGCATGCTGTGTCTCCTGTCCTCCAGCCCCCAGCTAAACTAAATGAACCTGGCAGATTATGTCTTATCAGGCTGCAGGGGTGGAAATGGTGACCCAAAGTGGAAACTCCTGCCGGTGGTCAGACACTACAACTACTGCTGGTGGGTGTCACATAGTGGTAGCACAATGATCCTCACTCTCTGACCTGAACTCAATATAGCCCTGTGGCCACAGTCTAGATTCAGGGGTTTTGTGTGGAGCTCCAGGCAAATAGGGGTATGTGGCAAAAAGCAAAGAAAGGGAAGATCTCAGTATAGATTAAGGTTTTGATGGTTGCCAAGGTTTAATGGTACAAGAAAGATCTCCAGTATGAGACAACCAATATGGTTTCCCTTTGCTCCACACAAGGGAGGGAAAGGTTATCAAGGCAGCATAGAGATAAACTTAAATCTACGAAAATTGTCCACTCATGCCAAGGTCATCATGCACAAAGGGAGCCTGATGAGAATAAGGCTGACATGCACTGCAAATATAATCCAGCTAATGGTACACATACTGAAAATGGTTCAAAGACCATATGAAGTAAGCCCCCAGATGGACAGACCATGGGTCAGATGAGGCTCTGACGAATAGCAAGATCAGAGGTAGATATTTTATCAGAAGTAGATATTATATAATACATACCTATTATATGAGAAAATCTACCCATATTACATGATAATATCTATCCAAGCTATGTTATGAACATGGGGTGAGGCCTCCAATGATTTCTCATCCCATTCAAGATCCAATCAATGCAGAGAACCATCAGGAGCTTTCTGTAGGGAGGAGCAGCAGGGCATGCATTCTGCTGTGGGTCTGTGGGTTTTTTTCTCAATGGGGCTACAAGGAGCCAATGACAAAGCAGCTGCTGTCACCACTGACAGAGGAGGAGGAATGGGCAAAGGGACTGGAGTTCCCATCCCAAAGGATGAGCCCACTGCGACTTAAGCAGTGGTCCAAGGGCTCCACGGCAATCTGGGAGACAGATATGGGAACAGGAATGGTACCCGCGGGATGGAACGCCCAGGTCAGCTGGCTGCCATAGGCGTCAGGAAGCTACTCGTGGGTCTTCCCCGTACACCTGAGCTCATGAGAATACAAACTCAAAATGTTCCAGAGGTGACAGCTAAGGACAAGCAAGAATGACATAAAAAGACAGTAACTAGGTAAAAGTCCAAACAATAAAGGTATACACAAAATTTAATTATTTTGTGACTCAACCAAACTGTTTCTCTAAGTATGATGAAGCCACAAATGACTGACGTTACATGGGAAAGAGTCACTTTTCCTAAACAGACTAGGAAAAGGAAATTGTGCTATGTTTTATTTGCCAGGTAGTCATCTAATAGTATTTAATATAAGCTCCTTATAAAACTAGCAAAATGAAAAGGGAAGCAGAAAAGTAAACAAATCAATTCTAAAACCCCGTGATCACTGGCATGATAGAGGTGTAGCTGTTTGAGTTCAGAAGACAGGCGCCAGTCGCTGACCTGTGGCAGAGATGGCCGCAAGGAATATGGAGCAGAAGTATAATCTCCAAAGTCAACTTTGATAAAGTGACCCTTGGTCAGATGAAAGGTTGGTGGGGTGAGAAAAGAGATCTGTCTGGTGTCCTCCACACATCTGAGTAAGGGGGTAGCAGCTGTCCCTTCTATCAGAGGGAGGTGGAGTAAACAGAGGCTCCCCTGCTGTAAACTTCCTTCCCTCCGGCGTCTCAGGATTTTGTCAACACACTACTTCTTCTGACATCTTTTTACATTATTAACACCAATCCAACTCATTTTCTTTATTAAAAGTTAGAAAAGACACAATGTCTGGAAAATGCTCCCCTTGCTCCTGGTCTCTCAGGCAACCTGTTTCTCGGAGGCAAATATGACCTAGGGAGAGGGATGAGTAAGGTTAGTGATTCCAGAAGAGTTAATAGATGAAGGCTGCAGGGCTTGCCAGTTATCTCACCCCACCAAGCTCCTAGGCACAGACAGGCCAGGGTGATGAGAATTTAGCTAGTGTCATGCCGTTACGTGATCCGCTGTTAGGTGATAGGCATTAAAATGTTAGGATTCAAAGATCCTTCTGCCTTTACTCTTGCTGTGGAGAGAAGGAACTTTCTACCTCCGAAAAATGGAGGATTCTGGCTTGTCCTCAGCAAGGTGCAGCTCACACTTAGAGAACATGAAGGAGAATCGCCAGGGTAGACTCAGCCTGGAGAAATGAAGGTCCCTCCCACAGAACAGAGCCCTTCCAGTCTTTACACCTCCCTTCTTTGAGGACTGCCCCTCCCCCAGCCGGCATTTCCCCGACCTCCCCGTACCCCACACCCTCCACCCACACCCCGACCAGGCCTCTCGGCAGGAAGCTTGCAAGCTGGGCGTCGTTGCCCCGCCCTTCACAGTAGCTGCGAGACCACACGTTAAACTCACCCCAAAATTCAGTCCTTCTCCTCACCTCTGCCCTCCGCAAACTACTCCACACCCCTTCCGACGCCAGGGGAGAAGTCGTGCCTCCCTGGAGAAGAGTGGAGGCAGACGTGGTCAGGATTCTGTCCCCAAATCAGGTGCTGATGTCAGCGGAAACCCAGAAGAGCACAGAGAAAACGAAACTTGAATTCTTGGGGAAGCAGATCAGGAGGATAGACTCCACCAACCAATGGGAGGCCTCCGCATAGGACCCCCACCCCCCGCCCCGGGAAAGGACCGGCCGGGGATAGTGCTGCTGCCAAGGTGCTCCGTGTCTTACAACAAGGCAACGCGTCCTGCGGAGAAGGAGGCTTACCTGAGCAGTGTAATTGTACACACAACATCCGCCTTGCCATTTTCCCCCTACAAACAAGCCATCAGGAGGAGGGAATAAAATTTCTCCTTTCCCACAAGGAGGACCCACACTTGAGGCTGGGGCAACCCCAAGACTGGGCTTTCTGCTGTTCTATATCCACCTGCTGGGGTCCATGAATCTGTTCTGTGCGTGTCCTCATCGGTGTGTGAGAGGGCAGGACCGTGCAAATCTAGAGTTAACTCAGGTGGACAGTCAGGGGCTGTCACAGAGTGGTAGCACAGCGAAGCTGACCTTCAGAATTTGGATTCAATACGGACCAAAATGACACTTTTTCCAAAGCAGCTGGGAAGAGGGAGCTGTTTGAAGTGTCATGTTGGGTAAGGCATCGAGTACTATTCAGCATATAATGTCTATAATCTTAGCAGAATAAAAACGAAGCAGGAAAATAACTGTGAAGGTTAATGTTATGCATCAACTTGACTGGCCACGAGGTGTCCAGAGTAAACATTTCTGGGTCTGTCTGGGAAGCGGTTGCTTCTAGATGAGATTAGCATTCGAATCTGTAAGCTGTTAGGTTTTCTTCCCTGGTGTTATTGGGCAGTATTTAATATGTTGGGGGTCTGAGAAAAGGGGATTCATCTCTTCTTTGCTGCCTGCCGTCTGCTTGGGCTGGGATATAGGTCCTCTCCTGTCGTTGGACTGGAATTTACACCATTACCTACCCCAGTTCTCAAGCCTTTGGTCTCGGACTGAACTATCCCACCAGCTTTCCGGGGTCTCCACTTTGCAGACACAGATCCTGGAACTTCTCAGCCCCCATAACCGTGAGTCAGTCCTCATGGATAATAAATATCCTTCATGCTGGTTTTGTTTCTCTGGAGAACCCTAACTAACAACTCTAAAATTCTGTGTCAGGTGGTGCAGGTAAAGTGTGGTAATAACAATAATGAAACAGGTGAGCTGTGCAGTTTCAATGGATGCATGCCAGTGATATAGGAGAGCCAACCGTACAAGGAGGATGTCGTAAGCGTGATATTTAAAACTTTTTAGATATTTATTTATTTTTGAAGGAGACAGAGTGCATGCCCGTGCGCAAATGGGGGAGGGGCAGAGAGAGAGAGGGAGACACAGAAAGTGAAGCAGGCTCCAGGCTCTGAGCCATCAGCACAGAGCCCAATGCGGGGCTCGAACTCATGAGCCACGAGATCATGACCCGAGTGGAAGTTGAACATTTAACCGACTGAGCCACTCAGGTACCCCTGATAATGTTTAAAAAGTCAATTTTAAAACAAGGAAGGAAGGAAGGAAGGAAGGAAGGAAGGAAGGAAGGAAGGAAGGAAGAAGGAAGGAGGGGGGAGGGAGGAATAGGAGGAAATAAAGAAAGGGAGGAAAGAAAAAGAAAGAAAGAAAAAGGAGTTTTGCGGAGGATCTGCAGTCTGAATGCGTCAGGCTGGAGTGCAGCTGTCATTCACAGGAAGGGAATTAGTTAAAATAAACAAGCTTTCCTACTCTCTTTTCTCATGGACCTTAGGATCTTGTTATCATGCCCCTTCTTCTGATGTCCTGTCATATTATTAACACCAAGCAAGCATCTCATTTGTTTTATGAACAGTCATCAAGAGGCCCCTTATGGAAATCCCTCCTATGTGCTCCTCTGGCTGATGTGCCAGGTGAGCGCAGTTTCATGGTGGCAGAAATGGCCCAAGGAGAAGGATAAGCAAAGTTAGTGACTGTGTGTGTGTAAACTGCTGTAGATCTTAGAGTTTGAATTTGGAAAACTTGTAAGACTAGAAAACATCAAAAAAGCTGCAGAGTGACTGTCACACCGTTAAGGTTTCCAAACTCGGATACATGGTGCCAGGAATTTATGTGGAGAGTCCTGCAGAAATCCTACATGGTTAGGGGCACCTGGGTGGCTTAGTCGGTTAAGCGTCCGACTTTCGCGTAGGTCATGATCTCGCGGTTCGTGGGTTCAGCCCCACGTCGGGCTCTGTGCTGACTGCCAGCTCAGAGCCTGGAGCCTGTTTCAGTCTGTCACTCCCTCTCTCTCTGACCCTCCCCTG
The DNA here is from genome assembly GCF_003009895.1 of Hyaena hyaena. Taxonomy (NCBI): domain Eukaryota; kingdom Metazoa; phylum Chordata; class Mammalia; order Carnivora; family Hyaenidae; genus Hyaena; species Hyaena hyaena. The sequence continues at coordinate 303,906 of NW_024082073.1, read as the reverse complement.
CTCACACTGTCTCTCTCTCCTAGAAATAAATAAAACATTAAAAAAAAAAAAAAAGAAATCCTACATGGTTAATACTACAGGCGTTAAATTGTTAAGCTTCAAAGAACTTTCTGACTTTCCCCTACTGTCTTGCTTAAAGTATCTTTTTCATCCCTGAGCACAGCCAAGCCTAGCTCTCTCCTCTGCTATGCTCAGTGTAGAACTGGTTCAGAGTCTTGGGCCGAGGCACATGGAGACACCATAAGCTCTTTATCTAGGGCTTCCTTTGCTCAAATTTCTCTTGAAGTCCTTGCTGAAACAATGATTACTCCTGGAGGTGAGGACTTAGTCACTATACCGTTAGAAAATGAATATGCAGGGGCACCTGGGTGGCTCAGTCAGTTGAGTGCCCGACTTTGACTCCAGTCATGATCTCACAGCTCATGGGCTTGAACCAGGCATTGGGCTCTGTGCTGACAGCTTAGGGCTGGAGCCTGCCTCAGATTCTGTGTGCCCTCTTTCTCTGACCCTCTCCCGCTTGTGCTCTGTCTCTGTCTCTCAAAATTAAATAAACATTAACAAATTAGGAGTGTCTGGGTGGCTCAGTTGGTTAGACATCAGACTTCAGCTCAGGTCATGATCTCATGGTCCTGGAGTTTGAGTCCTGCATCGGGCTCTGTGCTGATAGCTCAGAGCCTGAAGCCTGCTTTGGATTCGGTGTCTCTCTCTGCCCCTCCTCGGCTCATGCTCTCTCTCTCTCTCTCTCTCTCTATCAGAAATAAATAAACAGTAAAAAATTAAAAAGTAATTGAATATGCAGAAGTGCAAGGCAACAGAGAGAAATGCAGCAGGAAACCTAGTGTTATTACTGACATTATCAGTGGTAATAACCACCCCACCTCACACTGCACCCCAACTTCAAGTTTCATGAGGTCAGGTAGGGACTTACCCTGTTTTGTTGCCTTTTGCCTCACATTTATTAGAAGTCATTTCATATAAAGAGTAGATAGACGCACAGATATATAATTATAAAAATATTTTTAATTGAATGGAACATCTTGATAAATCATGCTTCTAGTCCACTGTTCTTGCTATGAACACAGTTGCTATCACATCAGACAATTCAGTTATCCTTCTGGTATCAATAACATATATGGGATTCCCCTTAGATCATTTTTTTAATTGAAGTATAATTGACATACACTATATTAGTTTAGATGTACAATATAATGATTCAACATTGGTACACAATGTGAAATGTTCACCACAATAAATCAAGTTCCTATATGTCACCATAAAGAATCAAGAAACAATTTTTTTCCTGTGATGAGAACTTTTAAGGTTTACTTTTGTAGCAACTTTCAAATTTGCAACACAGTATTATTTGCTATAATCATCAGGCTGTATGTTACATCCCCATGAGTTATTTTATAATTGCAAGTCCTTTACCTCTTGATCCCCTTCACCCATTTTGCAAACCCTCAAACTCCCACCTCTAACAACCACCAATCTGATCTCTGTATCTATGAGTTTTGTTTTATTTGCTTGTTTTGTTTTTCAGATTATACACATAAATGAAATCATATGATATTTATCTTTCTCTAAATTTACTTAGCATTACACCCTCAAGGCCCATCTGTGTTGTTGAATGGCAAGATTTTTATTCTTTTCTTATGGCTGAGTAGTATTCCATTGCATACAGATCTCACATCTTCTTTATCCATTCATCTGTTGATGGACTCTGGGGTTGTTTCCACATCTGATAAATTCTTAATTTTTCATACCTCCAGCTTTCTTCCTACGGTTTACTTGGATTGGTGTGTTATCTGTATCCACTTACCCACTGTAACCCTTGCTTTATTTACCCTTAGATTTTCTCAAATAGGAAAGTATTAAAAATCCATGGGCCAAAGGGGGAGATACTTCATTACATCCCTCTCCAAGCAGGAGATATAATGAGTGGAGGGGAAATACAGAGCCCTAATAAAGATTTCTTTTTCCTGGTAACTCAGAAGATGATAAACTGGAATGTGGAACAAACCCACATACTCTGCTCTGGTGAGAAAATATGTATGGTGAGAGAAGCATAGTAAATTCAGATGTTCTGCTTGCCCAAGTTTTTGGGTATCTTGACAGGACATGATTTCCCCACCGATTTCTCTCAGCTGCAAACCTAGGTTTCATAAGAGAGTCCTAAGATACTGACCATGGATATGGTGTCATTTCAGAGATTCAGAGGAAGAGGAGTAAAATAATGGATATTGGATCTGTGGAAGGATTGGCAAAGGAAGAAGTACTGGATAGAGAAGAGGTCTTTGGGTAAAGAAGCTCATTTCTTTTAAACACTGCAATCAATACCACTATGCTGCAGCCATCACTCAGACTCTGAGCTCTCCAATCCCCTCCAGTTTTAACCAGATATACCTAAAAACACATCGATTCTTAGTATGTCTGCATTAACCATCCTATCCATACCATCATCATTCCCTTTCTGAAATAGGTGGGAATGCAAAATGGTATAACCACTTTGAACAAAATCTGGCAGTTTGTATATAAAAAAAAACCCTAAAATTCAACAATTGAACTAATAGTTTAGGATATCCAGGGCAAGCAAAACTTGCTCTGTTTCCAAAAAAGAGGTATTTATTCTAACAAAACAGTACCCGTTACCTATACATCAACACTATGAACCTTGAACAATTGTAAAAGCAAAACAAAAAACATGAAGGCACTAGAGAGTGACAAAACACTTGAAATCTACAGTGTAAATGACAACGGGCAGAAGGGAATACTATTGGATGAGTTTCCTGGTTTTGTGGCTTTTTATTTGAAAGTAAACCTCAACTGGTAGTGAGTAAGACACTTAAAACTCAGCAACATGCAAACTTACTAGCTTGAAGAGGAGTAAGAATGATTTGGGGCTATCCCTGCAGCTGAAAAATGGTAAAAGAATGTCTATAAAAGAGAGATCCAGAGAAGGAAATCCCAAACTGTACATATACACTGAGCAACAATCAGAACTGCACATGTTTGAGACAGATAAATGAATTGACCAGAGATTTCACCTGCTGTAAAATGCAGGGGAGTATTTCGAATTTGAGTTCAACCAAGTTAACTGCCCGAAGAAAAAAATATTCTTCAGAAAAATTAACAGAATCCTGAGTCTTTACACTTCATTTACAACTCCCCTGGGGGAATTTTAGATACATATTAAAATTGTTTAACATACAAAGAAACTAGAAAACATGGTCCATACTCAAGAGCATAAGCAGTCAATGGAGATCAACTCCAAGATAATCCAGATGTCATATTTACAAGGATTTACAACAAAAAAAGACAAGGACTTCACAGCAGCCATGAAATCTAAAGTTAAGGTTATGAAAGAAAACATGCTTATAATAATGAGCAAATAGGAAATGTCAAAAGACAAATAAAAATAGTTTTGTTAATTGGAATACTAAAACTAAAGGCTATAATCACTCAAAAAATAATCTAGGATTGGCTTAAGAGAAATTCAGGATCACAAAAGAAAGACTAAGTGAACTTACAGGTAGATTAATGCAAATTATCCAATATGAAAATAATGAACAGAGCCTCAATAATCTGTGCGGGGGAAAAAAATCAAGGTACTGACATAGGCTTAAACTACAGAACAGCTACTAAAATACAACAAAACAAAACTATAAAGGTAGTTGAATTAAATGAGAAAAGGGTAAAAAGTGCATGTTTATTTTAACACATGCAGACAATCACTGCACAAAGACATTCTAGAATAAAAGAAGGAGTAAGGAAGGAAGAGGTGTTCAGAAGGGTGCAGATAAACTCAGGTGTAGATAAACCCAGGAGAAAGGGTGCTACATAGACTAAGAAGGTTCAGGAGCTCGGTGGGCACAGGGTCATGGGGCCTGGACAATTCAAAGGATTGAAATATGGATAAGCAGTCCTAGAAAAGCAACATTTAGAAAATTTGTAGATGAGTGATCCGTGGTTTGTGACATTGAAAAATGAGACAATGCCTGCTTCATAGTCTAGGAAAACCCCAATGCGATGGGGAGGGACAGTCATGCAAAGAGTCAAGACCTTGGGATCAGAGGTGGAAGAATCCTCAAAAACCTTATAACCATATTCATTCTGTAACCCAATAACCCAGTAGCCAAACTGAGGTTTGTATCTGGAGAAAATGTTTCGATGATTTGTGCCTCGTCTAACACCAAACTTTATATTACAGAAACGTGTTCTACAGTATACCCCTAGGATCCAAGCAGTTTTCTTGGACACGTCTATTTCCCAGTAGTGTTTCCCTGAGGAGAAATATTGGGAGCCCACGATACCATAATTATAATATTTAACAGGCCAAATTGGCACAGACATTACTTGTCTCTGATCTTCTGAAAGGACAAGGTTTAAATTTAAGTTGATTGGATTCAGCGTGATGTCCACTGTAGGGGAAAAAAAATTATAAGATCAGGAAAGAGAGACCATGGGAAGTGACCAGGTAAAGCTTGTATTATGGATTGGGGAAGGGGTAAAACACTATATATTTCATATATATGTACTAAAATATATAGAGAAATGTGTATTATATATGTATATATAATATATATAAACACATGGGGCTAAGATCATGAGATCTCTGAAATCACACACACACACACACACACACACACACAAATTTAAGTAAGCTTCACACCCAGCACAGAGCCCAACATGGGACTTGAACTCACAACCCTGAGATCAAGACCTGAGCACAGAGATTAAGAGCTGGACACTTAACTGACTGAGCCACCCAAATGCCCTGAAATCACAAATTTCTGAAAGGAGATCAGAACACAGGGATTTGAAGAACCAGTAACTTCTTACCCCAGTAGCACTGGACATGTGTTAACTCTGAAATGATAAGAGATTCAATGATGTTAATTAGAAGCGAATGATTAAGCACCAATACCTATCTCTTCTCCACAGTAGGGCCAGCAGAGGGGAGCACTTGGAGACTATAAACTGGTAAATGAGATAATGAACTAGACACCTAGCTATTCCGCCTTAGATATAACTGCATCTCCCTCAGCAATAATATCCCTCCTTCTCCGAATACCCTCCTCCTTTCTATCCTCTCTTTGAAACTGTACCAGGTTAGTCCCTGATATCACAGGGCTCCCATACCCACCCTCCTGTCCTGGTGCTCCTCACCTCTATGCATGTGCAGCATTGCCCTCAGATCTGGAGCACGGAATGAACTCTTCAGTCTTTTTGAAACAGTTTTTGGTTTCCTTACTGTCCAGATCTCACTCCTAGGCATGACAAAAAATGTTGTTCCGACATCTCTTACCTTGTATCCTAACAATACAACTGCCTTCCTCTCTCCTTCCATGCCACTGGTGCGCTTGAACCCTCCTCCCTCAGAAGCCTGACCTGGGGAGAAGGGAGAATCCTGATGCTGAAGCCAGAAGAAATGTGCTCATGTCTCCCTTCCCACTTGCCATCTGTGTGTCCTTGGGAAGGTCTTTACCTCAAAGAAACAGTTTCTTCTTCTAAAAATGGAATAATTAACACTTTTCTTGATATCTCATGGACATAATAGAAAATTCAATGAAATAATGTGTAGAAAAAGCCTTAGCTACCTCTAAAAAAGGTATACAATATGTGAGGAAGTCGTCACGGAGGCCATAGATGTGTGTTCCCAGGTAGATCAGTAGTGAGGCTGTGGATCCTACCTATGATGTGAGAGCCATAGTCTTCTTTTTGAGAGCCTGTGAACTTGTGACCTAGTCCAAAGCCTGAACCCCAGTGGTATCACTCACAAATAACATTGGAGGTTGCAGAGGTTCTGGAAAAAGTTTAAAACACTTGGCAAAGGAGAAGTTATGACCACCAAACTACAAGTGTTTGTAAGGAATTTAATGCTCTCAGGTGGGTTGGCAACTTAAGCCACAAGAAATACACTTTCCCATATAAGCTTCTAAAATTAATTATATGACCAAGGTCAAAGTCACTAATCCTGAGGCTCATGTTTGTTTTTGGAAATCTAAAGAGAATCTTGTAAGATAACCTACTCTTTTTTTTTTTTTAAATTTTTAATGTTTATTTATTTTTGAGAAAGAGAGACAGAGCATGAGTGGTGGGGGGGGGGGTGTTGCAGAGAGAGAGAGACACACACACAGAATCTGAAGCAGGCTCTAGGCTCTGAGCTGTCAGCACAGAGCCTGATGCAGGGCTCAAACCCACAAACCGTGAGATCATGACCAGAGCCGAAGTCAGACACTCAACCCACTGAGCTACCCAGGCACCCCAAATGACCTAATCTTTTATATTTCCATGTAAACAAAGTAACTACACAGGAGCTGCCCTTATAACCTATTTTAGGGCTTATGAAGCCCTCCATGTGATTGGACAAGCACCTGTAGAATACAGGAAGAAGAATAAGAACAAAGTGAAGTCACCGGACTCTGATAGTGAAATCCCTGATCCTTATTACCCTTACTGGCCCTACCTCTGTGAACTCCAGCCACTGAATTCACTAGCATTGAATCTTGTCTATTCTCAGTTGGATAAGGAACACTTAAGTCCTTGTCCATGACCAGCAATTTAAAATAATCCAAATTTCCCTGATTTGGAAGATTTTTCATTCTGATTGACCACCAGATCACTCTTATGGCTACAAACCTTTCTTCATAACACAAAAGGACCACTCCTGCTCACCCATACGCACCATTTCATGATTCCACTCATGTCCTAGGAAGAAGAGAGAAAACATGAGTCAAGGAGTATAAAGAGTAAAGCCGGATTAATGAAAGAAAGAATAGAAAAACACTAGAGAAAATCAGAGAAATCAAAAGTGAACTATTTAAAATATCAACAAAATTGACAAGTTTTTATGCAGACATACCACGAAAAAAGAAAAGAGAAGTTATGAAAATCAGGAATGAAAGGGAAGACATTACTGACTTTTACAAAAATTAGTAAGAATATAAAGGCTATGAACAATTGTATGTCAACAACTTAGATAATCTAGATGAAATAGACAAATTCCTAAAAACGCAGGAAACTACCAATACTGATTCAAGAAGAAATAGAAAATCTGAATAGAACTAAAACATGTAGTGATGAGTTTTGAAATGAAGAACTTCCTGCAAAGAAGTCATTGAACTTGATGGTTTCAATGGTGAACTCTGCTAAAAGTCTAAAGAAGAAATAATTAAAAAATACTTCACAAATTCTTCCAAAATAGAAAAGGAGGGAACAATTCCCAAATCCTTCTATGAGGCCAATACTATTCTGATACTAAAATGAGACCAACATCAGAATAAAACTGAACCAAAGGCCAGCATTTCTTATGAGTATAGATGTAAACTTCAACAAAATACTAAAAAACTGAATTCAGCAAAATATGGAAGATTATATATATATGATGGCCAGGTAGAATTAATCCCAGAAATGCAAAGTTGGTTTCACATTAAGAAACACAATTAATGTAATTCATTATATTAATAGAATAAAAGTAAATGCCACATGAATAGACACAAGAAAAAAAACACATTTGACAAAATGGGTACCATACAAGAATGTCTATTCTTGGGGCACCTGGGTGGCTCAGTCAGTTAAGCTTCCAACTTTGGCTCAGGTCATGATCTCACGGTTTGTGGGTTCGAGCCCTGCATCAGACTCTGTGCTGACAGCTAGCTCAGAGCCTGTAGCCTGCTTCAGATTCTGTGTCTCCCTCTCTCTCTGTCCCTCCCCCACTCATGCTCTGTCTCTCTTTGTCTTGAAAATAAATAAAACATTAAAAAAAATTTTTAAAAAGAACATCTACTCTTACTACTTCTATTTAAAGTGGGACACCTGGGTGGCTTAGTAAGCTGAGCACCTGATTCTTGACTTCAGCTTAAGTCAAGCTCTCACAGTTCATGGGATTGAGCCCCACATCAGGCTTTATGCTGACAGCATGGGATTCTCTCTGCCCCTCCCCCACTCTCAAAATAAATTTAAAGAAATTAAAAAAAAAAGCACTATGGTACCAGAGGTTCCAGTCAAGGCAATTCGCCAATAAAAATAAATAAAAAGCATTTATATTGGAAAGAAATAAAACTATCTCTATCTGCAGAATACATAGTTTATATATAGCAAAGCTCTGCTCCATACACTGCCGATAGGTAACCTTTTCCACTTCTTAAATTTCAGCTCACATGTAGGTACCGATGATCCCAAACTTTACATAATCTAATCATTGCCTATTGTCTATAATCATGTATACAGGATACTACATTACACAATGAAGAAGAAACAGGTACTAGAATCTCAGAATATCTAAAATATAACCTACTATTCACCAACTAATTGTCTTTTCTCTTATGTCCACTTGTCAAATATGGTACCAATATTCACCAAGTCCCTGTCCCAAACACTAAATCATCCTTGTAAGCCAATCCATTCTACATCCTTAATGTCTTTCGACTAATCTACATTTCCACATCATCACCACTATGGATTTGTTTTCAACAATACATACCAATATATTTGGCCTTACCCTTAGAGGCCACCAGCTGGGTTTACAATCAAACCCAAGGAATAGTTTTGCTTCTCTGTATTAGTATAGTTTGGTTGTACATGACAAGAAGCCAACTAACATTGCCTTAAAATCCTCCACCTCCTCAAATTAAAAAAAAAAAAAAAAAAAGTGGCCAGAGAGGTACTATTTCAGTCACCAATGGATCTTGAATCTCAAATGCTATCATGTATCTAGCCTTTCTCTGTCTCATAATTCTCTTTTCTTCTTTATCTGTGGACTTTATCCTCAGATTTTAACTGATAGCAACTTGAAAATCTCCTGGTTTAAATTCTTTTCACTGATACAATTCCCATGCAAAAAGACAATTTTCTTCACTGTGACAATACAATCTTACACCCCAAGCCATTGACCAAAATTGGGTCATATGTCCAACTGTATAGTTGTGGGAATATAGGAATTAGATAAGGTAATTTACATAAGATTCACCCATCCATCCTTGATAATGCTGATTTTCTCAGTCTCGAACAAGGAGATGTATAAAAATAGACATGCTGGTGTTTCATCAGAATGAAATTCCAGATGTTGTTATGAGAAAAAGGGGGAATGGATACTAAACAGATAAAATAATAGGTACCATCTTCACTCCATCATTTAACTGCCTATCAGCATTCATACATGTGTAATCCTACAAAAATTTCTAAAATGAAAATGACGCAATGTAATAACTATGACAAAAACATTAAGAACAGAAGTGCCTCCTTTCTTAAGGGAAAGAACCTAAAATCTCATCTAATTTTTCATCCATTTTCAAGTTTAGCATGTCTTTGTCAGCTCATTCTTCCCAGTCAGTGTTGAATGTAGCCCTGCAAACAACAGCCCCTCTAACAAACAAGAGACATATGGTAAAATTACCCATCCCAATAACTACAATGAAGAACCAGATAAAAGGAAAGCAATTATAAGAACTTTCAGGAGACAGAATTATGAAGGGACAGCACCACAATCAATAGCATATATCTTAACTTTTTGGAAAAGAATATCCAAATTCCCTAATCGAATAAGAGTGAGGTTCTTGGTTGGCCCACTTGTCATTCTTTGAAGATGTTATCTAAATATGGGATGCAGATCCAACAGAATTTATAATGTTTATCTACTGAGTATTGTTTTTATTACAAGTAAACAGATACTAACTTAAGCTGGCATAAGTGGAACAGATGCCTGGACAAGTAACATAAACACAATAGTTTTCATGAAGTTGGCAATTGAAAGAGTTGTGAAGAGCTTGTGGATGAATTATAAACAAGGGAAAAGGAATAAGCCTTTCACAAAGTTTTTGGTTTTACTCAGATATAATCAAAATACCATAAAATTCACCTTTTACAGTGCACTATTTAGTACATTTTTAATATATATGTTTACCATCACCACTATTTAATTTCAGAACATTTTCATTATTGTAAAAAGAAACTGTACATTCAGTAGCGATCATTTTATATTGCCCCCTCTTCAGAGCCCCTGGCAACTACTAACCTAATTTTTATGTCTATGATTTGTCAATTACAGACTTCATATAAACAGAATCCCACAATAGGGGACTTTTGTGTCTGCCTTCTTTCACTTATGTTTTCAAGGCTTATCCACACTGTAGCATCCATTAGTGCTTAATTTCTTTTTAGAGCCAAATAATTCCATTGTTTGGATATAACACATTTTGTTCGTGCATTCTTCACTTAATGGACAATTGGGTTGTTTCCACTTTTGAGCTATTATGAACAAGGCTGCCATGAATTTTTGTACACAGGTTTAGGTGTGGACATATGGTTTCATCTCTTAGGTGTGTACCTCGGAATGGAATCGCTGAGCCATACGGTAACTCTATCCGTAACTTTTTGAGGAACTGCCAAGCAGTTTTCCAAAGTAGCTTCACTATGTTACATCTTCACTAGCAAGTATGAGTGTTCCAATTTCTCCACATCTTTGTCAATCCTTGGTATTGTGGTTTTGATTTTACCTTTCCCTGATGGCTAATGATATCAATCTTTTCATATGCTTATTGGCTATATATATATATATACATATATTCTTTGGAGAAGTATCTATTCAAGCTCTTTATCCATTTTTGAATTGGGTTGTCTTTTTATTATTGAGTTGTTAGAGGTTTTTCATACATCATGAATACTAGGCCTTATCAGATATATGATTTGAAAACATTTTCTCCCATTCCGTGAGCTGTTTTTTTCACTTTCTACATAGTGTCCCTTAAAGCACAACAGTTTTTAATGTTGATGAACTCCAATTTATTTTATCTTCGGTTGCTTCTATTTTGCGTGCCATATCTGTGAAGCTATCGCCTAGAGCAAAGTCAAAAAGATTTATACCTATGCTTTCTCCCAAAAGTCTTAAAATTTTTGCCCTTACATTTAGATTGTTGATCTGCTTTGAGTTAATTTTTGTATATGGTGTGAAGTAGGAGTCTAACTTCATTTTTTTGTATGTGGATATTCTATTTCCCCAGCCTAATTTATTGAAAAGACTTACTGCAGTTTTTATCATAATTTGTTTGGTATTAATCACTTTGAGAACCTGGTAAAAAATTCAAAACCTATCTTACTACAATGGGCCTGAGGAGCTAAGGTTTTTTATAGCACTCTAGGTGATTCTGATAAAAAACAAAACAAAAAAAACCCAAAACAAAACCTAAGATGCAACAGCCAACACACGAAATTCAAATATCCTTCTTCTTGATATCAAGAATAAAACAAAAGAAGTGTTTGGAAATCCAGCAAAGGCAATAGATACATAGGAATTCAAGCAAAAAATATGAAAAGTCTGAAATTCCCTGAATGACCATCATATTTCATGCTCAGTATCATAGTTACACTAATAATGCTTCAAAAAAAAACTGTCTAAATTTTAACATTAGTTAATTGTTCCCTCGGGTCTCTATAGTTGCACCAGGGTAGCTCAGTCTGTTAAGCGTCAGACTCGTTATCGGCTCAGATCCTGATCTCTAGTGGTTTCCTGCTCCACGTCTGGATCTGAGTTGACAGCACAGAGCCTGCTTGGGATTCTTTCTCTCCTCTCTCTCTGTCCCTCCCCTGTTTGTGCTCTCTCTGTCTCTCTCAAAATAAATAAATACACCTTTTTTTTAATTAAAAAAAAAAAAGCGGGGTGCCTGCGTGGCTCAGTCAGTTAAGTGTCTGACTTCAGCTCAGGTCATGAACTCACCGCTCATGCGTTCGAGACTTTCATTGGGCCCTGTGCTGACAGCTCAGAGTCTGGAGCCTGCTTTGGATTCTGTGTCTCTCTCTCTCTTTGCCCCTCTCTTCTCACACTGTGTCTCTCTCTCAAAAATAAAAAAATAATAAAGATTTGCCCCAGCATGCTTTCCTGACACGAGCAACCTTTCCTGGTGCAGACACACTCACATACAGACTCACACCACTCAAGTATGTCACATTCTATACATATATATGTTTCTATGCATAAGAAAAGGGTCAGTGTTCTAACAAGAGAAGTTTGTGATAGTAAATACACATTTTTTAATGTAAAAAAAAGGATACACTTCTTAAACCTGAAAATGCATGCACTTGCCTGTGGCTAAGATGAATGAAAAAAACTTGACAAATGTCCAACACTAGATCAAAGATAAAAGGGGCCTAGAGGATATCTCTGGATACCATAGATCTTCTCTCCAAGGTCAAATGTATTCCCTTACTTCATAAAACAATAAAGTAGGATACTCTCCTGGAATGCTCATATTCAACTGTCTATGATATCTCCGACGGAGAAGGGCTCCAGAAGACCAAAGGAACCTTTTCTTGTCAACACCAAGATTAGAGCCCAAGGACACAGAAAAGAAGATAACTTAGACTGTGTTTGAAGAGTTCCAGATTGAGGGATTCTTCTTACCTGCACCAGGTCCACTGATGGCCATTCACTGCGAAGTTCCAGATCTGAGATAAGCTCTTTTACCAACTGGTTCTGCTGAGCCAAATCAGCCTCAGCCTCAGCCAAGTTATCCAGTATTCTCTTCTCCTCTTCTTCCAATGTTTGCAGTTCTCTCTGCTCTTCACTGTCCAGGATGCTTCTAAGCCAATTAAACCCTGTTCGTATCCTTTGTTTTTCTGCCAGTATCTGGTACTACAAGGTTGGACAAACAAGAGAGGTAAAGAGTCTATTAGCCTGAAAGCCTCCTGTGGAAGGGATTAGAAGCCAGTAAAAGAAATATCTTTTCATTGAGTTCTAACCGACAGGGGAATAAAGGCGCAGGGGCAATTTTTGAGAAAGCTGGTATATTTCCTGCTATGTTCCCTTTAGTACATGCCAAAACAGGCCTCAGACTATGTTGCCCTCAATTGCAACAGATACAGGACAAAAAGAACTAATCGAATGGCTTCCGGATGCATTCTAGGTCAGGGAACAAAGAGGAAGGGTCTTCCTTGTGATTTGGACTGAAGGTCCTGCCAAGATTCTTTTGTCAAAAACCTCTGAGTCTCCTCATACCTTCCAGGAAATTCTCTCCTCTCTGATGTCAGCTTCCAGCTTCTCAGCTTTCTGCTGCTCCGTCCTCAACCTCTCCAGAGCAGCCTGGAGCTTCTCCTATGAGAATAGAGTCACACCAGAGTCAACCTATGAGTTTTCTCAGCAAAGAATAAATGGGGACGAAATCAGGCTGATCTCGGAAGAGACCAGGTTACAGAAATTGTGATTAGAATCTATGATATGGGAGAATGGCTAAGGGGGATACATCCTTTATTCCTGGGTGACAGAAGTCACCGTTCCGCAACACTAATAGCCCAATACCCCCTTTTCATAAAAGATCGACTATGTTGTGGCAAGAAAACCCCTGTACTCTTACTGACACTCTTTCTACATCCAATCCACAAGGTTGAACAGCAACTATCCTGCTGAGGGGAACAATGAGTGCCAAGCTCATGAAAGGAATTTCCCATCCATATAACAAAAGGGGAAAAAGGTAAATCTCTCACTGGTGGCCAAGGGTCTAGGCTTTAGATTTTAGCCTTATTTTTTATGTCAGTGTAAGGAACACACAGAAATGTCCTTCAAACATTGGAAGCTCAGTGTAACGGAAGAGATAATAAGTGGAAGAGATTACAGGGCTTAATTCCTTGGTGCCAACATGAGTAAAGAAGGATGGAAGGGTGACATCTCCTGCCAAGTACCATCTTCTACCTCTCCCTCCATCCTGGGGCCCACCTGACATTCCTTGACGACTTCCTCCACGAGGAATGTGTGGTGACCACGGTGTTCCTGAGATCGTTCGCAGAGCCAACAAATGATCTTCCTGTCCTCCTTACAGAAGAGCAGGAGTTTCTCTCCATGGCACTCACAGAGCTCTCTCTTCAGCTCCCTTGGGTTCAACTTGACCTCTCTGATTTTCTCCACTATGTTAGTCAGATGCTTATTAGGCCATAAGTTTCTAAGCTAGTATCCGACACCACATACAGGACAGCTGCTTCCCCCTTCCAGGCTGATCTCCGCCTCCTTGGTGTTCGCAGTGATGCAGGCTTGACAGAAGCTGTGGCCACAGTCTAGACTCAGGGATTCTGTCAAAAGCTCCAGGCAGAGGGGACAGGACACCTCGTTCTGTATGTTCAAGATTTTTAAAGCCATAGTACGTCTCCCCTGTCTTCTTCCTGTCCTTAGTCCTGAGGCTCTTCTTGTTTAAAAGACTCCTGGATGGCTGGGCAGATTGAAAGGGGATGAGGGAAGAATGGCATGAATAAAAAAGAGTCTAATTTTGCAGACATTAAGGATGGGCCAAGACTAAAATACTGAGGACAAAAGAGAAGAGGGGAAAAACGAAGCAGAAATGAAACTCAGTAGCCTGGGCAAGCTGCTAATGCTTTGGGCTTCTGAATTTGCTTTTCTTTCCGCCTGAAACTGATCTCCCCTTAATATTTGCACGACTTCCTCTTAATACTTCATTCAACATCCTCTTTAAGTATCATCTCATCAGAAGGACCTAATATGATTACTTTATCTACAGCACAATTACCAATATATATATATTATCTGTTGTACATTTGCCATCTTTTTCTTATTATCACTATATAATATCTTTTACATAAATATCCTACTTCTAAAATGTCATCTGCACATAGATCCAACACTTTGTTTTTGTTCACTGCATATCCCTAGTGCCTAGAACACAGGAACATAACCTTTGATGAATATATAAGGAACCTCCTCATTTCTACATAGGTGATTAGAATTTTTCTTTTTTTGTTTTTTGGTTTTTTTGTTGTTTTGTTTTATCAGCACTTTGTCTTTTTGTTTCTTTAATTCTCTGTTCTCCAATAGGTAAACTTTGAGACCACAGACATGGTTTCAACATAAGAAGTGCTTATCTCCAAATATACCTGTCCCATTCAGAACCCCTCCATTCCCTCATATTCACTCCCAGAGACACTCACAGAAACAGCAAGGGCCACTATAGGGAAGGCATTTTACTACTTACAATTTTAGAACAATTTGTAAGCCACATGACCTATTTATTCTTTATACCAAAGTCCTTGAGAAATCAGAGTACTTTCTTTATCGAAATGTGTAAATTGAATGAAGTAGCTTATGAAGATTATTTCATCCAGTAAGTAGATTTGGGGTGCATACAACTCCTCAGAATCCTCTTTCAGAGGTCTGGAAGGTGTGATAAACTCTACCACCTAGAGGTGCAGGTTTTGGGAGAACTAATAATTTCCCAAATAGGAACATATCAAAGATATCGCCCCTTGCTTGAATAAGCAAAGGTTGACCCAAAAGGTGTGAGAAGGGATATGGAATGACAAAAAGGAAAAATATATTTTAGAGAGAAGTCATCTATATGAATGCCCTGTTGATGGAAAACACATCTACTGCTTTTAAAATGCCTATATGGCTTGGGGCCTGGGTGGCTCAGTCGGCTGGGTGTCTGACTCCTGATTTTGTCGCAGATCATGATATCAAGGTTCATGAGATTGAGCCCTGTGTCGGAATCTGCGCTGACAGCACAAAGCCTGCTTGGGATTCTTTTTTCTTTCTCTCTTTCGCTCTGTTCTTCTCCCGCTCAGCTCACGGGTCTCTCAAAATAAACAAATAAACTTAAAAAAAATTGGGGCCTGGGTGGCTCAGTCGGTTAAGCATCCAACTTTGGCTCAGGTCATGACCTCACAGTTTGTGAGTTCAAGCCCTGCATCGAACTCTGTGCTGTCAGCTCAGAGCCTGGAGCCTGCTTCGGATTGTGTGTGTGTGTGTGTGTGTGTGTGTGTGTGTGTGCCCCTCCCCTGCTCGTGCTCTCTGTCTCTCAAAAATAAAATAAACCCTTAAAAATGAAAAAAAAAGTTGCTAAAAGTGTTTCCTTCAAGTTAGTCCCACCATTTTCACCGCCACTATCTTAGCAGGAGCCACCTGTGTCTCCTGCCTGGATTCTGGGAAATGACTCTCTCTAAACTATCACTGCTTGCCCTTCTGCAGTGTGCTGCCATTGCTATTCTTACGTCCCTGACTAGAGTGCCCCTCAAAGCAGACACCAGTCTTGTCATCCTTCTGTTCAAACGCATGCTGTCCAACGTCAGCGGGTCACCATTATGTTCTAGGTAAGGCCACCTTAGACACCTCCTCCTCCTGCCTCTTCCTAAGGCCACCTCCTTCTCTTCCCACTGCATTCTCCATCCCAGCTCTCACTGGCCTCCTTGCAATCTCAGGAGGAAACCCATGCTAAAGACTTAAAATCCCTCACATTCTTCAGATTCTACTAAAATATCTCCTCAGAATGAGGCCTTCATGAAAACAACTTATATTTGCAAGGCCTTTACCAGGTCACTACATTTGACACTTAAAAGCTGTTCCCCAGTGATATTAGTCACCTTCTTGTGTACATATCAGTTATTTGTTTGTTTACAATCTCTCCCCAACTAGACCTTAAGTTCTTATATGTATTTACCTTTTACTGCATGTTGAATGCATATTCATTGCACTTTTTTTTTTAAACAACAGCAGCTTTAGTTCCTATGAATTGTTTAAATGAATAAATAAATCTATTTCATCCTATATCCTGGGCCTTGTTTTGGACCTGGGAGGTGGGGTGGGGGGGGCGGTGGCGGCAATCAGTGTCTGGGCAGAAACAGACCCTCTCCAGGAGTAAAGTGTAGGCACCCAGGAAGATTGTCACTGTGACTCCTGGAAAGTGGAAATACAGGACAGAACGGGCACACATCAGAGGTGTGTAACAAATTCATCAATGTGAAAACTGCTCACATTGTGAGCTCAAGGTAGGACATGGTCACTAGCAGTCACAGAGCAAATTTCTTAGCAAGACCATTTGATCTCTGGGCTCCTTGTGAGCAATAATCAGTGCCTGTTAATTAGCTCTGAGCAAAGAAAAATAGTGAGAACTGAGGTAACCGTGCAAAGGTGTGTCTCCAGAGGAAGGAGGAGGAAGAAAGAACTCTCTGTCAGGCAAGGACGCGGTGGCAGTGGGCTGCTGGAAGGAAGTGTATGCACCGTTCTTCAGGGAAGCGTCAGGAGACTCCTGAGACTGAACTTGAAAGGACACGGGATAAAAGGGCCCACGGAAGGCCAGCTGCTGAGATGTCAGGAAGGCTACAGATGGCCCGGCAGCTGGTTCTCCGGGGAGGAGCAAGAGAATCCTCCTCTTCAATATCATCCCTGCCGTGCCCCCAAACTCTATTCTGTCTCCTGCCCCACTCACTCTAGGAGCTTAGGTTTTTACACATTTGGAAAACAGGGACCTCTTTTGCCAGCTTTTCTTCAAGGACGTAGTGGTGGGGAAAGAAGACACATTCTATTCACCTTGGAGAAAGAGAGAGAGAAAGGATTCCAGTTCTCCTCAGCAAGGTAGACAATTAAAACCATGGAATAGGAAAGGGATGAGGATGGGCGCAGCCCAGAGAAAGAAGGGCCCCCCTCCAGGAAAGAAACAATGCCCTCCACGTCTTGGGCACTCTTCTCTCCAAGCCATCCATCTCCAGAATCAAGACTTCCGCCTGTCTGCACCCTGGGCAGGAAGCCTGCAGACGGGCTTTTCTTCCCTTCAGAGCAAGTCTGAGCCACAAATGGCACTCACACACTTTTGTGCAGTACCTTCCTTCTGGCGTCTCCCACCCTCTGCCCCCCAAACCTCCCCACGCACCTTGAGGCCCCAGCGGAGAAGTCTCGACTCCTAATTTTAGTGGCGAAGAAAAGCCAGGGCAGGCGTTGTCAGCATATACTGACTGAACAGGCGAACAGGGAACAGACGCTGGGCCTGCATGAAGCAGCTCTCCTGACCAGCCGGCTGAGAAGTGAAAGTGAAACCTCGGGGCCGCAGGAAAAGGGAAGGGGAAGGAACTTCTGAGCCCAAGGGGTTACAGTCCTGTAAGGTCACAGGACATTTCCCCATTTCACTGTGGGGGAAATGTTTGAACTCAAGGTTTCTCTAGTGGGGGAGTCGGGGTTTGCCCCAAGGGACATTTAGCAAGATCGGACAAATTTGGTTGTCATACCTGGGGGATGCTACTGCCACCTAGTGGGGAGAGGCCAGAGGCACCGCTAGCGACTCTGCAACGCACCGAACAGTGCCCATAGCAAAGAAACATCCAGTCCAAAATGTCCAGTGTGAGGCCGAGAGTCTGTTTTAACCCTCTCTGCTTCCGCGCCAGCTAGGCACCAAGGGTCTCCTCCCACTTGTATGGTTGTGCACAGGCCCTCGATTCGGCCTCTCAACCTGAATTATCCCCTTGGGTCTCATGTTCCATTTGCCCCCAAAGACACACCACCACCTCCGAGGAAATACACGGGAGCTGGTCAGACGAGGGATGGAGGGGTCTGGAGGAGTTGGCTACAAACGACCAAAAGAGCTTTCTGGAACATTGGAAATTCTCTAAAGTCTGTTTGTGTAGTAGTCACACAGGTGTAAACCTGTCAAAACTAATTAAACTGCATATTCTAAAAAGGTGTATATTATACCCATACCACAACATTGATTATAAAAGAAAATTATGTTTTCTGGGTGACTTTTTTTTACTTTTTATTTTAATTCATGTTAGTTGACATACAGTGTAATATTAGTTTCAGGTGTACAATATAGTGGCTCAACAACATCATATACAACAAGTGTACTCCTTAATCTCCATCACCCATTTAACCCATCCCCACACCCACTTTGTTTTTTTTTTTTTCCCATTTTCTAATTTCTGTATTTGCCATTTTCCTTTCAAAAGAATCTGAAATAAAATAGGCTTCACTATGCCATCATCATCTTGACTCATGGCCTTCACTACAATTATCACAGTGAATTTATGCCCAGATGACAGACCTCTCTGACAGTGTAATATTTGGGGTGATGCACGGAGGGTTTTTTTTGTTTTGTTTTTTTTTTTTTACAAATAGTTTATTGTCAAATTAGTTTCTACATAACACTCAGTGCTCATCCCCAAAGTGCCCTCCTTCATGCCCATCCCCCCCTCCCCCCCACATCCATCAGTCCTCAGTTTTTGTCAGCATTCAAGAGTCTCTCATGGTTTGCCTCTCTCCCTTTCCCCCACCATTTCCGCCCTTCTTCTCCCCCTTGGTCCTCCGTCAAGTTCCTCCTAATCCTCCTATACGTGCAAACATATGATATTTGTCCTTCTCTGCCTGACTTACTTCGCTCAGCATAACACCCTCAAGGTCCATCCATGTTGCTACACATGGCCAGATTTCATTGTTTCTCATTGCCATGTAGTATTCCATGGTATAGATAAACCACATCTTCTTGATCCATTCATCTGTTGATGGACACTTAGGCTCTTTCCATGTTTTAGCTATTGTGGAGAGTGCTGCTATGAACATTGGGGTATATGTGCTCCTATGCATCAGCATTTCTGTATCCCTTGGGTAAATTCCTAGCAGTGCTATTGCTGGGTCATAAGGGAGTTCTATTGTTAGTTTCCTGAGGAACCTCCACACTGTTTTCCAGAGGGGCTGTACCAGTTTACATTCCCACCAACAGTGCAGGAGGGTGCCCGTTTCTCCACATCCTCGCCAGCATCTCGAGTTCTCTGATTTGCTCATTTTAGCCACTCTGACTGGCGTGAGGTGGTATCTCAGTGTGGTTTTGATTTGTATTTCCCTGATCCCCACACCCACTTTGGATGGAAGGACAAGCAAGTTTGGGGTGTTTGAGAATCTACAAATAGTGTCATGGGACTGTACTTGGAGCTCTAGGTAAGCAGAAGAGAGGCCACAAGACATGGACAAGCATCACATCATCAAGATTCATTTCCACAGGCAGGGAGAGAACTGGGGATTCTGGAGGAGGGTGACAGCCACTGCCTAGATCCCAGTGCAGGAGTAAAGTGTCAGCTTACCCAGATCTCTGGCTTTCCTCTCATTGTGCCCACAGTACCCACACTGTCCCATGGCAGGGCCCAGCAGAGCTCTCTGCTCCGTGAGCTTGCACTTGCACTTGGCAGAAGGAACTCCGAACTGGGTCTCCACAAACACCACACGCATAAGGCCCAATGCAGATGGAGGATAATTGTGTACATGTTGCAATTTTTATTTTCTTATAAAGCTTTTCTGTTTTTTTAAAAAATATTAGGCGTTTTTATTTTTCATGGAATTCTAAAGCTTATTAGTATAGAATTATTTTTTTTTACTATTTTTAATTACCTGTAATGAACTACTTTCATCTACAGTTTCATTAGTTTGTGTTCCCTTTTGCCTTATTGGTTTGTGTATAATGATCACCTAATTCTTGCTACTGAAATTTAGTTTCATATATTTTATATGCTAGTAGACTCTTTCTGAAAGCAAATTTCCCTGGATGAGGGAAGATGGCAGTTTGGAGACAGGAAGGGATTGGGACAGCTCTCTAAAACTGGAGTCCTTGGGGCACCTGCGTGGCTCAGTTGGTTAAGTGGCTGGCCGACTTCTGCTCAAGTCATGACCTTGCAGTTCTTGAGTTTGAGCCCAGCATGGGACTCTGTGCTGACAGCTCAGATCCTGGAGCCTGCTTCAGATTGTGTTTCTATCTTTCTCTCCCCTTTCTCCACTTGTGCTGTCTCTCTCTCTCTCAAAATAAATAAACATTAAAAAAATTAAAACAGAGGACTGTGTGCTGCTGCATTTGCCTCCACTTATGATACCAGCCAGTGGTCCTTTGAGAGTGAATGACTCAGAAGGGAAGGGGCAGGAGATAGGACACTGCTGACACCAACCAGCAGTGTCCTATGTCCTGTCAGCACCGTACAGACTCCCGGACTCCCAGATCCCAGCTCCAGCCCATCAGTCAGAGGAGGAGACATTTCAAAACATTTGATTCATCAGTGCCAAGTGGCACATTCGCCAAAAGAAGAGTGAAATCCGAGGTTTCTGAGAATATGTGAGGGGCCACAGATACAGCCTGCAAAGTGTGATCTGGTTGCTTTAGCTTTCCTATAACACAGTAGAAAGGTGCTCAGGGGAGCCTGGGTGGCTCAGTCGCTTAAGCATCTGACTTCAGCTCAGATCACAATCTTGTGATTTGTGAGTTCCAGCCCTGCGTCAGGCTCTGAGCTGTCAGATTCAGATCTGTCTCCCTCTCTCTCTGCCCCTCTGCTGCTTGCACTGTCTCAATCTGTCTCTCAAAAATAGATAAACATTTTAAAAAAGGTACTCATATCCCACATTAAATATAAATATTCTAAAATTGTCTGAGTGTGTTCAAGATGACCACTTGGCCTAACAGCATTTCTGGTAGAAATATAATTAACACTTATTTATGTACTATGAGGTGTCCCCCTCTCCCCAACCAAACACCTTGAAGGCAATTATGACCATTGTTCTTAAGTCTTCAATAGTCTCAAGAATAACCTAAAGCATTTAGGAGATAGTACCTTATCTGTAGGGTCTCAGTTACAAAGCAACCCTAAGAGAAAAACAATTCCTCTTTCCTACCTAAGGGGAACTAGATAAGTCACCTGCACTGGGTGGTGCTTGGCCTGGTAGAGGCACTACAGAGAGGGAAAGGTTGAAAGTGCTGAGATTAACAAAACCAAAATAGATCTGGGGTGGAGTCAGGATCAAGAGATTGCCCAGCATCATCCAAAGATGAAATGGAAAAATCACTAGAAACTCACACAATTGAGTGCAGATCTTATGTTTATTCTGGTGAGGATCTCAGGTCCCCAGGGTTGAAAACCTGATCGCCATTTGGTGACAGTTCTAGATACTACTGCTTGCTCATTGTCCATGGACTGTCCTGCAGATTGAAGGTTCCTTATGCCCTGACATTCTCCTGAGCCCGCCCAAACTTTCAATGTAGACCCCACATCCTTAGTTATGATCCAGCAGTCTTAAGGTCCCAGAAATAAAAGATGGCTGTATTACCACATACCCCTTCATAGGTGATGGGAGAAAGCCCTAGAATGGATTCCTGGATGGTGAGAATTCACACTTGGTATCCAGTGGATTTTGTATTTTGAATTCAGATCCCTTCTCTGGTCTTTCCTTGAAAATGAAAATTTTGGAGGCAGCTCACAGACTTATGTCTTGTCAGCAGAGGGCACTGTTTCTTGGGCCAGGAAGCTCTGTGAAAAGATCATGGCCCTTAGCCTGGAGATCTCTTTGTTCAGGTTTGCTAGCAAGTTCTTTTTTTTTTTCTTCTTCTTTTCTTTTTTTTTTTTTTTCTTCCCCTTCGCTTTCCATAACCACTTCTCATCTTGAACTGGGGGCCTGGGAATTTCAGGGAATGAAAGACCTGAATATCCCTGGAGAGTTATCTGTGAATAATTCGAAAAGAGTGCAGGATGTTCCTGTGAGCCAGAGCCTCACTGTAGCAATAGGTTGGCTGGTATGTGGGGGTCTAAAGGAAATCGACAGAAGCGGATTTCTGCCAGTTTCCACGGATGAGTGCTCGAGATAAGGGTGTGTGTCCACACTCAGAAAGACTGAATGTGTCTGATTTGATATCCTTTCCCTCACCAAAAGTCAGCAGGAGATGGAGGGGTTGAAAAATCCCTGGCAAAGAAGGGAACCGAGCAGAAACTGCTTGGCCAAACAGACCATTAATTCTGTTTGCCTCAGTTCAGAAGTTGGTAAGGGATAGTTGTCAATGAAAATGCCAAAGACGTGTGGATATTACCAACTATGGCCATACCATTTAACTTTCTCTGTCACTGGAGACTCAGAACAGGCCTTTCTTCATTCCTGACAGTAAAGAGTGAGGTGCGCCATACCACTGCTGAGGGCACCAGTCCGCCGCAGCACGGGACTTCCTCTGTCACTGTAAGTCCTAATGTGAATAAGAAAACTGAAAAGTGGAGACTTAGCTGGGCAGAGAGAGAATAACGTTTGTAGTGAAACATAATTACTGAGAATTAGAAAAGAGTTATCAGACACTTGAAGTTCTGGTTCCAACATGTGAAAAATTTCAAAGATATTACTTCCAACTTGACAGTAAGAAAAAAGCTGAACAGAATGACTAAAATCCAGAAGACAAGAAATAACAAGTGTTGGTGACGATGTGGAGAAAAAGGAACCAATCCTTGATTTCAGCTCAGGTCATGATCTCAGGGTTGTGGGATGGAGCCCAATGTACTGAGCATGGAGCTTGCCTGGGATTCTCTCTTTCTCCCTCGGCCCATCTCCCCTGCTTTCACTCTCTCTCTCTCTCTCTCTCTGTCAAATTAAATTAATTAACTAACTAATTTTAAAAATGATAAAAAAAATGTTTTGCCATTGTTAAATGTGAAAAAAGTATCTTAAGACAAATGAAAACAAAAAGCATTAATTATAATGGCAAATATATGTAACACTGTATGTTTGATGACATTCTAAGCATATTACATATAGCAACCCATTTAATCCTCATAAGAACTCTATAATGTTTATAAAATAATCCTAATTTAGAAATGAGAAAGTAGGGAAATGAATGTGAATAACACTCAAATCCTAACTTACGGTGAATTTTCTATGATTAAGCAATGAGACAAGACAGAAAAGACATACATATAGCTATTAATATATTAAAATGTTAAATATTTAAATCAGTTTATAAAAACAATAAAAAAAAATTTATCCAGACAAATGAGAGTGGAAACATATAGCATTATAATACATTTTAAAATAATGAAAAGAGATAAGGACAACACAGAATTTTTAAGAGTTAAATGGGCAAAACCAAAAATAACTAAAATCATCTGGGAGATTTAGTAGTCAAGAGCACAAATAAAAAGAAATGGATTTGTCTTTGCCTCTGACATTTTCTTCTGTAGAGTTTCCGTCTCCTCATCTGTAATACCTATTTTACGAAGTGCAAGTGAAGGTGATGTGAGGTAATGTACATAAAATGTTTTAAGAACTGTAACGTAAGTACTCAACAAATGGTAGTTATTACTTTATAAGATGAAATATGGTCATCTAAAATATATTTACCCTCAATATCAATTGAAAATATAAGTAAAAAATTGCAGTATAACATTTTTGTCCTTTTAAATGGCAAAAGAAAGTTAAAGAAAACTATGCAACTCCATTATTAGTGCCGAGACATAAATTATGGATCCTTTCTGAATACATTTTTATAAGATTCATAAAAAAAATCTGTAAAATCTACAATAGCATTTCTAGGACTCATCCTTAAAATAAAAATTGAAATACCAGAGTAAGATTTATGTTCAGGGAAGTCTTGTTTATATAGTTAAAAATGGAAAACTCTAAATGTCCAATAATATTTAACATGTATGAAAATATATATGCAAAGAACAATGAAGGTAAAGCAATAGACCAAATTGTTACCAATGATTTCACTGGGGATTTTCTTTATATATTTGTTGTTTTCCAGTTGTCTTACATTGAGTATTTGCATCTTATATTAAAAGACAATATGTAAAACCTTGGTCTGTAAGCATAATTTATTCTGGAAACAGGCTTGTAATCCAAAGCACTTGTTTATCAAAGCAAACTTCAAGAACCCTTGGCTCAGTTGTGATCATGTGACGTTGGGCGTCACGTACTACTCAGATTGCAAGACACTGCTCACTTATCAAGTTAAAATTTATTAGAAATGTTTACTCGTTTTTGCAGAACACTCATAGAACAAGTTACTTGCAATCCAAGATTTTACTGTTACTTACAAATAATTTATCCAAACATATTTGGTCTGTGTACTTAAACAGCAAATAGAATTGAGCCTTAAGTTTGTAAATATGTAGTCATAATGCCATGCAAAAAGGGCATCAAAGAATAATGCTTCATTAAATATAGTAAAACCATGTAGTAAACTACTTCATAGACATAGCAACTGATTGTATAAATGCATATGTATTAGAAACAATGCCGACAAGTACCGTCAGAAAACAAATTATACATATTGGAAAAGAAATATAGATATAGTACAACCAATATTTTGTATATGGATCGTATGATAATATTTTCCAAGTAGATAAAGGAGTAGATCAAGCTATAGGTAAAAATGGAGATAAAATACAAACACAGACTCAGAGATGTAGATGCAGATACAGAAGTATATAGATAGTCATAGAAGACAAAATTTTAGCAATAAAATTGTTTGGGGTCTGTAAGTTTATGGATTTGAGTTCCATTTTATGTATGTCTTTTTTAAATAATTTCTAATATTTTCTACACGGAACATAGATTTTTAAAAAGATACATATTTAAGAATGAAACATAGACAACCCGCTATCTTGCTCAGGGAGCAGGTTATCAACTAAAGAGCACACTGGGCAGGAGTTGTGGTTGGAGGAAGCATCACAGAGGAGATGAGATGAGAAGTGGTCATGGAAGGAGGAATAGGAGTTTTCCACAAGTTGATGGAGGTTATCCCAAGACAGAGCAGGGACATGGAGAGTGTGGCATGATCTGGGGAAGGTGAGGCATTAATAGCCCAGTGTGTTTGATGCTCGGGTCGCTTGGAGGTGACATGGCAGTGCTGCTGTAAAGGAAGTCAGGAATCAGATCATTGAAGGCCTTGAATGCCCTGACGAGGAAGGAAATCATTGAAGAACATGGCCTGGCATTGAGATTGGGGGATCCCCATTCCCAGCACACACTACCCCTCAGAAATCACAGGAAGGACCAGTCTCAATCCCCTCAGTCTCCTCAGAGGTCTTTCTGCCAAATACAAAACACAATTCATTCATGTTCTCTTAATATAGATATGCATGTTGATTAGATTTAAATTATAATGTAATAGGAATAACCGCAAAACATAAGGATCACTGATTTTAAGAATGTCATTAGCCAGAATGAAGGGCATTAAGGAGTAGAGGTTTGTATGTTACTGTCTAGAAACATCACAAGATGTCTCAGAGCTTGAGAAACTCAGTGAGGAATGGCTGGACAAAGTCCCAGGACAGAGAATTGCTCTCACTTCATCCATTTCTAAAGATCATGCTAGAGTCATTAAGGACATATGACTTCTGAAAATCAATGCATCTTGTCCCAGGGTCTTTGCAGGAGTGGGCTTGCTCAATCCAACATGGTGATGTCCTTAGTTGTTTTGACAATGAAGGAGTGAGTCCCCCAACCTCCCTGGTGATCTTGCTCCAAACACAGAAATCATTGAGCTTTTCCTTAGTATTTCAACTAATCTCTCCCACCCATTACTTCCACAGACCACTTCACAGACAGCTAGAGTTTCTGAAAACTCAGTTCTTAAACCAAAGTGATTTCTGCTTTGTAAACATGTGAGCCATCTGCTTTCTGATTTGCTTGGTCTTAATCCCACAGATGATGGGGTTCAGCATAGGTGGGGCAAGCATGCAGACGTTAGCCAACAAGATGTGGGTATGAGGTGGAATGTGGCATCCAAACCGTTGAGTAAGGATTGTGAAGATTCCAAGCCCATAAAAGAGGACAATGACACAGATATGGGAGCCACATGTGTTGAGAGCTTTGTGGTGAGCATCTTGGGAAGGGATGTGGAAGATGGCACAGAGAATCAGCACATAGGAAACAAAAATTAGCACATCTAAAACCACTGTTAACATTAAGATGGAAAATCCATACCAGATGTTTATGCGAATGTAATTACAGGCATATTTGGACAAGCCAATGTGTTCACAAAAGGTGTGTGGAACAATATTATTTTGGCAGAAAGTCAATCTTTTCAAAAAAAATACTATGGGGAAAAGTGTACAAAAACTTCTCAGAATTACAATCACACCAATTTTCCCAATGAGTGCATGCGTAAGAATAGTGGTGTATCTCAGTGTGTAGCATATGGCAATATAGTGGTCAAATGCCATCACCAGCAAGATCCCTGACTCAGACATGAAAGTGCAGTGGATGATGAAGAACTGAGTGATGCAGCAATCCAGGGAGATGTCCCCAGCACGGAACCAGAAGATGGCCAAGGCCTGAGGTACTGTGACGTGGAGAGGACAATGTCTGCTCCAGCCAGCATGCAGAGGAAGAGGTACATGGGTTCACGGAGGCCACACTTTGTGAGGATAATGCATATGAGCAGGCTGTTCCCAAGCAGGGCGATGACATAGGAAATGAAGAAGGGGATGGATATCCACACGTGCTGGTCCTCTAACCCAGGGATGCCCAGCAAGTGGAAGATTGCATGGGTAACAACAGTGTGGTTTAAGGTTGTCATGGTTGGAGCAGATGACCTGGGATCTCACTTTCTGTTCACAAAGAGATGGAAGAATTATTCTAATATTCCTTGTGAATATTAGGGCTTTCATCACATCTCATACTCTTCATCTTCTTGGAACATGCAAATAGGAAATATGCAAGGATGAAAGTCTGCACCACAATAAGTGACAGTCAGTTTTACTTATCTCTAACTAGTTAATCAAAGTCAGAGATATTATTGTATGTATTTCAAACATAGGATTATACATAAACAGAGAAACTCACTATTCATGACTGAGAAGTGTGTAAAAAGATACTTAAAACGGACTAGTACATAGAAAAGAGGCAGCATAAGAAAAGGCGAACATACCAATCAATGCACAGTATGTTCGTGAAACACTTCCAGCTTAGGGTGACAGGTGCATAGGGACTTGCACAGGCAGTGAAGAGCCTGATCACAACTTCATACTTAGACCTCACCCTTCACACAGGACACAGCCATCAGGCATCCTAAAGCTACTAGTGTAGAATGATTACCTGTGAAGATTTATTGGAATAGGAATTGATTGAAGAGATTGGATGCTAAAAGTTGTGTTCCAGGAATAGAATGGATCTAAATGTAGTGCAGCCACAGAAGAATTAAACTAATTTAAGCATTGTTTTATGCTAGGGATTGCAGTATGGATGTCACATGTGGCATTTTGTATGCTCTTCCTGCAGGGAGCAGACATTCACTCTAGGGAGTGGAAATTGTCTCCATTTCACACCTAAAGAAGAACTCAGAAAATATGAAACTCTTGTCAAATTCCCAATCAATAATTGATGGAAATGAGTTTGAAATTTCTCTGCTTCAGTGCATACAGTTTCCTCACTTATGAAGAGGATCAAGAGAACTTTAAGAGGTGACAGGGCTTGTATGTCTCGTGTTTATACCTTGGGGAGCTAAGCCTAGACATGACTGAAAGTGGAAAATTAAAGACATTATTTCTGGGGAAGGGGAGGTGTAGTACTTGATGTTTATAAGCTTTTTCTGATAGAAACTAACATATCGTTTTACCATTTGCTTCCTACTATATATACTTTCCTTCATTCATTAGCTTAATAGCGCAGCAAGCTTATTTGGAGTATGGGCTGTTTTTCAGGCATCATGCCCTGTGTGTGAATCCTAACTGGGCTTATAGATTGAGAGCGTAGTGGGTAGGTAAGCAGATGGGACCAGTAAAATGTTCCAGGTGTAATGGCCTCAGAGGCACCTCCTGAGAAGAAAGCCAAGTCTACCCTGTTTGCACCAGAATGAAGATGAAATGGAACCAATAATAAAATACCATCTTCGTGGGGTTTCTTAAGATATTAAATGAAGAGGGATCTTAAGATATTTGGCTCAGGAGCTAAGATAAATCTTATGCTCATTAACATTGTTTCTTCCACTCCAGCTCCCTTTCTTGGTGCCTCTATTTTTCTTTCTGGAGAGGAAAATTGACACTTACTTTCCACACCCACCGAGATGCCATGACCTCTCCCCCCCCCCCCCCCCAAATTCCCTCCAACATCTGGCTTGGGACAGGTGACCAGTTTACGGCCATTCTCAAGGCTCCTCTCATGGTTTTCCAGGAGAGACCCATCGTCTAAGTAAATGCGTTTTCTGTTTTCTCATCTCTAATCTAACTATGAGGGCACCTGCCATTGACTGGATTACTTCTGATTTGCTACCCTTCAGGAACTTCCTTCTGGCCCATACAGATCTCACTTTCCACATCTGCTAGAAACAATCAGATTTGTGCCTCTGGTCTTCAGCACTCTTTGTCCACAAGTATCAATAGCCTCCAAGAGTCCCTTCACCTCCAGCCTGTCAGGGACAGAACACCAGCCCAGTCCTTACCTAGATCTGGGAACCTCCCCACCCCCTGATGTCTAATTCATTCACCAGCCTTAGGCTCAGTCTCCAGGAACAGAGGACATGAGATCCATAATAAAACTTGGCTTGTGGGTCAGGAGTTAGGCTGTTTATCCTCTTCTGTGGAACCCTGGAGAGAAGTATTAATACCAGGGCTCCAGGGACAGAGCTAGTCTCCACCAGCCTCACCTTCTTCCCAAATGGGCTGGGTCTCTAAAACCATTTCCCATCTCCCTCCCTTCCTCCTGACCCTCTTACTCTCCTGCTTCTTTCAAGATGCTCTGATAGGAAAGCCTTTTCTACCTAATCTAGCCTTGCTAGAATCTTATTTAATGAATGTTAACTCATTTTCAAAGGGAATATTAAATACCTATAATATGTACCAGTGATTTCTGTTTGTAAAGCTTTTCTCTTCATAAAAAGACTTAGGCTGAAGTTATATTCATCCTCTGGATTTTAGTAAGTTAGCAAACTTTAGAATTATGAATAATGATATTTAGGTATTGCCCAAGAGTATATGAGCATTTGTAAACTGTTAACATGCCTAACAGTTAGTGGACGAGATGTGAGTCTTATTACCTTAGACATTTGTATTTTATTTCCCTGCTCCCTTTGGCTGCTAAGATTTTTTACTTTATCTCTTAAGTGTGATTGTGATGTACTCAGACATAGCTTTGTGTTCTCTTTGTGGTTTGCTGAGCTTTTGTAATCTGTAAATTTATGATTTTCACCTAATTTGGGAAAGTTCAGTAATTGTTACTTCCAAAATTATTTTCCACCTCAGTCTCTCATCTCATTTTGGTATCCCAACTACACATGTTAGACCTTCTGACATTGTTCCACCAGAATCTGAGGGTCTCTTCATTTTTTTTTCTCTTTTTCTCTCACATCTTTAGTTGGAAAATTCTACTGACAAATATTATGGTTAATTATTAGAAGTACAACTATCATGGTCAAAGGATAATTGTGTTTATAGATTTGTTAGATATTAAAGGTTCCCTCACTGGTTGTACCACTGCCCCTTGCCACCAGCAATGTGTGAGGGTGACTTTTTTCTCATAATCTTGTCAGCAGAGTCTGTTGTCAAGCTTTTGAACATCTGTTATTCTGATAGTTTTATCAAGTGTGGCCATTAGCAAGAATGGCTGCCAGTAATTATTTCCTCCCCTGCACACACAAGCCAACTCCCCCATCATGAGGTGCAGTCTATTCTCTAGCCCACTCAATCTGGGATGGCCTTTTGACTTGCTTTAGCCAATAAAATAGGGTTGAAATAATGTGTACATTCCAAGGCATATGGACCTTGCAACTTCCATTTGGCCCTCTTGGAGGCCAGCAGCCATTTAAAAAGTTCAGGATAGACAAATGAATAAGAGACCATGCAGAGATAGATAACATGGAGGACAAAAGGGGCATACCAGCTGACCAACATAAAAGTAAGGGTATTGCTTTAGTTACCTTTTGTTAAAAATGTTTTTAATGTTTATTTTTGAAAGAGAGAGAAAGAACAAATCGGGGAGGGACAGAGAGAGAGGGAGTCAGAGACTTGAACTCAGAACTCTGAGATCATGATCTGGGCAGAAACCAAGAGTTGGATGCTCAACCAACTGAGCCACCCAGGCGCCCCAGTTGCTTCTTTATAGAGTAAACTTGAACTGTTCTTGGCATACTGTAGGCACATGACAACTATTTATCAAATGAAATATGATTGATTGAATGAATAAACTTTGATGGGTGTCATTTAAGGTGACCCTTATCATTTGGATACCCTGAAATCTGGTGACTCCCCAATCAGAAACAGTTTGGTAGATTTCAGTATGTTTGATTGCTGTTGGATGATGCCACGGAATGGGACTTGGGAGCCTCCCCACTATTAAAATTAGAGGAATTTATCAAGAATTCCCACCTCAGCCGGGGACCTCAGGTGGTGAGGCATCTCACCATTTCCAGCAATAGTTCCCATTTCATTTTTCATAACTGCTCCTCAGACATGGTGCGTAATTCATCCTTCATCCCTCCTTCATCATGCCATGTGCTTCGACTACCTCTGCATCCTTATCCTCATTGGCTTTTTCTGCCAGGAAAATCCTGTTTCTTTGATTTTTCTTTGTAAATCAAATAAAATCATGAAATCTTCACTTTAAATTTTTTAAAGTTTATTTATTCCTTTCTACAGAGACACAGAGAGTAAGTGGGGAAGGGGCAGAGAAGGAGAGAGAGAAACCCAAGCAGACCCTGCACTCTCAGTGCAGAGTCTGAGGTGGGGCTCAAACTCCCAAAACTCGAGTTCATGACCTGAGCTGAAACCAAGAGTCAAATGCTTAACTGCCTGAGCCAGCCAGGTGCCCCCTGAAATTTACACTTTAAAATAATAGTAATGAAATGCATAGAAAGGGCAACTGTTGCTAGTGTGATTTTTTTCTTTGCTCTTATGTGTATATATATATATATATATTTTTTTTACATTCATATCCAAAGTATATATTTTACAGAGATGTATAATAGTTATTAGATTTCAATCATACAATTTTCTGGATGCAAAATATGTCAATTTATGATAGAATCATATTTTACCTATCAATTTCATAATTGTTGGTTTAAAATTTTTAATAATTTCTTATTGTGGTAAATATATATAATATAAAATTTACCATCCTGATCATTTTTAAGTGTACTGTTCAGTAGTGTTAAGCATATTCACATTGTTGTGCAATCAATCTCCAGAACTTTCCATTTTACAAAACTGAAACTCTATATTGATTAAACAACTACTCATTCCCCCACTTCCCTCCAGCCACTGACAAACATAGTTCTTTTTGTCTCCATCTGTTTGACTACTCTAAATATCTCATATAAGGGGAATCATACACTATTTGTCTTGTGATTGGCTTACTTTGTCAAAACTTCCTCCAGTTTTATCCATTTTGTAGCATGTGTCAGAATTTCCTTCCTTTTGAAGGTTGAATAATCTATTATATGTATATACCACTCATTTAAGGCTTCTCAGACCCAATTCCAACATGGAGGAGGTCTTCCATAGAACACAAAGCAATTCTAGGCAACCGCCAGGGTGTCCCAAGAATTTAACTCAATTATTACACCACGTTACCAGAGATAGGATCAGATTCCTCAGATTACATGTTCAGTCCTACAAGATTAACCCTGCCCCCATTTCAGACACCTGGTGCAAGCCCCAGGCAGTTGCCTGGGCTTCTGACTTGCACAACCACCACCTTCCCCTTCAGTGTTTTGAATTTGCTAGGGTGGCTCACAGAACTCAGGGAAACACTTACTTACACTTGCCAGTTGAAGGATCCAATCAGCATCCTCATGGAAGTGATGAGTAGGATGAGATATGGAGGAAGGGCAAGGAAATTCTGAGCCTTCTTAGTGCACCACTCAATCCTCGACTCCCCATGTTCACCAAGCTCCAAGGACCCAGTCCTTTGGGGTTCTTATAGAGGCTTCATTCATAGTCATGATTATGTCATCGGCTATTGTCTGATTCAACCTCCAGCCCCTCCGGATGTCTGTGGGTAGAACTGAAAGTTCCAACCCTCTAATCACAAATTAGTTCTCCTGGCAACCAGTCTCTTGGGTGGTGTCCCAAAGTTACCTTCATCAACATAACTAAAGACACCTTTATTGCACTTAATCACAGGAAATTCCAAGGGTTTTAGGAGTGTGAGCCAGGAAACTGGAAAGGACCAAGTACATATGAGGACATATTTTCGTTGTCTGGGTGATCAGATATATTTCTCATAAATCACAATATTGCGACCACATCACCGTTTATCCATTCATCCATTGGTTACCACTGAAATTTCTTCCACTTCTTGCCCTTTAGCCATAATGCTGTTATGAACACAGGTATACAAATATCTCTTTGAGACCCTATTTTCAATTCTTTTGGATATATACCCAGAGTGGATTTGCTGGATCATATGGTAATTCTATTATTAATTTTTTTAAAGAACCACCATATTGTTTTTCATAATACCTGCACCTACCGGCACAAGGGTTATATTTGGTCCAACACTTAAAATTTCCTGCGGAGCTGGGGCACTTGGGTGGCTCAGTCAGTTAAGCGTCCGACTTTAGCTCAGGTCATAATCACACCACTCGTGGGTTCGAGCCCCATATCAGGATCTGTGCTGACAGCTGAGAGCCTGGAGCCTGCTTCAAGATTCTGTGTCTCCCTCTCTCTCTGCCCCTCCCCCACTCACAGTCTATCTCTCTCTCAAAAATGAATAAATGTTAAAAATTTTTTAAAAATTTCCTGTGGAGTTATTTTGTTGTTTTGTTTCTTTGTTTTTAATAGCAGAAATCCTACTAACCCTGACTCACAAAGGTAGTGTAAATAGATTAAGAAAAAAAATGTAAATATTCTCATATAAATATTAAAACATTATAAACAATGCCAAAGTTTAAATGACTCACTTAATAAGGCATGTGTTTAAGTTCAAGTTTTTCTAAATTATAAAGGAATAGATTTTTTATAGTTAGTGTTTGAAACATATATTGATTATCAAATTATTTGTGCTGATTTAAAATGTGATTAATCTTTACTAATTCCCATTCAAATGGAAACAAGACTATTTGGTGCACTAATGCTAACTATGCATTTATTGGAAATAACACATGTGCAAACCTAATTTAGGGATGGTATTGTGGCGGAGGGGATGAACAGGCCTGGAAAGCCGTAAGTATCTGACCCTAGTATGTGGGTCAGAGGGAGAGATATTAAACAGGTGGTTCTGTTTCTGGACTCCCTGGGGGAATAGCTGTCCTTGAGACCTTCAAGCAAATACATCAAGTCACCCATCACTGATATTCCTGTTGTGATTAATGCCATCCTAACCCACAAGAACTCCATGTGAAGCAAATGGGTGATATTTTATTTCTGTGGGGTGTAATTTTAGGGTGGAAGACCCTACCCAGACTATATGTTCCTGGATCTAAGGTAGGTGGTTAACAATATTAGGACTGTTGTCTACAGTGAAGTGGACAGAGTTGGAAAGACTAAAGCAGTTGTATGCTAGCACCACAGTCACTGGCTACCAAAGACAAATGTGTGCAGGTCTTTCAAACTCAGCATTCTGTGGCGTTACATTGATAATGCGAAATTGGCCATAGTAGGAGAATATGCACCATGAAAATTGGCAAATACTGCAAATCAGGGCCTTGTGTCTATTTATTTTTTAATATGTTTATTTGTTTATTTTTCTATTTGTTTGTTTATTGGTGAGCTAGTTTACAAGCATACCACTGCACCAGACTCACAAATAGAAAATGTCCAAGTAGTATGGAAAGCATTATCTGGGAGGCAGTATGAATATTTTGGGCATGAGGACCCTCTTTAGCTCTCAGTGTGCCAAAGATCCCTGACGCCCTCCAATGAGGTTCTATGTTGGCCTCCGATCTTGATTATTATAAACATCCAAAGATTTAAAGGGGCTTATTTATTATTTCCTTGCCCTGATCCTTCATTACACTCATCTGATATTTGCCACTTGGTTGTTTTGTTAAATATTTTGAAGACTTACACTGTGCTTCAGCATACTGGGTTCTGGAAACACACAAAGAACAATAATAATACTGAGACCTCACAAAATTCACTATTAATTGGAGGAACATGGCTAAGTATTCAGATATGCTCCTATCTGAGAAAGGGCTTCTGAGTGATCAAACTCCTTGTGAGAACAAGGGAAAAGAAATGGTTTGTGGAGAGATGTATCAGTAAGCACATTCCTGACATACTAGCCAAATGATAAGAACTGCCCGAAAAAAGATCTTTTTCTCAGCAGAGCAAATCAGGGAGTTGAAAGTGAATTGTTCAGGATTGTGGACATACCTGGATCAAGGCTACTGAAGGATTCATGAGGCATTTGAGAAATTCTAGCACTGAGCTAGGCAATCAGCCACTCTAGTATATGCAACTTCACCTATACATCAGACCCCAACTCCTGGGCCTCTTAGCCTCTATATTCTTCCTCACAGTAGAAAAATTCTCTTTGCTCCTCCCAAAGTATCCAATGAATACCACTGTTTGTAACGTTTTCAGGCTCTTAGTCTGCTTCAGATTCGTCTCCTTTTCCTGCTATTTTTTCCTGAGTGTTGCATGAACAGAGATGACGTGAATAGAACCCAGAGAGGGAGGTGACTATGCTTACACGTACTCACCATGTGCTAATATTTGAGTCAGACACTGAGTCAACGCAGAGATTATGATGGTTGTATATCTTTGAACTTCACCATAGCTCGGATCCCTGAACTTTACCTCAGTTCAGCACTAAGCTCCTCTCCTGAGAGTGGAGATGGGAATGTCAGATTTCAACACACAGTCAGAGAGGGCATGGACGTGAAGCCCTAAAGTGGGGCCTGGATAATATTGGTGGGGTTTCAAACAAATAATTTCCAAACCCATGTTATATTACCCCTACTTTTCATTCTGTAGCAAAAAAGATAGGACATAGCTACCCTGCCCAGGGAATGCCTTTGTTCTGTTCTTTCCCTGACCCCCTAATCATAGTCAGAAAAACCTTCTCAATTTCATTCAGTTCAGAAAGGTCTTTTGCGCCTTAATCCATTCACAGGAGATGAAAGAATGTGTAGTAACTTACAAAAAGTCTTCAATTTCCAGCTATATTCCTTGATGCTGTGACAATATTCTTGAAGCTCAAAGTCTTATTTTGGAAAAATGGTGATGACAATACCTACCTTGTACTGTTAGAAGCCATTACAGAGTGGAGTATTTTTATATCAGTGCCTATCACTGAGATACAAAGGATCACTTTCCAGATCTTTTCTATTTCACTGGGTTAGCAATCCTTAAATACATCAGTTTATATTACTAGGATAAACACTTCAGTGTCCGAATATTCCAGTCTTTGTTATCTTTCCCCCTTCCAAGTCTATTCTCAACTCAGCTACTAGATTAATATATCCAATTAATGTTTTCCAGTTTCTTAACTCATCATGGCTGACCATTTACTCACAGATTAAATCCAAGATCCTGAATTTATGCTCTGGGCAAATATGTTTTGGCTGCCATCTTTTTTTCAATTGCCCAAATTTACAGTGCCACCACCACACAGAGCTGAAAGCTGTTCAATGTTATCTATAACCAAGGCCCGAGAGTCAAAATAATCATACATTTGTCTCCATTGTTTTATAACACCCTAATCAATAGCCATAAGCAATGTATCATCATACTAGGCTGATTTTCTCACTTCTTTTACTTTATAAACTTCATTGACATCCCTGACCGTGGTGTCAAGATATGCATATGGAAATATTTTACTTTGTTTCCCAGCATAAGCTTTCAACTTAAACTTTTCATCATTACCTTAGTCAACACAAACTACAATTCAACTTTCATATTTTTTAGCATCATTTTTAGGTAAGGTAGTTATTGAAGTCTTTGCCTACATTTTGAATATTATAAGTTCCTTTTGACTGTTTTATATATACCATTTACGTTTCAAGTGGTCCCCAGACTTGTCTTGGAATATCCATTGTTGGTCCAAACTAAAAGAGGATAGTCTCTAGGTAGCGTGATTGACAAATCATGGGTCAACTATTCAGTGGGCATTAATAAAGTATACTTTTCAAAGACTATATATGCTCTTTAGCAGATCCAAAAGCTCAAAGAAAGTTTTGTGCTGTCAGTGCATGACCATTCCCACAAATTCCAATCATCTTGCAATGTGTCTTTGACATGGAAGTCATAGGGATTTGTATTTATTCTATGATTCTAAAGACAGAGCCATCTGAACATTCTGTTGTAGCACAAGGATGCCCTTGTTGCTCTAGAAGCCACTGAAATTAAGCACATGATATATCAGAGAAGGTGGTATTGTTGATATGTTGCATGGAATGTAACCCAACAGTGATACAATTGGAATGCCATTATAAAATGAAATATAAAAAAGGGAAGTCTATTAGACATTTACGTAGCAGACTATAACAACAAACAAGAGACTCCAAGCAACCCTGGAAAAAGACTGTAAACTTACATTGTATATGAAGACAAATTGGCTTTACTGATAGGAATAATTATAACAGTAGCAACAAAACAGTCATATACCAACCCCTTTTGTTTTGCTATATCAATTAATCTTAAAACATGCAGTACAACTGGTCCTAATTTGTTCTCTATTCAATGGACTATTTTGTTAATTGCTCTTAGTCCATTGACAAAATTTAGAACCTATTTAATGATTATAAAAGATTACTTAATGACTCGGGTCTCTCTAGCCCTTAAGTTATTATGTAGTTTTCTCCAATCTACTGTGGCAATCTTATTGTTTTTTCTGTGTAACTCATTTTGGCATTGATAACAGTAGCAGGTCCTATAGTAGCAAATGTCTTATAGTAATGGTCATAGAACAATTATTGCAATTACCTTATTTAGAAACTGACATTAACTTTGTTAGAGAAGTACATCAATCCAAGACTATAGGAGAAAACCAAGGACCATAATACTTAAATTGTATGGGTATAACTTTTCTTTGGCAGGATTTATCAACAAAACTTGGTATTACATTTTTATCTCAGGAACATCTCTTGATATTATCTTCTACAATGGTAGTTTTACTAATGTTGTAACATTGTCTTCCTATCAACCATTTTATTATTATTGGTGAATAGAGGTTCTACTTCTTCTTGTGATATAGTATTATCATCATAACTTAAAGGTAGGCAGAGGACGCTTGACCTTACTTCCTTTCAGTAACCATCTCAGTAGTTTACTGCTATTCAATTCTTTGTAATTATTTAACATCTATATCTTCCCCCTTTAAGTTCATTGTTCAGTAACTAAATGAACATCCTTTTTTTTTTTCTTGAGTGAGTGCCTGTACGAGTTGGGAAGGGGCAGAGAGAAAGAGAGAGGGAGACAGAATATCCAAAGCAGGCTCTGCACTATCAGCAGAGAACCCTTATGCAAGGCTCAAATTCTCGAACCCTGGGATAATGACCTGACTGAAAATGGAGGCTTAACCGACTGAGTCACTCAGGCGCCCCTGAACATCTATTTCTTTCTTAGGTAAGTTACTTTGTCCATCCATATTTTTTCCTCTAGTTCTTTTTGAATATTTCATGTCTTTATATATGTCCATAGATCCAACCCCCTCAGCTCAGCTCTTATTAGTACTTCAGTCTCTGCAGAGTTCTTCCTGGCAGGGACAAGGTAAGAGACAGAACAGAACCCATTTACAATCTGTTCAGTTCATCCAATCCAGATCTAGTTGTCCCCAACCTCCTGAAAATCCTGATAACACTCTCCACCAGTTCCATTCCTCTTGTTCCATCTCCTTTAACTTATAATTATTTTAGCATTTGATCATAGCTTGGTTTTAATTTAAAAAGATGGCTGTTACTTAGCCCATGCCTATGTTTATGACAGCAAAACATCTTCTCTCTTCCCCTTTTCTTTATGAGTTTTAGGCTACAGGATGAAATACACATGGTTCCAGAAAAAAAAAAAAAAAAAAAAGCTAAGGTCTTGAGTCTTTTTTAAGGAGGAAGAGGAATTGCCTAAGATTCCAGGCACTCCTGAGTGTACCGTCTAACATACCACTAGGTCTCCGCAAAAATCCTTTCCTTGAAATTTGATTGTACATGATTGCAAATGGCTAGATATTTACAATCTTCCTTGCAGTTAGGTGTGGCCAGATTGCTATTCTCAGCAACAGAAAGTGAGCAGAAATTATGAACCCCGTATATAACCAAAGAATTTAAGAAGCAAATTGCCTCCCCAGGTTTTTTTTCCCCCTTCTGCTGGCTTGATACTTATGACAATACTGACCTCGGGGATGGCAGAGACTCAGGTGGAAGAAAGTATTCAATCCTAAATTACATTTTTGGATATTTTTTTCATAGCAGGTTGGTCCTGTTATATGCAAAATGTCAAGGTCAGTAGGCCTCTGTCCAGATGCCCCCAGGAGTCAGGGCTGCAAACTCATTCCTCCAAATCTCAAATTGGACAGCCTTCACCATTGAAATGCAAATCAGGATGAAGAGTGTGCACTTGGTCTCTGATATCCCACAAATTTCATCTCTCAAATAAAACCTTGCTCTAGAGCAAACCATTATTGGGCTTTTATTGTAGCCTCTACTTCATCTCCCCACAGATACCAGAGCTGAGCCCGAGGATGAACTAGTTAGGATTTCCTCAAACCATGAGAGAACTACAAATGTCCAACAGACTGACAGCTAAAGACAGGGACCAGACGAGGCAGTCATATTCTCTGGCCGTGATCTTCCACATTGTAAATTTCTAGATATGTTGAGATATTCTCTCTGCCATTACCTTCTTCTACAAAAATCCCTCAGAGGGGTAGGGGGCTCTGTGCAGAGATGAGCATATCTGCCCACACTAGGGCCCCCGTAGGGATAGACATTACATTACAATAAGAGCTGTCCAATAGAAAAGCAATGTAAGCCACACATTAACTTTAAATTTTCTAGCATCTACACCAAAAAAGGTAAAATGAACAGATGCAGTTAATATATATTTATTTACTCCAGTATGTGCAAAGTATTATCATTGCAATCTATAATAGAAAAGTTATAAGATATTTTATATTTTTTAAAGCTAAGTCTTTGGGGCACCTGGGTGGCTCAGCAAGTTAAGCATCTGACTCTTGATATCACCTCTGGTCATGATCTCACAGTTCATGAGATTGAGCTCCACGTGCTTAGGATTCTCTTTCTACTCTCACTTGCTCTCTCTGTCTAAATAAATAAATATTAAAAAATAAGCTAAGTCTTCAAAATCAGGTGTGCATTTTACATGCACAGCACATTTCAATTCAGACTAGCCACACTTGAAGTGCTCAGTCGCCTCTAGTAGCTCTTGGCTACCATATTGGACAGTAGCTCTAGCTAACTCCTTGACATTTGTTTCCATTCTCACATCCACCTCATAATTTCTTTTACAGCTGGCTCAAAAGAGCCAGCTCTGCCATATAGCACCTCTGCCAATGTCATAGCAGCTCATTCACAAAGCTGTTCACATTTGAGCATAAAGAAAGGAGGTAAAGCTGGAAAAAATCATTCTCTTCCTTAAAATTCTTTATCTTACTTTCTTTGTATGTTTTCCTTCCATTCTGAGAGAAAAATCTGTTTTGGATTCATCATTTTCTTCTCCCCATTTTCTTCTTCAATGAATTTGGAAGATTTGTTTTAAATTCTCAACTACTACCCTTAAATTTTCATGTCCATGAGGGTGGTAGTAAAAACAGAAGTTAAAATTTCTTTATTTGAATTTAAAGCCATCAAAATTAACATTATAATGGTTTTAGCACTCAATCCTATATATACTTACACAAAAATACAGTAATTTCTTTGTTCATTTATTGCATTTTATAAAACCTGACAATGATGTTATAAGAATACAACATTACAGGTCAATTTCTTTCATAAACAGAGATGGGAATAAAACCCAAGCAATGTGTTAGTGAAAACAAATCCAGTATTGCATACGGAGAATAATAGTGATTTATTTCAGGACTCTGTGTTGCATTTGAAAATGGAAACAAATCAACATATTCCAATAACAGAATAAAAATGTCACAGGAAATCCCCATAAGTACAGACAGTATCTGATGAAATTCAATTTTCCATTCAGTATAAAAAATTATAGCAAATAGAAAAGAACTTCCTAAAAATTTGATCCCATGAATCAACAACAAAAAGAACCCCATCAAATATCATGCTTAATGGTAACATGTTGAAAGCTGCCCCCCACCCATCCAAAGATCTGTAATTAATTAGTCAGTGATGTTCACTATCACCTCTGGGTATATTCTAGCATTGAGTAAATGTTCAAAGTGAAA
The DNA here is from genome assembly GCF_003009895.1 of Hyaena hyaena. Lineage (NCBI taxonomy): Eukaryota > Metazoa > Chordata > Mammalia > Carnivora > Hyaenidae > Hyaena > Hyaena hyaena. The sequence goes on along the minus strand of NW_024082073.1, from coordinate 263,120 downwards.
GGCGTGAGAAAATGTAGGAATACAGAAATTCAGAAAAGAGAGACTGAGGTACAGATGGACCTCGGAGTGGAGGGTACTGCTCAGGTATGGGTGGGGACGGCAGAATGTTTAAGAGCTTGGGCGACGCAGGGTCATCGGGACCACACAGTTGCAAGGATTAAAATATGGAGAAAGTGTGGTAGGAAAGTAATACTTAGAGAAGGTGTAGATGGGAAAGCCATGGTTTGTGACATTATAAAAGGAGACAGTGCCAGCCTCGTAGTCTAGGAAAATCCCAACCCGGCGAGGGGGCACCATCATGGAGAGGAGTAGGGAAGTGGAAGATTCTTCATAGGCTCTATATTCATGTTTATGATGTAGCCCAATCACCCAGTATCCACTTTGAGGTTGATATCTGGAGTAGACACTTCGATTATTCGTAAACTGGTTGAAACAGTATGTGGGTCCTGCTGAATTACTGCACACCCCCAGGATCCAGTCAGTCTTCTTGGCCACATCAACCTCCCAGTAATGTTTCCCAGAGGAGAAATGTTGGGAGCCCAGGATACCACAGTCATAATGCTCTTCCAGGTAAGACCCAGGCAGCGTAGCACCCACAAATCTCACTTGTCTCCGGTTTTTAGACATGACAAGATTTAAGTTAGCTGTGTGTGGATTCAGAGTCACGTCCACTGTGGGAAAAGATATAACATCAGCAGAGTAGGCTGGGTATGTGGGTCTTAAGACACTGAGAAGAAATACAGAAGTAGAGGAATTGGAACTACATGGGGTGATAGAGGGATGATATTAATCACTTCATGCCTCAGAGTGTGTGGGTATGTCAGGGTTGGGGGAGCATATAAAAGAAAATAAAAACATGTTGCTCAAAGACGACATTGTGGCTACTTACCCCAGTAACTCTGGACATCGGTCAGTTCTGTAATGATAAACAGAGTCAATCATGTTGCATAGAACTGACAGTCTCAGGTCTGCTGTGCCCCCATCATGGATCATGGATTGAGGAGGGAGGCAGGGACTTCTGTAAGGATGTGAGTTGTCCATCTTATTCCCCCTTAAATATGAACTGTATCTTTTGCAGCATGCTATGGTCCTCCCTCTCTGACCTCTCTCTGCACCGCTATTCTCAGATATCAACTCTACGCTCTATTCTCTTTATTGCTTGGGTTACAATAATTCCACATACAAAAGCTGTCCCCTGAATCTCCTCACCTCTAAATACTCGCAGCATCCTTTTCAGATCTGGGACTCGAAACATACTCTTCAGCTTGGTGGGCAGAGCTTCTGGCTTCTTTAGGGTCCAGAACTCACTTCTAGAGAGAAGAGAACTTATGAATCTCCCACACTGCTGACCTGGCATTCTTCCAACACCCGTCTCCCTCATCTCCCAGGTCCCTGGGAGAACTGTGACGTTCTTCCATGAAGAAAATTAGCATAATTCAGCAAAGAGCTCTAGCACTGGAACCAAGGACCTGAACTAGAAACTAGCTTCTCAGCGTCTATGTAACCATGGTAAGATCTAACCCTTCAAAGACTCATTTTGGTTGGTTTGTTTTGTTGTTTTTGTAAAATACAATCATTTCCCTTCTCTCTCTACATTCTAAGATTATATAAAATTAAATAAAACAGTGACTGTGAAATCCTTTGCTACCTCTAAAAAAGATACAAAATGCTTACAAGGTCAGTGCCACCATGGAGGGTCTACTACAACGGGTTGTGTTGAAGGGAGAATGCCAGAAACTGCTGCCAGGGCTCTGAGAGTATTGATTAAAGGGCTTCCTCTGAAGAGTGAGTTTAGGCCTTAGGCTCTCCCAGAGGCCTGGGGAGAAAGGCCTTCAGAAGGAGGCCTGTCTCTGGGAATATTATGCCAGTTGGAGAAAGGAAACATCTCCAAACCAAGAGTGAAGACTTCAGAAAGGACAACAGCCTCCGTATTTCATGTGTCTGTGAGGAGCTTAAAGGTACCAGGTGTGTGAACAACCTTAGATGTCACACTGATGGATGAAATTCTAGAGTATGTAATAGAGAAGAGAACAGGTTTTGTTCCAGGCCTAAAACAACTCTTCTCAAGACCTTATGTCTATGTTTTTGTTGGAACTGAGAAAAATGGAAGTCTGAGGAGAAATAGGTAGCAAGGTAGGACTGCTCTAAAGCCAATGGAAAAGGGAAATTGAAGGCAGATGCCCCAAGAGTGATTCTCAGACCTGGGGAAACACAGATGGGAAATTTCCCTCTGATAAAAAACATGGACAAAGAAAATCCCCTATGTAGTTTGAGGTAGCTATAAACTACTGGAATCAGGGCTGGAAGCAGGTAGAGTTTTGTGGCAAAGAAGTTCCATCATAGGATGCTAGGGGAGTAATGATACTACAGCCTTTTAGTCTTAAGAACTACTGTCCCCAATTTGTGACACCCACTCCCCCCATCACTCAAATTCTTCTACCATAGAAACCAGGTCATTCCCTTTATTTTGGGGAACCTAAAAATTCTCATGTTGAGCAACTCAGGGCATCATAGTCCTAAATCTTTCCTGCCCTGTGATTTTTCTTTTTTCCTTTTCCACTGACCACAAGGTAACTCTATGGATATAGGAATCTTTTGTCAATCCAAGGGAACCACCCTGTGTTCTCCTGCACATACCTTTTCACGACATCACTCACATCCTAGGAAGGAAAGAGAAATGTTAAGTCCAGGAGTAATAGGCCTTGTCCTCTAACACAGCCTCATCCATATTCCTTATCCCATCCCCACCACCCCATGATATCATGGAAATAAAGACAGACCCAATATGGAGGCCACAAAGTAGAGATAAGAACTCAAAGTAGACTGTCCCCGAGACCCTATGTAGGGATGTTGGGAAATGATTCAACTCATTCATACCTTTATTTTGACAATAGTGTGTGTGTGTATGCTTAATGTTGTATATGAACATCATCTATTAGCACTAGAGAATCTCACATGATTAAGTAGTTATTTCTCTCCTTGAGATGTTAACGTTCTAGTTGCTAAGGATACAAGAGCCTTATTTCTCAAACTTTGACTTTCCTAACTCTTTATGCTACTCTTGCTGACTTTATCCAGTTTTCTTGATTTTGACCCACACATGTGTTGATGATTCCCAAATCAGTACTTCTGCTCAGATCTCTCTCTACACCAGCAAATGAGTTTGAGACACCACAAACTCAAAATGTTTAAAGGAAAACTCACTTTCTCTGCAACTATGAGGTCTCTTAATCTTCCACCTTCCTCAGTGTTTCCAGTATCCATTAGTCACCAAATTTAGACAAAGTATCATCCTAAAAACTACCTTACATTTACCCCAATGTCCCGTCTTAGACCAAGCCAGTCCATTTCATACTCGTAACTTCTTTCAGACACCTGGTCTTCATTGTCATCATTGCCACCTCCTGCCTCACTTGAGCAGAATTGCTTAATGGCCTCCCATTTGGTCTCCCTAACCTCTGCCCTGTTATCATAATGACTGAAGAAAAGGCCAATGGTTTGGTCTATTTTCTCTGTGTTTGGGTTATTTTTGGTTGCACCTGACAGAAATGCAATTCAAGCTGGCCTGTATATGGGAAGCAGTAGAGATGGTGGAAGTGTTACCTTATACCAAATACTCAGGATTGTGTCAGCCTTAAGGCATGGCTGTACTGAGGAACCCAAATGGCCAAATCAGGGTGCCACTTGGTGTAATTGCCACTTGGTGTAATTGCCACTTGGTTTAATTATGTTGGTGTAATTCTCAGGGGTCACGTTTTGAAACTTGAAAGCTGTGGGCTTGCATCGGCTATCAAATCTTACTGTTCAACAATGCCCCACAGATACGGAAAAGAGAAGAGGAATGTGTTTGTGCTGGGCAAGCTCTAGAAAAACTGTGAGACAGCGCTCAAGTTAAGATGCCCCCTGGGCACATCATACTAATGGGTGTGAGAGTGTACACAGGTGCATGGTGAGTGACAGATACCGGTGATCTCTTTGCATGTACAGATCAATTTTTACATCTCGAGGGGTCTGTGGAGGGGCAAGAATGGGAGCAGGGAGAAGCGTCAGGGTAACCCAATGTCAAAGATGAAGAAAAAGGGAAAGAATAAAACGAAGATGGGAAATCAGGAGCAGCTCAGAAGAAAAGCTCCAATAGATAGAATGTAACTACTCCATGACCCCAACACTAGGACTCAAGAATAAGCAATGATTATTCCACCACCAAAGGAGAAGAAGAAAGCTAGAAGGCAAACAGAAAGTAGGGAACAGCCTGAAGGTTCCAGAACGTTACAACGTATATCCTGTCTCCACTTCATAGTCACACTATTCACTCTGTGTAGAGTGAATACCTGCTCAGATTTCAACTTCAGTTCAAGCTACAGCATCAAACCTCTCCAGATTTGACACCTTGCGCCCTCCCAACACACACACACACACACACACACACACACTCCCCAAAGTCCAGTCTTCTTTGTGCCTTAAAAAGACCTGTTCAAACTTCTATTACAACATGTTAAATGATTCTGCCCTAAGAAGGCAGTAAAGCAAAGAAAGGTTGGTGATTACATACAGAATCTCTAAGTACTTGAGCTTTGTATGTGTTTGCCAGGGACTGAGCTAGGAGAAAAGTACCTCCTGACAAATCCCAACTCGGCATCAGAGACAACGGGTGCCGAATGCCTACTGCCTCTCAACAGAAGAGGGATTAGGTCCTGCACAAGGGATGTTTGGCAATATCTGGAGGACTTCTGGTTGTCAGAGTGGACTGGGGACAGAGCTACCGGCCTCTAGAGGGTGGAGCCAGGGATGCTGCTAAACATGCTACTATGTAAAGAGCAGCCTCTCCCAGCAGAGAATTCCCAACTCAACATATCAATAGTGCCAAAAATAAAGTTTTGGACCACGGTTTATAGATTATAAATAAAAATGAGACATTCGCCTAGCATTTGTACTTTAATTCTTCTATGCTTCACCCATGACCTCTGCACAGTTTAACAGGTAAGAGGCCCAAGTGGGCCCAACGAATTGTTTTCTTGTCCCCACCAGGTCATCAGTCCCATGTAAAAAGGGAAGGAAAGTTAGTCTCTCTTTGCCTGGACCCTCAGATTAGGGGCTCCTTCACGAGTCTCACCTGCAGCAGCTCCATTGCTGACCCCTGACACCGAAGCTCCAGGTCTGAGATAAGCTCCCTCAGGGACTGGCTCTGCTGATCCAGCTCATCCTCAGCCTCTTCTAAAATACTCAGCCCCTTCCTCTCTTCCTCCTCCAGCTTTTTCAACTGTCGCTGCTCTTCTTTGTCCAGGATGCTTCTCAACTTATTAAATTCGGTCTGGATCCTGTGTCTCTCAGGTCCCATCTGATTCTTCAGGAACATACAAGAGAAAGAGGCTGCTAGTCTGCTGAGTTGAGGGTCTCCTCTCTGGAGTGGGGACCAGGGTGGGTGTCAGGCTCAGGACTGCTCTCTGGGGCCAGGTCTCACCGGGAGAGGAGTAAATGGGAGAGGAAGTCCTGTAGAACCTGTTCTGCTTTCAGGTCTCTCTTCAGCTCTTCCCACACCATGAGCCCCAGGCTACCTTTTCTTGGCCTCCTAGATATAGACTGTGGCTTCTGGGTGAGGTCTAGATTCCAGGCTGCCTCCATGGCCTCCCCTTCCAATTCTGAGGACCAAAGTGGGAATAACTGAACTGTATGAGACCTGTCTTTCCAGCAACTTTCAGAGCTTGAAACTATAGAACAAGATCTGGAATTAGGAATTGGGGGCCGCCAACGGCATTCCTTTCTTACATGACTACCTTCAAAAACCTCAGTTCTTTTCTGATGTGTTCATTCTCTAATTCCTCCTTCCCCATATCCACAGCAAGAACAAGACCGTTGCTTGTAAGGGTAACAGTGAAGAACGGGGCAAGGGAAGCTCTTCCAGTCAAATGAGGGAACAGACAGGACCACTGGCTCCTTTGCCCTCGGTTCCCATGGCCTGCCCTGATTCCTGACCCAGGATACTGTCAGGAAGAATCTCTCTTACCTTCCAGGATGTCCTCTTCCCTATGATAACAGTTTTTAGTCTCTCGGCTTCCTGCTGCTCTTGCCTCAGCTTCCTCAGAGACTCCTGGAACTTCTCCTTAAAGAAACATCAGGTCAAGCAGGGTCAAGCGCTAACTTGTCTTGGTGCCCAGAACAGAGTGAATGGGGAAGTGATTGTGTGGACCTCAGAAGCCTGTCCTGCTGGGGCTGAAGATTAAGAAGGCCTGAGGATCTTTTATGCCTAGTGGGTGCAGGCTGGTTGCCTCCCTCTCAGGGGAAGAACCTGCCCATGAAGGACTTCCCTCTCATTGCCGCCATATTCCCCACACTTGACCCGACCCACCAAGGCCCCTAGTTGCCCCCCCACCCCCGACACCCACAGCATCCTCTGCTCATGCAGGGCAGGTCTTGAGCAGCAACAAAGAGATAAAGTCTCTACCCTTGGGCAGCAGGGGCCTTGTCTAGGTTCATCCTCTAGATAAATGCGAAAACTACAAAGAAATTAGACAGCAGCATGAAGAAAAGTTACAATCTTGTACCGAGGCATCCCGCTCCTCCCTGCCTTCCTTCTGTGTGGGTTCCCACCTGGTACTCGTGGGCAACCTCCTCCATGAGGAGTGTGGGGTGACCGCGGTGCTCCTGGGAGCGCTCGCAAAGCCAGCAAATGAGCTTCCCATCTTCCTTACAGAAGAGCTGGAGTTTCTCTCCATGGTGTGCACAGAGACTCGCTTTCAGCTGCATCCCGGGGCCCAATACCACCTCTCGGAGCCTCTCTGCTATGTTGGCCAGGTGCCGATTCGGCCGCAGGTCCCCTTGCCGGTAGCTGGTCTGGCACACAGGACAGCTGCTTTCCCCTACTTGGCCCATCACCCATTCTGGGCTGTTTCCCATGATGCAGGCCTGGCAGAAGCTGTGGCCACAGTCTATGCTCAGGGGCTCTGTCAGGAGCTCCAGGCAGATGGGGCAGGTCACCTCCTCTCGTATGTCCACCAGGACTGCTGAGGTCATTGTAGCTACACTCCTGGCTCCTGCTTGCCCGGTCAGGATTTCTAAGGTACTTCCTGCTTACAGATCCTGAGTAGATGGGCAAACAAAAAAAGGGTCAGAGTAAGAAATGAGGGTAAATACTGGGTGGCTCAGTCAGTTAAGTGTCTAACTTCAGCTCGGGTCATGATCTCATGGTTCATGAATTTGAACCCCACATTGGGCTCTGTGCTGACTGCTCAGAGCCTGGAGCCCTCTTTGGGTTCTGTGTCTCCCTCTCTCTCTGCTCCTCACCAACTCAGGCTCTGTCTCTCTATCAAATATAAATAAACTTGAAAGAAAGAAAGAAAGAAAGAAAGAAAGAAAGAAAGAAAGAAAGAAAGAAAGAAAGGAAAGAAAGAAAGAAAGAAAGAAAGAAAGAAAGAAAGAAAGAAAGAAAGAGAGAGAAAGGAGGATGATTAAAAGGGTGATGAATATCCTGGACAAAGAGATCAGATACCTGGGGCAACAAGGGTTTCTTATTCTAGCTTCAAACATGTTATTTACCCAGCTATTACTAGACGTCAATTTGTGCTGTCACTAGAGCAAGAATTATAATTTTCCTTTATTCCTACTAGATGGAGGGACCAACTGTGGTCCATGACAAGTGGCCTTGGGTGAGCTACCATCTGTTTGATCTTTTCTCATCCACCAAACACACCCTCAGTGCTAAAAGCACCAAACCACGCAGCTGCCTCAGGATGTTTGAACTCACTGCTACTACTTCAAGAAAGACCCTTCACCCTAATATCCATCTGACTCAGGGACTTCATTCCACACTCTTCTTTCATGCTCTCTTATATCAGAAAAGTTAGCTGTCCAGCCTAACTGAAGCATGGCCAGCCATAAAAATCACTCTCCATATACCAACCTGCTTCATTGTACTTTTTATCACCACCTAAATGTATATCTTTAATTGCCTGAATCCTCCCACTAGAATTTAAGTTCTAGAGATCAGAGACTGTTTTTGTTCATTACTGTAGCTCAGAAATAGCAATGGATCTATTGCTACTTGGCTACATAGATTCTCAACTCTATTTTTAAATTTTAATTCCAGTATAGTTAACAGACAATGTTATATTGGTTTCAAGTGTAAGGTCCTCAACTTTTGATGAATAAAAATCCAGAACCTCCATTCTCATGAGCTTTCCCATGAGATTCATTTATTACCTTTTTTTCCACACGGAGCCCTTTCATCCCCCATGGTCACCTTCCCAGAAAAAACAAAAACGCCAGCAATGACCACAATAACATGAGGTAATATTTTTATAACACTTTTATACCTAGTTGTGATTTAGAAATCACATTCCCCTGATTTCTTTATCCCTCACAGAAAAACTGAGTATTTTGGCTCTTCCATAAGATAGAGACAGACATTAAGTGACATTATAAAATCAAACAGCTTGTAAGTCATAGAGTTGGCAAAACCTAACATGTGCATAGTCCTAGTTCAAGGTTCTGTCCTCAACCCTAGAACTTTAACCAGATGTTCGTTAGTAAAGGTGGTAAAAATCAGGCACAGATCTGATACTTTAGGGATGTGGAAATGAGAAAGGTCCTGCTTGATGGAGAAATTTCACCAGGGCCCGTCGTAAATTTTGACAGAAGCCTTAAGAGACCCATGTGTTGGGAGGGGAGAGAGAAGAGGGGAGAGGAGAGAGGTGCAGCCATTGAGGCCTCACGCCCTTCTAGTTAGGAATAGTCCCCAAAGACCCGAGGAAGATGTATGAAGGGACAAGGAGGTCTTCTAGCATTTCAGGGAAGTACTGAATCACTAATGGGTTAGAAGTGTATAAAAGTGGGAGGAAGGCAGGAATGAAGTACTGATACATGCTTCAGTGTGAATGACCTTGACAATGTCAGGCAGAGTGAACGAAGCCAGACTCCAAAGATCACATACTATAGAATTCCACTTACATGAAACGTCCAGAGTAGGCAAGTCTTAGACATGGAAATAGATTTGTTGCAGATGGGGACAAAATGGGGAGTGACTCATGGGTTTGGGGTTTCTTTATGGGGCAATGAAAATTCTGGAATTAGATAGTGGTGCTGGTTGAACATATTTGTGATTATACCAAAAAAACACTGTATACCTTTAAAGGGTGAAATTCATGATATGAAAATCATATCTCAATAAACAAAGTGCATGAGAGGAAAAAAGAAGAGGAGGGGGCTTACCTGTGACCTCCAGTGCAGAGCTCTCCCTGCCTCTCAGTTTGTACACAAGGCACGTGACAGGAGAGGACTGGAGAGTCAAGCATGGTTCTATAGCTGCTGTGGGGAGATAATGATGAATGAAACAAATACTCCCCAAGGGCATAATCTATTTAGACTCCCGGCAAAGAAACAAATCCACTCTTGAAGACACAAAGATAGATAACCATGATTAATGCAGACCCATGTATATGAAGTCTGTATGAAGGAAATAATCATCCATACCATTTCCTGATCACTTCCATATTCTAGATGATGGCTGAACTCTTTATAAATATTATATAAGCAATCCCCACAATAATTCTATCAGGGAAGTTTAATAATGCCTATTTTCGCAATGTGAAAAGTGAATTTCTTAAAAAGGTATTTAACTACCAAAAGTCTCAGAGTGAGTAAGTGACAAGGTAAAGATTACAATCCAGTTTAATGCAGCTTCAAAGCTCAGGTTATTAATCAGTGACCCATCTGGTCCTTAAAGGGAGAGAATGTTTTCTTCATGCTACCCACACCACCCGCAAGGGCACTTTGGTCATGAAGTGGCTCAGCGTGTTTCTGTCCATATCCTGACCGGCAGTGGTCTCACTTTTTGGCTGTACCAATTCAGTATAGAAGCCCAGTTCTTCCTAGCATTTAAAAGCATCCAACCGCCCTTCCTAAGTTATCTGCAGACTCCTTCCCCACCCAACTCTGCTTCATTCCTGGCATCCCATCTAGCGACTCAGGCTGCTTTCTTTTCCCTGGCAGTAGATAGGACAGAAAAGAAGGCCCTGGTACTAGAGTAACATGGACCCAGGTCTAAATCCTGAATGTATCAGTGTCCAGTTTTGGAACACTAGAATAATTCCTGATCTGAGATGTGGCTTCATCTTTTGTGCACTGCTGAATCATTCCTCCCTTAGGAGTAGAGTTGTGACAATTGTCTGAGCGAATGCATAGAACAGTCTCAAAAACTAGTTACAGCTATACCTAAACTGGCACTGTTCTCTGATCTTCCGGTGCTCTTACCTCTCTCCATGAGGAAAAGGACCTTTGGATATTTTTACCAGGGACAGAGAAAAGTCTGGTAGATGGATAGCCTTAAATAAGGATCTTTTACGAGAATTCATGAATCACTTTCTTATTGCTTTTCCTATCTTCTTACTTCTTTTGGACCTACGAGGAAATCGACTATTTCGATTCATAACAAGAATTAATGAGATGGCATTGAAGGACAACATGAGAAAGCTCTCCATGAACCCGTTGTCTCTGTGTGCCAGGAAAAAGGGCCAGTTAAGAAAGCTAGAAGTTTCTCTAACTAGACAACTAGAAATGCTAGAATTTACTCCAACTTTATTTTTTGTCTGTGCTGAATTTAGATGTCATTCTCACTGAAAAGCACTATTTTATTCTCATTATTAGAAGTTTTCAGTTAAATTATGTTGCCATTTTCTTAAATCACAATGAGAAGTTTTTAAAGACATTTTTCTTATGTATGTGTATATGTATGTTTGTATGTATTTATGTATGTATAGAGTCGAAGCCACTTGTCTGCTTGCCTAGCTGGAGCCTTGTCTAGGACAGAAAGAGCCAGCTCACAAATGCACTGCCTAGTTGAAAGCACACTAGCTCTAGGGTCCCAGGTGTGACCTTCATGAAAAGGATAGGCCATGGGGCATTTCTGCCTCATAAAAGCAAGGTGATGCAATAATAGCCAAAACCTGGAAATAAAACATTAAAACCATTAACTGGTAAATGAACAATTTGTGGTATACCAATACAATGGCATGGATGGATGCCAAACAATAAAATGGAATGGACACTTACAACAAGATAAATCTCAAAAGCATTATACAAAGGAAAAGAAGCAAGATACCAAAGTTAAGTTACAGTGTGATTCCATTTATATGAAATCCTAGAAAACAACAAAACTACAGTATACTGTCTAAAAACTGACTAGTGGATGCCAAATCCCTGGGCTGTGAGAAGGGGATTATTTACAACAGGACACAAAGAACTTTTGGTGTGATGGAAATGCCCTTTTTATAGGATTTTATTGGTGGTTACCAACTGTCTACATACCAAAGCTCACAGAATTGTACGCTTAAAGTTGATTAACTCAATAGATGTAAAATATAACTCATTAGAGCTGACAAAAACAGAAAAAAGAAGAAACATATTGAGAAAAATGGAAGGCTTGGCTTTCTGATCTTCTAAGCATAAATTAGACCTGAACTGTCAAATAAGTAGCCACTTGAAGTGTGGTAGTCAAAAATGAGACGTTTTAAACACAAAATACACACCTAATTTAAAAGATTTTGTTAGAAAAAATAATCTAAAACACAGCATTAACAGTTTTTATGTTGATTACACATCTTAATATTTTAATATTATTGATGCATTGAGTTAAATAAAATATACTTTAAAATCCTTTTCACTTGTTTTTTTTTCATGAAGACACTGGAAATTTTAAAATTAAATATGTGGTCCCATCATAATTCTATATTTCTTGTTCTTCTAATGCAGTACTATAGATATTCAAGACAGAGAAAGATTTTTGAGCAGAAAAGATGATGTAAGAGTTGATGTCTTGTCAAAGGGTTTAAAGTTGAGGCTGCAGAAAGGAAGAAACAGTGAAGGAGGGGAGCACAGAGCCAGCATGTTTGGGTAGCCCTTGCCCACAACCCTGCAGGCCCCTAACCACCTGCAGCAGCAGAGTGCAGCCCAGAGAGGATATAGCAGGTCAACTTAGTCTCCCTCAGAGACCTGTCTCAAAAGCAGTGTGACTGGGCTGAGATGACAGTCTGGCTGTATGAGTGTAGATCCCAGAGCCTGAAAAGCCTGAGTTCGGTGGATCAAATTTGCAAATGAAAGAGGCCAAATTCATGACCAGGTGGAACTATTAAATCAGAAGCACATGCCTGAAAAAGAAGATCAGTTGGCTAACTCAGCATTGGCATCCAGTGGAGCTCTTTATGCAGAATCTCAGCCTCACCCTAGCCAGTTCAGTTTCTGCAATTCAATAAAGATCTCTAGGTGATGCCTATACACAGGAAGGCTTCAGAAGCACTGTTTTTAGATAAGGGCGCTTCCTCCACAGGCAGATGCAACGCAGGGAGCAAAATAGCTAGAAAGGGGTGGGAGAGAGGAAGAGTCAGAGAATGGGCTGATACTTAGACTTGAAACATCCGCTAGAAAGGAAGCTCACAATTAAGTACCAAATGCCTTCAGAAAAAAAAAAATGTCAGTGACTGGGCAGGGAATACTAAAGGTTAGAGCAGGCTGGCGGCTCAGAATGAGTTAGAAATAAGATGGGCAGGGCTGCAACACCAAACCAACTGAGAGGTCTACTCAAAATGCAGTAAAAACCTAATCAGGTGGAAACTGCATTCATATGTGAGTTTGGTTTCTCATGCTTAGGGAATAACAGTATTTTTTTAACCATTTGTGTAGGGTTATATTCTACTGTAACCTATTACCTGGAATGGATCATCTAATAGGCGGCACTTGCTAAATATTTGAATTGGAATATAATTAGTTTCAACTTTTTAACATTTTGGAAGAATCTCTATCCCATGCATTTCAGAAACTTGTAATAGCTTTGCAAGATTCTTAAAATATTGTCCTGCACAGGTTTTCTTCTTCTCCCTGAGTTTTAGATAATCCATTAACTGAAGTTATTTTTTCCCCTAAAGAATAGTTCATAAAATCCTTATTTTCCCGTGCATTTGTGAATTCCACTTGAAATTCCAAATGTTTAAAACTCTTGTTAAATTTTAACTATTTAGATGTTAGCCATATTCTTCTTTGTTATAGTGCATTTTATTAATTTTTATTTTTTTAATGTTTTATTTATTTCTAGGAGAGAGAGAGAGAGACAGCGTGAGCAGGGGAGGGTCAGAGAGAGAGGGAGTCATAGACTGAAACAGGCTCCAGGCTCCGAGCTGGCAGTCAGCACAGAGCCCGACGCGGGGCTCGAACCCACGAACCGCGAGATCATGACCTAAGCGAAAGTCGGACGCTTAACCGACTAAGCCACCCAGGCGCCCCTGTTATAGTGCATTTTAACATATTGTGTTCCTCACTCTATTCTTGCAAAAATCGTTTTAATTGTGGATTTTAAAAGCTCGGCATTGAGTTTGTCAAGAATAATGACTTAATAATTTACTATTTGCAGTCGCCTATGTGTTTAAACCCTCACTTAATCCTCACCAAAATCTAGGGTACAAATATTACTCTGTCCATTTGTTAGATGGGAGAAACATAAGCTCAAAGAGGTCAGGATCAGAGGCCGAATTTGGACACAAGGGGGGATCTCAAGCACACATTTCTGCCTCCGTTGATTAGTTAACGCTGCCACTGTCACATTACTCTGAATTCACTGAGTTGCGGTGAGGATGAAAAAGGAATAATGATAAACCCGTCTATATCATGAGCTCAGAAAGGGAAGGGACTTCATGTCTTAGACTGCCTTCTCACCTCGGCCAGAAGTGACAGTAAGTGGCCCGTCACAGAAAGGCAAACATACCCCGGTGGCCGGCACGTCGAAAGAGTGAGAAGCCAGAGAGGATCCGGCTGTGAGCAGCCCCGGGTGGTCAAGACTCTCCGAGTAGTTATGAGGGCCGGAGAGTGCGGGGCCTGCTTCTTTCCTGGAAAGGCAGGGCTCCAGGGCCAGCCCCGCCTCCGAACGGACCCGCAGGTCTGGCGAGGGCGGAAGGCTCATCCCCAGGCCCCCTGGCGAGAGGTCAAGGCCTCCCGGGTGGAGGATGAGCGGTGTCACTTCCTGGGGCAGAGCGGCCGAGGCGGGGGAGGGGGTGCTGACCTCGGAATCCACGCCGTCCCACGGTTTGCGCCCATTCCCGAACCCCAAACTTCCAGGGCCGCAACCCCTCCCCCGCACCGTGCCTGCGCCCCCTTAACACCACCCTTTACACAGACCACTCCCGGCTCCCAAGCCAGGGGTCGCTGGGCCTTCCAAGCTCCCTTGCCAAACTTGAATTGAGTCATCCTGAGACCGCAGAGGGCTCCCTCTCTTTGGTCCCCCCGCACCCCAGCCTAAAGGGCAGGCTGGACTCCCAGCGCCAGCGGGGACAGCGGTGGCTGGCCAGAAAAAGGACTCGCTCACTAACCTGGACTCGGGGGCCTGGATCCGAGCCGAGGACTTGCAGGAGCTGCAGCCTCCACCCCTGCCCAGAGACTCCGGGCCCAGAGGCGGGGCGAGGCAAGGGCTAGAGGTTGCTGATAGGGCCGGCGCGTCCGGCGGCGCGGGGCCCGCACTCCTGGGGTGTGGTGGCCGGGGCCCCACCTGCCAGCGGGGGCGCTGTTCCGCTCACCTAGGAGCCGCGGTCTGGGGCCTTGGAGAACACCTAAGCGCCAGAGAGGGCACTTGGGCGTCGTCTTCACTTTTCCTAAGTTTTCCGACCTCATGTCAGTGTTGAGCAACACTGATAATACACCCGTACGCTCTATTAAATTGTCTGAATAAAAAATCCAAACTTATACGAGTAGGTAAAAATAACCACCTCGCATCATAACGGTATATTTTGCAGATATCATTAAAATTTATTAACTTACAAAAAATTGTATCTGCAATTTTAACCAATGTGACCTATGAACACCACGAGAGAGGGTAAGTAACATATTTTTAGGTCCTTGTGAATACACGCAATGCTTAGGAAGCCTGGGAACTGTAACTGTAAGGTTTCGATGGCACAGCAACTCTTAAGAATAAATGGGTTATTTGTCATAATAATTATTATTAAGTACAAGTTCTTTATATATTCTAGATACAAGTCCTTTATGAATTCCATGATTCGTAAGTATTATTTCCCATGCTAAGAGTTGTCTCTTCATTTTCTTGATTGCATTCTTTAGAAGAACAAGTTTTGAATTTTGATGAAACTCCTTTTTTGTCACTTATGCTGTTGCTGTCATATCTGTGAAGTCATTACCTAATCCAAGGTCATGAAGAATTACTCCTATGTATTTTTAAAATTTTTATAATTTAGGGGTGCTTGAGTGGCTCAGCCGGTTAAGTGTGCGACATGGGCTCAGGTCATGACCTCACTGCTCATGAGGTGGAGCCTTGCATCCGACTCTGTGCTGAGAGCTCAGGGCCTCCAGCCTCCTTCAGATTCTGTTTCCATCTCTCTGTCCCTCCCCTGCTTGCACTCTCTCTCAAATATAAAATAAAAATAACATTAAAAATTTTTAAATTTTTATAATTTAGCTCTTATATTTAGGTTTATAATCTATTTTGAGTTGATTTTTATTGTATGAGATAGAGGTCCAATTTTATTCTTTTGCTTGTAGATATCCAGTTGTCATAGGACCATATTTTTTCCCCACTGAATTATCTTAACATAGTTGGCAAGCCACTAAAGAGTTTTAATAAGGCGCGTGCCCACGTGTGTGTGTGTGTGTGTGTGTGTGTGTGTGTTTGTGATGGTAGGGGGCAGGTAGGGAATGACATGTTCTGAATTTATAAATGTCATGTAAGAAAAGATCACCTGGCAGCAGTAAGTCGGGTAAAGAGGTCTGGAGGTCACAAATGCTTAAATCCAGGGAGGGTAAATGTCTAGCCATTGCTTTAGTACAGATGAAAACATGCTTAACTAGATGCTACTGAGTTTAGATGAAAGAGAATAGATCTGGGAAATAACTGGTTTTCTCTCCATGGGAGCTGGTGATAATGTGTTGGTGGGGATTAAGGATAAGTAATTCTAGGTTTACATCCAGATTTCTTACTCTCACATCTTAATGAAGGACATGAAGAAGAAGAGGTGAGTTAAGAGATGAAGAATACAAGTAAGAAGAAGAGAAATATGAAGTGATATTCAAGGGAGCACACTGAAAGAACGTCTTTCCAGGGAGAGCACCCTGAAGAAACAGAGCAAAGGGCCAAGGAGAAAGCTCAAGGGAGCTCTGATGTTAAAGAACACCTGGGGTGGGACAAAATAGATAAAGGGAATTCAGAGGTATGCATACTTCCAGTTATAAAATAAATGTCACAGAGATGAAAAAGTATAGTATAGGGAATATGGTCAATAATATGTAGTAACTCGCTATGATGACAGATGGTAACTACACTTAGTGTGGTGAGAGCTGAATATTGTATAGAATTGTCGAATCACTATGCTGTACATCTCAAACTAATATGACACTGTATGTCAACTATACGTCAATAATCAAAAAAAGTTTTAGCCTATTTATTTTGAGAGAGAAAGAGAGAGAGAGAGAGAGAGCACATGCAAGTGGGGGAGGGACAGAAAGAGAGGGGAGAGAGAATTGAATGCAGGCTCTACACCATCAACACAGAACCCAATGTGGGGCCTGAATCCGTGAACCACAAGATCATTACTTGTTAAGACAGACACTTAACCATCTGAACTACCCAGGAATAAAAAAAAAAAAAAATTAATGTTTTGTTTATTTTTGAGAGAGAGAGAGAGAGATGGAGTATGAGCGGGGCGGGGGGGGGGGGGGCGGGCAGAGAGAGAGGGAGACAGAATCCACATACCAGACTCCAGGCTCTGTGCTGACGTGGGGCTCGAACCTGTGAACTCTGAGATCATGACCTGAGCCAAAAGCAAGAGTCTGACACTTAACGACTGAGCCACCCATGCACCCCTAAAAATTTTTTAAAGGAGAAGCCTGAGGTCTAGGAAAGGTGCAAGGAAGAATGACATCTAGGACAGGAATTAGCTCAAAACTCTTTCATCAAAGGCTTTTAAAACAGGAAGATAAACCAAATACATAAAAAAATCAAGTAGTAGATGACTGATTCCATTCAATACAACTTGCATTTCTTCTCTGACTTGTGTTTCTCCTGAAATTAGCCACTCCAAAATTCCAAGTGAACTGTCACACTGTTTTGTTGTTTTTTTAAATGTCTTTTTATCTTTCAAATCAGTTCTCTTAGCAAGTTTTTCTTGATATTGCTTATTTTCTTGACTCTTATTTCCCTGCAATGTTGAAACCCTATTTCATGCAAGCCCAATCCACCGCTCTCACTCTTCACAGGCCTTTAAAGACTCAGTTTTTGCTCCTGAAATTCAGGTTATCACAGAAAATATAGTGAAAGATAGAAATCCGCTTTACCAAGAAACTCTGAGAAACTTAACTTACATATGTTTGCCTAAAGTTAACTGGCATATTAGGTACTGATTAGGAATGGTCTTGTAACGTGTCTGCTAGTTTACTTTCCATTCAATACATATCTTATGTAGGGTTTGATTTTTATTATCTTATAGGCAGTGGAAAGTGCAGTTATTTGTATTTTGGGTAGATCTTTTGGGTGTCTGTAGGTACACAGTGCTGAAACCAGGGAAGTCAACTCACAGATGATTGAACTAGTCCAAAAGAAATGAAATTAGGGCAATATATTGAGAATATGAAAGAACTGATAATACAAACTGCTGAGCTCAAAAGATTAGGCTCTGTGACAGCAACATATTGGAAGGAGAAGGCAGAATCTGAGTGATTGGTAGGATGGTGAGGACATACCAAGGCAGAGAATGATGGAGATTAAGCAATTTGCTGGGAAAAAAAAGCATGTTTGTTGTTGCTTTAAATCAAGTTTGCATTACCTAGATATCATTCAGATGAGATTAATACATTCTAATTTCCAAGTATCTAGCCACTAGACTTAGTATAGATTTGTGAGCCAACATAATATGTGGGGGTTAAAGTCAGAGGATTCACTGAGATCTCTGAGGCATATGCCTGAATGATAGGAAACAAGGGGCTGAAGAAAAATACAGTGAACTCTAAGATAAGGGATCATCTCTGTATTCTTATGTGAATATCTAAGGTGCCAAACAATGTACAGAACATATTAATTATTCAGAGTTGGCTTGAGGAAGGAAGGTAGAAAGGAAGGAGGGGGAAAGGAGAGAAGGGCATGACTTCCTTTTCAGGGATCATCTAAAGAAAGTTAGACTCCTTTTTGCCTCCCAGAAGTATCACAGGCTCTAGACACTAAAGATCTCATTTTTGCATTTTTCAGTGTCCCCTGTTGGGTTTCTAGAATAGTCTGCCTGGGTCTTGTTTTGTGACCTCAGTATTAACTCTTTCTAAAACAGGGTGTATTCTATGATTTCTGGACTTAAGCGGTCTTTCTTTTCTCTCATAGGAGGAGGTACAAAGTGTCCTAGAAAGGAATGCATGGATGGGGTTGGGGAAGAAATTGTTAGTCACTTTGTCTTGTGAGGTGTGGTATAAGCCCTTGTGAGAATCACAGGGCAAAGAAGATGAGATATTGAGCAGTTAATAGATATGGGTCATTGATCTGGGTATTAAGGAGTCAATGGTCAGCAAGAATGGATGGATGTCTATGGTAGGAGAATTTGGCAAGATCTCAAAGTCAGTGGGGAATGTAGAGTAAAAGGAGCCTCAGGATAGTAGTTCTCCCAGATTCCTGTGTCCTTACATTATTTTATTACTGCAGACTTCACTACTGGTCTGAGATATACTCTTCCTATTGATCTCATTGTTAGGGGTGCTTAACCTCTTCAAATTCTGAAACAATTCTGGGATTTGCAGCATTATAATTTGAGCTTTCCATTGTTGTGGAGGGAAGAAGCTGTCTTGCCCTCAGACCATACAATACCCATACCCTAGATGGTGGAATTTCTAGAGTTTTTCCATGTTTAGTTTCCATGCTCACTGTAAAAGGCTCTCCCTGGGGTTGGGGTCACATGAGCTAGATGATCCTTTTCTGACTGAGTTTAGCTCTTTCCATACTCACTCGAATGGCAGGGCAATTTGTCCTCTATGAAGCTTTGACTTCAGTTCAGGAGGCAAAGATTCTATGTTCCTCTGGACTATGGGAAAGACCCAAGGCAACTGTAGAACACTGAGAGCTGCATTCCATGTCAGCAAGATGTTCTACCCTTGTATGCAGAGACTTTAAGAAGCAAAACTAGGAAAAAGCTTATATAATGGTCTTCTAGTGGAGTTTATCAGTTATCTCTGTGTCTGACATAGGGAGATAGTGGAGAAAGAGATATCTCTTTTTAGGTAGGGAAGAGGCTGAGAGCAAGAGCTATCTTCTTTCTTAGGCAGCCAACCACGACCTCTCCTGTAGTCCCTTAGCATCTCAAGCAGACACTTAGAAATTTACTTAGAACAAGCACAGGAATATGGTGATTTCTACACCACAGTTCTATAGCACACTGTGTATACCCAGAATACTATTTTTGTTGCACAAACATCTGGTCTGATCTAGCTGAAAAGGCCACTTTTGTTAGCAAACTCTCTTATCATTTTCCTTCCTCCATGTTTGTATAGTACATTTAATTTCACCAAATACTTTCAAGCCATTATTCAATATTCATGAAAACTCAGGGAAATAAAATGGGCAAGAGATTATAATACTGTTTAAGAGATGAGGACTGAAGCATGAGCTCTAAGAAAAATAGAACAGAAGTCTAAGTATAAAGCATCTACTATCCTAAATGAATTGGATTTACGTTAACATGTTTTATTCATTCATCTTTCTAACATTGTAGTCCCATTCTCAAGAGTATAAATGAAAGCTAGCTGAGAACTTATAAGAAACAAGGCTTACCACCATTAGCCATTAGGGACATATAATTCACAACCACAATAAGATACCATCTCACACCACTTAGAGGGGTATAATTGAAAAGACAAATAATAACAGGTTTTGTTGATTCTATGAGGAAATCGGGACCATCATACTCTGCAAGAGGAAATGTAATATGGTATAGTCACTTGGAAAGCAGCTTGGAAGTTCCTCAAAAGGATAAATAGAGTTACCATATGACTTAACAATATAGTTACCATATGACTTAACAATTCTTTTAGATATTCCTAAAAGATACCTAAGATAAATGAAAGCATAATTCCACACAAAACTTGTATCTGTTCATAGCAGCATTATTCATAACAAACAAAAAGTAGAAACAATCCACTCATTAATTTATAAATCAATAAACAAATACTACAAATGTAGTATATACTCATACAATGGCATATTATTCAGCCATCAAAAGCGTGAAGTACTGATTGATATATGCAACAACATGGATGAACTTAGGAAGCAGTATGCTAAGGAAAGAAACCAGTCAGACAAGATCACATATTGTGTGATTCTATTTATGTGAAAAGTCCAGAATTGATAAATCTATAAAGAGAGAACAGTAGTTTAGTGGTTGCCTAGAACTGGAAGTGGGATGGGAGAAAAATGGACTGGTTTTGTTGGGGGAGGGGGGAATGGGAATGTTCTAAAATCGGTTGTGATGATAGTGGCACAGCTTTATGAATACAGTAAGAGATACTGAATTATACACTCAAAATAAGTGAATTGTGTGGTATGTAAATTATATTTCAAGAAAGCTCTTATTTAAATTGAAAGAAAGAAGGAAGGAAGCAGGAGAGGAAGGAAAATAGGAAGGAAGGAGGGAGTGAGGAGGGAAGGAAGGAAGAAAGAAAGCAGGGAGGGAAGAGAGGAAGGAAGGAAGAGAGGAAGGAAGTAAGGAAAGAAGGAAAGAAGGAAGGAAGAAACTGGACTTACTTCCTGGAGAAAAAGAAGTGTGGGCTGTGGGCCTTTCAATAGTTCTTATCTGGTGACTCCATCCCTTTACTCAGGGCTTCAAGCTTGCCTCTTCCATTCCATTTAGCTTTCTGTATCAGGGTCTGCTGGACAATAGCCTTTACACAGCTACTTCATGGCCCAAGATGAGCTTTTCTGTGCTCTGTCACCAAGCTTGTGTCACGCTTTAAACTTGCAAAATTCCTACAATTCTCCACTCGACACCAGCCCACTGCTGAAGTCTGGCAGGGGAGGTGAAACTCTCTGTAGGGAGGTTGAAGGACACGTGGCTTCACTACCTGTACCAGCATATACAGATCAGGACAGGAAGCTAGAGAAAGTTCTGGGATGGGGGAGGGGTAAAAGGAAAGAATGGAATGAGGCAGTGTCTTGAAGGGGTGAGAGGAGCCAGAAAAGCCTGCTATTGGGAGGAATTCAAAGGACATCCAGTCATCCTCAGTCTGTGGCTTTGCGAAGAATGCTGCAACACCAATCAGAAAATTGAAAGAGGAAGGAATGCGTATCTCAAGCAAGGAAGAGCTGTGATAGGATCTTGAACAGCAAATACAAACGGCTTGGATATTACCAGAGGCCAGTAGATGGCGATGTTGAGGCCTCAGCTTCAGGGATGTTTATTCTTCCTTCCTGATTTAAAATAAAGATAAACATGCCCACATCCCACATGTTCAAAATAATTAACTAGGAGAGTCGAATTGAACAGTAACAGTATGGTTAATAGTTAAGTATTAATTAATATTGGTTTTACAGCTTACCCTTCCCCCATATCATGGAGTCAATAAATCCATATTGTTTTTAGGATCCAAATATTTTTGTAAGCACCTAGGAAGTCCTGGAGTCCATCATTGTGCATTTAAAACAGAAAGGAGCCTGGGAGAACTCAACTGGCTTGTGGCAAATAGGTGAAGCCCATCTTGTCCAAAAGGTGTGTAGAATGTTGGAGTGATGCCCCAAAAGCAAGAGAGTGACCCTCTGCTTCAGAGAAGGCCAGCCCTTCCCCCACCGAGCAGAGAATGAGTTTTCTGCCATATCTCCCTCCTGAGGATGCTCACCACCACTCATTGCTTTGAGACCATTACACGCAATGTCACTATGCATTTTATCCCTGTTTTGTTATTATGAGAAACTCATGGTTCGAGATCATTGCTCAGACTCTCATCTCTGTAAGGCCCTGGATCCCTAGTTTTGATTCCATATACCACCCTTCTCCAAATTTTGAAATCCTTCACTGGACAATCTGGGACTTACAGTCAGCTATCAGAAAAACTCAACTTCTTGGAATATTCTCTTTACTTTCTTGCTTTTGCTCCTTGCTCTTTGTCTCGGTCTCTGTCTCTCTCTCTCTCCATAAGTCTCTTAGCATGAGTCTTGATACTTCAAGGACCTAAGCCGAAGTTGGATGCTTAACCAACTGAGCCCCCCAGGTGTCCTGTCAGCACAGAGCCTGCTTTGGAGCTTCTGTCTTTCTCTCTCTACCCTTCCTCCTCCTCTCTCAAAAACGAAACATTAAAAAATGTATAATAGTGACAAATTTGGTAGCAACAAAATATCCATTAAAACTCCATTTATTTTGTTATATCAGGCTAATCTCTTTAATAATCAAAAAAACTCTGACATGGGTGTTGCTAGTTTGTTTTGTTTTTTTTTTTACAGAGAAGGAAAAGAAGTTTAAAGAGATTCCATATTGCCTAGTGACAAACAGATGATATGTACGGAATATGGTGAAGACTTTCTCTAAGTCAAGTCTGTGTGGCTTCAGTCTTTGTGGAACTTGGGGAAGTTTCCACTCCTAGTAAGCATAAGGGTATGGAATTGGGGCCTAGGGATTCAGACACCATTTAAGTTTTTCAAATATTTTAGTATTATAAAAACTTTGCCATAATTACTAACCTTGTGTACATGTTGTTTTGTCTCTGTGACAGTATGTCTGGAAGGCAATTTCCTTTGTGGTTGCTGGATCAAAGGATAAATGCATAAGAATTTTGTCAAGTTGTTTCCAAATTCTACAAAAATTCTGTTGTATTTTATATTCATGAGCAATGTATGAAAGAGTTTGTTTTCTTAATTCTTTGCCAACATGATATTGATCCTTTGAATTATTGTCAATCTGCTAGGTGAGAAATGGTAATTATGGTACAGTCTTAATTTCATTTTCTCTTGTTAAGCATATTCCAATTGACTTTGTCCTCTTTCATCAGACTCTTGATCATTTTCCCCCCTACATTTTATGGACTCTTCGTGTTTTAGGAAAAATTAACCATTCATCTGTAATATAATTTGAAAATACTTCTTCCCAGTTTGACATTGACTTTTGACTTTGCTTCTGGTGTTTTGTGTGGTGTTTTTTTTTTTTTGTTTTGTTTTGTTTTGGTTTTGGATTTTTACTATGAAAAAAAGGGGAGGCATCTTTTTATTGGAAGATCATAGTGATGTCTCTGTGGAGGAGACATATAAACAGAAAACTGAATTAAATGAGAGAATGAGTCATGTGAAGATATAAGAGGGTGGGTCACCTGAGTGGCTCAATTGGTTAATTGTTTGACTGTTGATTTAGGCTTTAGGTCATGATCTCATGGTCATGGGATTGAGCCCCTGTGTGTGGCTCAGCACTGAGCATGGAGCTTGCTGAAGATTCTCTCCCCTTTCTCCCTATGCCCCTCCCCCACTTGTGTGTGCATGGGTGCTCTCTCTCTCTCTCTCTCTCTTTCAAAAAATAAAAAGGATACAGGAAGAGAATGTCTCCGGCAATAGATTGACAGGTACCAGGGCCTGAAGAGGAGATTAACTTGATGTATCTGCAAAACAGTAATAAAGTATATGTGTTTTGTAGTAGGTGTACTTATTTTTATTTTAGGGAGAGAGAGACAGTGGGAGCACACACACAAGTGGGGCAGAGGATAGGAAGAGAGACAATTACAAGCAGGCTCCATGTGGAGCCTTATGCAGGACTCAATCCCACAACCCTGGAATTATGACCTGAGCCAAAATCGAGAGTTATATGTTCAACTGACTGAGCCACAGCCACCCAGGTGTTCCTGTACAGGTGTGATTACAGCAACGTCTACAACAATGTCTAAAGGCATTTAATTTTGATATTTAAACATTATATTTGGTTGAATTCAATTATAAATATTAGATTAATTTTTTAAAACCTTTTTTCTCTTTCCTAGTCCTCTATGTAGAAGTAAAATTCATGTATGATTATGCAATCTGCTTGGGTCTCAGGACAACTTTTTATTAATTATGAGGTAATGAGCTATTAATTGAGTTGAATGAGCTATTAATTACTAATAGTTAAATCAACAGTACAAATCAAGCTATCATTTGTAAAGCACTTTTATATACCAAGCACCTTTACAATATGTATATCATATAATGTATCTTTATACATATTATATGTATTATAAAATATATACTATAGAACATATAATATATATTTCTCATACACATGCTAAGGAGGAAATGCAAGTGGACACTGAGAAAAGTCCTACTTGGATGAGAAACTCCAGATAACTTATCACCTATACCCTAATCAATTTTTCTTGAGATGGTGAGGGATCACAAGGTATTGAATAATAGATGGAAGAAGGTGGGGGTGGCTGTTACTGTAAAGATTTCTCAGAAAAGAAATCAAAGGTGGGTTTGAGTAGAGCATGTATGTAAATTAATTGGGACATAGCTGATAATAGCATGGTGATAATTGGAAGATGTAGAGAGGAGGTTAGGGTGAACATGGGTCAATTAATAAATGCAGAAAGGGATTAAGTTGAGGTCGAATTGAGAACATTTATTTAGATTCCTTGGCAAGATGTGAAAACATCTGTTTAGCCCCTTCCCAAATCTGTTTGGTCTTCACTCCATAAATAATGGGATTGAGCATAGGCGGGAGGACCACATAGAGGTTGGCCAGGAGGATATGGACATAGTGTGGGATGTGCCTCCCACCGAACCTGTAGGCAAAGACAGAGAAAAGGGCAGGGATGTAGAAGAGGAGGATGACACAGACGTGGGAGCCACACGTGCTCAGGGCCTTGGACCGGGCATTTCGAGAAGGGAGGCGGAAGACAGCTCGGAGGATGTGAATGTAGGAAACCATGATAAGGATGATGTCCAGGCCTGTGGAGAGTAGGGCAGCTGCCAGCCCGTACCAAACATTGATGGAGATATCAGAACAAGACAGATGGGCGATGCCCATGTGCTCACAAAATGTGTGTGCAATGATGTTGATCCGGCAATAGTGCAGGCGCTTGAGAAGAAAGATGGATGGAAACATGATGATGAAGCTGCGGGCCAGGGTGGCAGCAACGATCTTCCCAATGACGGTGCTCGTGAGGACTGTAGTATATCGCAGAGGGGAGCAGATCGCCACAAAGCGGTCAAAGGCCATGGCCAGCAGGACTGCAGAGTCGGCCACAAAGAGGAAGTGGATGAAGAACATTTGGGTGAGGCAGCCATCAAAGGAAATGTGGCCGGAACCTAGCCAGAAGTTGGCCAGTGCTTTGGGCATCGTGGACGTGGAGAGCAAGATATCTGCACTGGCCAGCATGGACAGGAATATGTACATGGGCTCGTGTAGGCTTGGCTGCGAGAGGATGATGCAAATTAAAGCGCTGTTGCCTGCCAGGGCGGCTACATACATGGCACAGAAGGGGATGGAGAGCCAGATGTGCAGGTGCTCCAGCCCAGGGATGCCAGTGAGGAGGCAGCCTGCCGTGCGAGTGTCGGAGTCGTTCACAGCGGCCATGCCGCTGGAAGATGAAAGAGCCATGATTTTCTTCAGAGCCCTCGCCTGTGCCAAAGGGGAAACATAGCTTCAGACTTTGTATGCACTAACAGAGTGAACAGAAAGTCTTGCAAACAACCACAGGGTCTGTACACACAGATCCTACAACCTCTATGGGGTCGGCACAGGCATATTCTCTGTAGATGATTACACAAGGGCTCTGCACAGAGTGCACAGTTATAGGCCCTGCCCACAGAGAGGCTCTGTGTTGGTATTCAAGAGTGTTCGACATAGTTCTAAGAGCTTCGGAGGGCTCGAAAACCTCACCAGACTTAGCACAGTGCCACAATTTCTGAAAAGAACAGGAATAGCTAGAACACCAAAAACAATCTCTACAGTTTTTCCAGGTATGTGAACAGTAATGAACTCTGCAAAAGCCCCAGGCTCTGCCCAGAAGGGCCCCAGTCCCACACCAAGGAACAGTTACCTTTTCTTGGCAGACCACGTGGAAGAGTAAGATTGGGGGCAGTGGGCACTGCAGACACTATATCTCTTTCCCCCCATCACTGATGCCCAGACAAGTACAGAGGCAGTGAAGGCAGCCTTGGCGTTTAGAAAGAACACTAGGCATTAAGTGGGTCAGAGGTCTACTCTGTCAATTACACAGGGTGATTTCGGACACCTCACTGTGTTTTCTAACAATTTTCTGATCATTTAAATGAGCGTGATTGTTGTCCTGTTGGCATATCACATGAAAATTTGTCTTTGGAAGCTTTTTTAAACTATGGGGTGCCTTCTGAGTCACCCATTTGGCTCTGCAGTGTGATGCTGTTACCAGGAACAAGGAAGGTGTGGAGCCATGCTTCAGAAGGAGAGGCCCTCAGATCAGCATCATCAGGGAACTTGCAGATCCTTGAACTCTACCACAAATCTCATGAATCAGAACCTGGGCTTCGGCAGCAATCTATTTTCTAGCGAGGTCACCAGGTGACTCTGACTCGTGCTAAAGTTTTTGAGCCACTGATAGAAGACCTTTTCCCCTTTCTTCCATATCTAGTCCACATGCCCATTCCTTCTGCTGGGATCAATAGCTTCTCAGTTTTTGGTTTCTGCAGCATTCTCCCTGGAAATGCTCAGATTTCCACTACATTGAACTGGTGTGATCCTCAGCTCGCACAGTCAAGATGTGGAGAAAATGACACAACGATACAAATAGTCTTTACTACCAATTAGGACACTTGACCCCTGAGTTCCATCCGATTGTTCTCACAACGAACCTACAACTTTTTTACCACTGCCCAAATTCCTATCCTTCTATCAATTGAACTTTCTTCCTGTAAAACCCGAACCTCAACTTTGCCTGGAGCCAACACCTCATAAAATTATTCCACTCTTGTAGACTTATCTCTGCACCCATTCTTCTCTAATTTCCTCCAGTTTTAGAGAAAGTGGTGTGGCTGTTTTTCCTGTGCTTCAATGATTCCTTTTTTAGAGCTGGAATATAGTTTACTTTACCTAGGTATAAAAAAGCCCCTTCAAATTATTTTACTGATTTATTTAGAGACAATATAAATCACTTGTGATTTTCTATACTGACAGAACAACTGGAAAATTATATTTTAAAAGTTCCATTACAATATAAACATAAAAGCATACAAAATGTATATTAACAAATCACATGCTTAAAAATAAACATAACTGAAATGTGCAAAGCTTCTACACGGAAAGCTGCAAAGTACTGCCGAGGTTTTTTTAAAACATAAAAAGATGGAGATGTACACCATGTATACAAATCGGAGGACTCAAATGATTGTTAAGATGTCAGTTTTCTCAAAATAAATCTTTAGTTTGCTTTTTAAAATTTAATTTATTTGAATAATAGGCAAATAAAAAATTGTGTATATTTAAGGTGTACAATGTGGTGATTTAGAATGACATGTACATTGTGAAGTTTTTGCCACAATCAAGTTAATTAACTTACCTTTCACCTCCCATAGTTACTTTTTTGTGTGTGGTCTTAAATTATTTTTAAAACCAGCTGGATAAACACACACACGTATACTTGCACGTGTGCATATGTATACATATGTGCATATGCGTGTAAGTATGTATGTATGTATCTCTAAAAGAATAATTTTCCCATCTATTCTCTGAATCCCCTCTTTCCTACCTCCTCAGAGACTTTGTTCCGCCAATTATCCCCTCTCTTCTATATCTTCAGTTTCTCCTAAATTCTTGGATCTTCCTTCTTGGATCTTTTGTATTTATAAACATTCAAATCTTTATAACCTTGAAAACAAAAAAAATAACAACAGCTGTCATAAAAATATCTTATTCTACTAATCTTCCCCACTACTTACTGTTCTGTCTTTCTTCCTTTCTTCAAAGTCAGTTCTTCCAGGGGCACCTGGGTGGCTCAATCGATTAAGCATCTGATTTTGGCTCAGGTGTGAGTGTGAGTGGAAACATTCCTATTCTCTCGTTTTTGTTAGTATTCACTACATATCAACTCTATCCCAGACACTAGCGAATAAGACGCAGCAGTTCACAACTTTCAGCCCCGTGTTGGGCTCTGTGTTGACAGTTCAGAGCCTGGAACCCGCTTCGGATTCTTTGTCTCCCTCTCTCTCTGCCCCTTCCCTTCTCATGCTCTGTCTCTTTCTGTCTCTTAGAAATAAATAAACATTGTAAGTCAGTCCTTCCACACATATCTCTTAAGGCTTTGATTTCTCTGTCCTCCACTGGTTCTTCTAAAGTCTCCTGGTCTTCCTTTCCAGTCCATATTAAGGGTAACTCCGTCCCAGCACGATGGTTTATTGGTGGTATTTGCTATCAGGTGTCTCTAACCTCTCCTTACTGCCCACCTGCCCTGGTCAGTCTGGTCTGCTGCCTTAGTTTCATTTAGCCTGCCTGTGCTAGTACCTCCCAAATCTGTATTTGCCGTCTGTATTGTTTTCCAAGATACAGATCCACTTATCCACATCCTCCCCCCAATTAGTCTGCAGTCCTTCCAGTCTCTAAACTAGACTCCATACATAACCCATGTTTCCTAAAGATAAATATTTCTTAATTATTAAATTAAGATATTAATTTCCCTCTGCCTGAATGATTGTCACAAATATGTTGCCCACTTGCTCTGCTAATACTGGATCAAATGCATGCCTCTGAATTTACATTTTGCTTCCTCTACCTCCATCCTCACTTTTATTTACCCAGTTTATATTTCTCATTTGGAAAGACTTTCCTCATCCCTCAAGGCCAGGCTATGTGCTTCCTCTGTGCACCTACGTTCCCCTGCAATGACCTCTCTCTCCACTCAGCACGTTGAAATATTTCAGCCCTATATATTGTGAGCTCCTTCAGGGTCGGGGCTACGTTTTATTCATTGGTGTCTGGGATAGAGTTGAAGTATAGGTGATACTATCAAAAATGAGACAATAGGTAGATTTCCACTCACACCACCGTGTAAGTTCACACTGTCAGGGACACACACTCATGCCATAAAAATTATGGGTTTGTAATCCCAGATCCTCTGTCCTCACAGTGACTTCATGTCTGTAGCCTCTGCCTTTTACACTTATTCTTCCCACAGCACCACTCACCACGCGCATCCTCCACTACCTGCTCCCGCCTCCGTGGGTCCCATCGGCCCCTGTGCAAACTTTTCTTCTCCAGCTTCAGTTCTCCTCCTAGATAGTCAACCTCCAAGGCAGCCTTTTCTCACAGTACCTCCCTATCGCTAATCCACGGGACTTGCGTTTCACTCCATTTCAGGCACCCTTGATGTTCCTGCACCCCCAAACTGGGCAGCATCCCCGAGTCCCACTTAAAGTTTTCTCTCCGGCAGCTCCTGTTTTCAGCACCCCCCCTCCCACTACTACTTGGAGCCCAGTTCTCTTGACCTCTCATTTTTGCTTCACTCTGCTTTGGGGAAATGACCAAAACAAGTGTTCTTTCTCTTCCAGTGAATTCCTATCCCCACTTGTTTTTGAATCCTTTACCTGACAGCTCCATTCAGGAATTTTATTCTTTATAAATGCTCCCCCCCACAACTGCAGTAAAATAACATTTCCCCATTGTTTCTCAATGTCTGAGGATAGAACTGTGTGCAATTCATGATTCTTGCATCCTCCTTACAGGCCAAGGGTCATTTGCTCATCAGTCTCATGTCCTCACCTGTAAAGTGACCCTTCAAACTGCTCTTCTCACCTCACTCCACGGGAGAACAAAATTCACTTCAGTGACCTGACCCATTCTTCCCCTTCACCTCTCCTTGAATATTGTTATTTATCTTGTTCCTCCATATTAATCACTGCCTCTCCATCCTGATATGTGTGATCCAGACTTACTTCCCTGAGGCCTCCTTTTCAGAATCACAGTTTCTCAATTCAACATTTCATACACAGGTCAGGCTTCCTCCACATATAGAGTTGAATCTTGGGCCTTGCTCCATATGGTGTTTGTTTCCTCTTCTCCTTTGGGAATGGGGATTCTCCTCCCTTGGTGTCCCCTGTCTTCCCTTAATTTCAAACCTCTCCCCTGCCATTTAGGCCAATATGCTTCTGTTCAACACAAGGATCTAAGGGAGGCAAGGACATGCTCTAGCATAGAGCCAGAGAGAAGAAATCTATTGACAGACACTCTGAGCATCTTAGGGGGTGGGCAGTGGTGGTCAGCACCAACTCATTGACTCTTATCGTGAGAGCTTCCTTTGAACTTGTTTTTCCATTTCCCATTTCAATACTAATTTTCTTCTATGCCTTCAACCCCCTCTCTCCTCTCTCTTCCTCTCAACATTTTGCCTTCCTTAAGGCGGTTTTCCTCTTGGGCTTCTTTCATTCGTTATCTGCCTAGTGTCTGCCTTCAAATCTCTGCTTCTTTTTAACCTTCCTGCTTTCTTTTCACTCCTTTCCTGCCCTTAAAAATCTATTGCATTTATATATCATCCTGAAGGAAAATATATAAGAATTCTTGTCCCTACTCTTGCTCATTAAAAAATTTGACAAGATTGATCCCTTTTTTGGCAACCATTTCAGGTCAATAGGTAAGGGAGTCATGTCCTCTTACCATGAGCAGGTACCAGTAATTACAGTAACGTGGTGGGTACAAAATGCTATGGAATCCACAGGCCACAAGAACAATTCTGCCTGGTAAAGTTAGGGGAGGCTTCACAAAGAGTCAGATTCCAGTTGGGACCGAAATGAATGTGATGTGCACACATGTGTGTCCATGTGTGTTTATGATTTTTTGAGTGCCAAGACAATGAATGTGAAAGATGAAGTTTCCATTGGTTGAAATATCTATTATTGCACTAGCACCACACCTTGATGATTTTATAATAAGTGACTTTATAATAAGTTTTAAAATCAGGAAGTATGAGTCGTCCTGTTTTATTCTTTTAGGATTGATCTGGCTCTTCTGCATCTCTTGTGACTCCATATGGATTTTAGAATGAGTTGGTTAATTTTCTTTTTTATTGTTGTTTATTTTTTTATTTATTTAGAGATAGAAAGTACAAGCCGGGGAGGGGCAGAAAGAGAGGGAGAGAGAGAATCCCAAGCAGGCTATGCACTGTCAGCAAGGAGCCCGATGCGGGGCTCAAACCCACAAACCGTGAGATCATGACCTGAGCCGGAGTTGGATGCCCAGTTGACTGAGCCACCCAGGTGCCCCCAAGTTTGTTAATATCTATGAGGAATTCTGCCATGGTTCTGGTAGGGATTGAGTTGAATCTGCAGATCAGTTTAGGAAGTATTGTCATCTTCACAATATTGAGTTTTCTATCCATGAGCATGGGAAATTTTCCCATTTACTTAGATCTCCTTTAATATTTTTCAACAATATTTTCTTTTTTAATTTGTATTTATTTTATTTTTTGTTGAAGCATAATTGAGATAAAACATTACATTAGTTTCGGACATACAACATAATGATTTGCTATTTGTATACATTGTAAAATGATCAACACATTGTTTATTTACCATCTGTCACCATAAAAAGTTACATTTTTAAAAATATAATTTATTGTCAAGTTGGTTTCCATATAACACCCAGTGCTCATCCCAGCAAGTGCCCTCCTCCGTGCCCATCACCCATTTTCCCTTCTCCCCCACCCGCCATCAATCCTCAGTTTGTTCTCAGTATTTAAGAGTCTCTTGTGGTTTGTCTCCCTCCCTCTCCTTAACTATTTTTCCCCCTTCCCTTCCCCTATGGTCCTCTTTTCAACGATATTTTCTATTTTTCAGAGGATAAAATTTATACTTAAACTTCTTCCTAAGTATTTTATTATTTGCGATGTTCTTATAAATTGAATCACTTTTCTAATTTGTTATTAGATTGTTCATTACTAATGAATAGAAGTATAGCAATTTTTGTATATTGATCTTAAATATTGTATATTGATCTATAACCTTGCTGAACTCATATACTACTTCTAATAGTTATTTTTTAGTGGATTCCTTAGGAATTTCTATATCAAGTTCATGTCATCTATAAATTGAGATAGTTTTACTTATTTTCTTCCAATCTAGATGCCTTTTACTTTTTATTCTTGCCTACTTTCCTTGGCTAAGACCTCCATTACACTGTTGAATCAAAGTGGCAAGAGCCTGTATATACATATATGTATCCTACATATACATACATATATTCTTTATTATATACAAGAGCCAATAATAATAAACATCTTTTGGGCATTTACTACATGTTTTGTAAGTTCAGGAAATAACTCATGTTTGTCAGAAAGAGTTGTAACTCAAGGGGCACCTGGGTGGCTCAGTCAGTTAAGCATCAGACTCTTGGCTTTGGCTCAGGTCATGATCTCAGGGTTTGTGAATTCAAGACCCACATCGGGCTTGCACTGACAGTGTGGAGCCTGCTTGGGATTCTCTCTCTCCCTCCCTCCCTGCCCCTCCCCTGCTCCTTCCCTCTCAAAATAAATAAACATTTTTAAAAACTAAAAAAGGAAAAAACTGTAACTTAACACTACTTATTGTGATATAGCATTTTGAATGGCATATAGCTACTCCATTTTCAACAAGTCATTTTATAATTACATTAGTGTATTCCAAAGAATTATAATCTTGATGGCTTAATAAAGAGGACAGACAATAGTAAAGATAGTTTTTATATCTGTGAGTTGTTGTTTCTTAGGGATATTTTGTTTAGCTGGTTTTCTGCTCTGAGTATATTTATTTTATATTCCCAAATTGTCTATGTCAAGAACTGTGAGGAGTATGAAATTTTCCTCTACTTGCAAACTAACAAGTTATCCATTTCATGGTGGCTGGTAGAAGACACAAGAATCCTGGGTCAGAGACAAGACAATTTAGTACAAGCACCCATTGTAGATTTCTCTAGATTTAATTGACGTCCTTCTTCTGTGCCAGAATCCTGTCCAGAAAACCTCACTATATTGATTTTTCATGCCTCCTTAGGCTCTTCTTGGATACAGCAGTTTAGTTTTAAAACGTTTCAGTGTGTTACTATTTTACGTTGATTTTTAAAAACGGAATTTTTATGTATACCATGTGTTTTTATTTTAAAATGTTAAATTTCTTTTTCTATATAGTTGGAAAGAAAGGGTCCCTGTGTGCTCAACTTGATTTTTTGCAACAGAATTTCCACTCTGACCTGTTGAAATTAGAGAAAGTCAATTTCATGTAAGTTGCTGAAAGATCTGCAAGAGCTCAGGGACACAGCAGAGTCAAAAGAATATATTTTTAGGGAAGCAGGAGGTTACTTTACCCATTTTTCTCAGCCACAATAGATACACTAAGCTAGTCAGCATGCAACCTTTAATAGTTGGTGTATTTTCCCTGGAGATATTCTGAACTTATTTTTATCTGATTCAGTGAAATGGAAAGCTTAGTTACCATCACAAAATTACAATGTGTCTTCAGCTCTGTCTGTAGTATACAAAGCTTGCTCTTCCTTATAGATTTATTATACTGTTACACAAGACAATTCAAGTGTGAAAGGTCATCGTAAGACACTAAGACTTGAGGTACTTCTTTTTAGCAAGGCATTTAAAACAATCAATAAAATGAAAGAAAACAAGGGATGTGAGAGAAAAAAGTGGTTTCAAGAATAACTTTGGGTGACTTAGCTGGTTAAGTGTCCAACTTTCGCTTAGGTCATGATCTCGCGGTTCGTGGGTTTGAGCCCCACGTCAGGCTCTGTGCTGACTGCCAGCTCAGAGCTTGGAGCCTATTTCAGGGTCTGTATCTCCCTCTCTCTCTGACCCTCCCCTGCTCACACGGTCTCTCTCTCTCTCTCTCTCCTAGAAATAAATAAAAGTATTAAAAAAAAAAGAATAACTTTAAGGTTTCTTCCATAAGCATGTGAATGTTAATGATACATCTCCAGCCCTATGGTAAACATGAGACAGTCTGCAAAGATTTATGCAAAAGTTTAACTCCTCTTGCTCAGAAGTCCGTTTCTCCAGTCTATGTTACAATGCAGTTACAACTAGCAACCAGAAAGCCCCATTCAATGAGCTAAAAGGCAATGCTCATATCTACAACCAAATCATCAGAACTTACCCGTATCCTTAACCAGTCCACTGTCTTTTCTCCAAACATTCACATAAATGGGATCCAGAATTTAAAAGGTTATTATCACACCATTCTCCCAAGTCAGAACCAGGAGCCTAGCTACTTTAAATTGTTTTTCTTTCAAAAATTACTTTTTTAATATCTGTATATGACTAGTCTACACAAGAATTCTAGCACTTTCTGGTTTCTCCCCTGTGTCCAAAACCCTGAATCAAAGCATGTTTATGTACGATGTCATTTCTAGACCAGGAAAACATTAATGTAAACATTTACACACTAATACTAATAGTACTGACTGTTGACTGGAGTCCTTGGAGTCCCCCAAGATTTCAGAGCCCTCTCTTTGAAAAGTCTTTCCATCCCCTGAGAAAATCAATGAGAAATAAAAAGTTCCACTGTGCAAGTGTGTCTGCCTTTCCTGGCTGGAATTACATTTCTTTGTTCCCATGCCTCACCTCTCATCCAGCTACACTTCTTTCTTTTTATATGTTCTCCCCAATGGTGTAACCTCCTGCACCTTTCTGTTCTCATCTTGGACCTATCCTCTGCAAGCCCTTTAGTGGCTTTCTAACCTCAGAATAAGGTGTCTGTGAGTATTATCTGATAGTGGTAATGGTGGTAGGGGATGTGGGGAGACAGATGGGGAAGATCCAGGAAAAGTCATGGTAGCTAGATTAATGAATGATCCTGCAAAAATATGCATACCCTAACCCCTAGCCCCCGCTCATAGGTTATTTATATGTCAAAGGAGATTTATGGTGGCTAATCACTTGACTTTAAAATAGGGATATTATATTGGAATATCTGAGTGATTCTGATGTAGTTGCAGTGGTCTTATAATTAGAAGAGGGAGATAGAAAAGTTCAGAATCAGAGAGACAGATGTGACTACAGAGGTTAGAATCATGAGATTTGAGAAACACTCAATCTACATTTATTGTCTTTGAAGATGGTGGAAACAATAATAAGCCAGGGGTATTTGTGTGTGTGTGTGTGTGTGTTTGTGTGTGTGTGTACACACAGATATATATATATATTGAATATATATATATTCAATATTTTCTGGCCCAAATAGGACACAGTGAAAAAGTAAGTAAACAATGAAATAACACTTTTACTCCATTATATGAATGGTTATTCTTGCCTCCTTTTACTCTGGGAGAGACACATGGGAACAGAAAATTTGTCCTCGAGAGGAATTCCCAATCATTAACAGAGGATGCCCACATATCTAGGAAAGAGAATCCAGGAAAATCAAGTAAAATTCAATATAGCCATTTGATTGTTTGTTCGGTAAAATGATTAAGAGCTGTGATTTTATCAGCAAGGGAATGGACTGCATGGTTCAGGATTACTGGAGAAAGTTTCCTGGAGACATTAGTGTTTGTAAGGATCAGGAACAATGAATAGAATTTACACATGTTGAGAAAAGACAATATTGCACTGATGGAAAAAGCAGCAATCCAAGCAATGAGATGAAGGAATTATGGAGAAATCTATGGAGGCCTATATGGATGCCTTGTAGGGAAGAATGAAAGACACATTCACATAGGTAGAACTAAAATATGTAAGGAAACTATTGACTCCCAAGCAGGAGATAAAATATGTTCTGTAGGTGCAATGGGGGCAATTACAAATTTTTAAACAAGGTTGCGAGTGTCTTAAGACTTTCATATTTTAAGAGAGCATTCTGGCAGCATGAGATGAAGAAAAAGGCTTGCATGATACTGAAAGAATGGGAAGTCTTACTGCATGGCTCCTATTGGTGATTAATGATTTGAGCAGGTGAGGAAGTGGAGAAGAAGTGGAGTAGGCAGATCAAACAGGGATTTCAAAGAGGATCAGAAGAGTTGGCAGATGAAACATAGGAACTGAAGGAGGAAGAAGAGCCCCAGTCAACCTTTAGATCATAATGCTCCAGTGGTGGGAGAATGATGTGATGACAAAGTGAGGTAGCTGCTCAGGCAGTTGGCAGGTGCAAAAATAAGGAGTTGTGGAGAATTGTTGATGAATTGACAGAAGAATTTTAGGTAGAAACTTTCCCCCAGATATTGAAGAAGTGGGGCAACTATGCAGTAGTAGACTGCCTCGCTGGGGTCCTAATGATGCACTGGCAATAAAGAATGCAGATTTGCCAATTTGCACCTGACCCCTGTTATTTCTTTGAATGGATACCTCAGTAAGCTATTGTTGAGACTTATTCCACATAGGATTTTCATTAATTACATCTTTGAGAAATCTCAGACTGAACTTGAACTTTAGTCGACAATAAGGGGCCAGTAATGATCCCAGGTCATGGATCTGGTGGGATGTAGTACTAATATAGTAACAATACCATTCTGGTAATGTCTATAGAAATTGAATTATTGGTGTAATTGATGTCTCTTGGAAGCCTTTGATAAATGCTACAGAGATTGTGACAGGAGATAGGTTGTGTTTGCCTTTGTGTTTATTATGCGATGGGAACTAAAGGATCTTAGTTCTGGGAAAGACTTAAAGGGCGTTCATGGCTACTCAGTTCTAGGAAAAAAGATTATATTTTGTCTTCAAGGAATAACAATGACCACGATGGCCACAATGAATCTGACAAGTTTCAACCCAGGCTTTTTCATTTTGGTGGGGATCCCAGGGCTAGAGCAATTCCACATCTGGATTGGAATTCCTTTCTTCGTTATCTACCTGGTGGCCGTTGCCAGTAATGGCATCCTTCTTTACCTCATCACTATGGACCACAACCTCCACGAACCCATGTTCTTCTTTCTCTCCATGTTGGCCTCTGCAGACCTTGTATTATGCACCACGTGTGTCCCCAAAACACTTGGCATATTCTGGTTGAAAGCTCAGAAAATCACTTTTCCTGGCTGCCTTACCCAGTTGTTCTTTCTTCACTTCAGCTTTTTTCTGGACTCCGCCATTTTGTTGGGAATGGCTTTTGATCGTTACATGGCTATTTGCTGCCCTTTGAGATACACAAGTGTTCTGACACCAAAGACAATTATCAAGATCATGATGGGTATTGTTGGTCGGAGCCTTGGTGTCATTTTGCCCGTTGTTTTCCTGGTGAAGCGTTTGCCCTTCTGCAAGGCACGTATCATCCCTCACACATACTGTGAGCACATAGGTGTGGCTCGACTCTCCTGTGCTGACATCTCCATCAACATCTGGTATGGTTTTGCTGTGCCTGTAATGACTATTATCTCAGACCTGGTCCTCATTGGTGTTTCCTACATTCTCATCCTTCAAGCTGTTTTCCATCTTCCATCCAGAGATGCCCGCCAGAAAACCCTCAGCACCTGCGGTTCCCATGTCTGTGTCATTCTCATATTCTACGCACCAGCCATGTTCTCTGTCCTCACTCATCGCTTCGGCCACAATATCCCTCGCACCTTTCACATCATGTTTGCCAACCTCTATGTGGCAATCCCTCCTGCACTCAATCCCATCATTTATGGTGTAAAAACCAAGCAGATCAGGGAAAAGGTCATCCTCCTACTCTTTTCTAAAGGGATGAAGTGACCCCGGGCTGAGAACATGGAGAGAAAAAATTACGAAAAGTCAAGTAATCATATTGATTTAATAGAATTTCTTATGTAATTCAGTAGCTGGAAGTCCTCCAATGTGGATTCAGTTCCCATGAGTTTCGAGACCTTAATTTTGTTGGAGAAAAGCATTGGTAGAATTATAGGAAGAAAGGTAAGGATTTTTCAAGTCTCTCGAAAATGGCAGACATCAGATGAGAATATCCCAATTTTCTACAATCAAAAACATAAATGCAAAATAGAGTTACACTTCCTTTGGTACTTTTATACTGTTTCAATGTCCTCTTTAAACAATTTTTAAAAAGGAAAGAAAATAAAAAATAGCACTTTATTCATAGGATTCTTTAACATGCAGTAAGCTCATAAATTTAATAACCATCTGCATGCTGAAAAGTCCCACGTCTAAAGCTCTACTCCCAGTTCTTTCTCTATCCCACATAGGCGACTTTGTATTTGGTAACTTCTGGTTATCCAACTGAAACTTCACAATAGACATGAACCAAAATTCATTTGTTATTGATTATGTCTTCTGAATATCCTTTAAATTCACTTGTATCTTTCACATTAAATATTATCACCTCTCTCTATGTGTGTCCTGGATCTTTTTAACAACCTCATTTAGAATTTGCTAACTGCAAGTTATTCTCTCTCCCATCCATTTTTTACTCAGAAACTAGAACATTCTTACTAAACCCCAATTAGATCAGATCAATCCTCCACTTAAAAATCATTCAAAGATCACCTGGGTGACTTATTCAGTTAAGTGACCAACTCTTGGTTTCTACTCGGGTCATGATCTCATGGTTTGTGGGATCAAGCCCTGTGTCAGCACAGAGCCTGCTTGGGATTCTCTCCCCACACTTCTTTCATCCCCACCACCCACCCTCCATTCATGCTCTTGTGCACATGAGCATGCTCTCAAAAACAAAAATCATTTGAGTTATCCATTTTGCTTGGAAGAAAAATTCAGATGCCCTAATATATCTTCAAAATCTTTTATAGCATTGTTGGTGCTAACCAGTGCTCACTGACCCACCTCTCCCCTTTCCTCTCCCCTTTCCTCTCCCCTTTCCTCTTAACATGCCCCTTATG
The DNA here is from genome assembly GCF_003009895.1 of Hyaena hyaena. NCBI lineage: Eukaryota > Metazoa > Chordata > Mammalia > Carnivora > Hyaenidae > Hyaena > Hyaena hyaena. Next base: position 224,421 of record NW_024082073.1, on the reverse strand, counting down.
CTACAATCACCCTTTATGTCTTATGCTTTTTCAAACTATATTCTCCGTCCTTCTGGACTTTCACACATGCTATTTCCTCTGGAATCTGAAGCTAAGCATGCACTTGGGTAGGAAAGGGACTGAAAGGAAATAATTTTTCAATCCCTTCTTATCGTTCTATTTCACACCCACCAGGAAAACTGTAATTTTTTAAAAATGGGAAATAACATGTGTTGGTGAGGATGTGGAGAAATTAGAACCCTGATGCATTGCTAGTGAGAATGTAAAATGGTGCAGCCTCTGTAGAACACAGATTAGCAGTTCCTCAAAAGGATAAATGTAGAATTATCAAATGAGCCAGACCTACTGTTAGGTATATACCAAAAAGAATTGAAAACAGATGTTTAACCCAAAACATGTAAATAAATGTTATAGCAGCATTATTTATAATAGCCCCCCAAATAGAAATAACTCATTTCAGTGCACATCAACTGATGAATGGATAAAACAAATATATTCAATCTAAACAATGGGGTCTTTATCAGCCATAAAAAGGAATGAAGTTCTGATACATAATATAACACAGATGAACCTGGAAAACACCATGTTAAGTGACAGTAGCCAGACACAGAAGGCTATTCTGTATTGTGTGATTCCATTTATGTCAAAAGTCCAGGATAGCCAAATCCATAGAGACAGAAAGTCAGTTAGTAGTGGCGAAGTGACTGGGGGAAGGTGAAATAAAGAGTATCTGCTTAGTGAGAACATGGTTTCCTTTTGAGGTGTTGCAGATGAAATGACACAAAAACAAGACACACACAAAAGACAGACATAGACACAACTCCGGCGGGAGGAACAATTCTACGCAAGCCCCTCTTGCGGTTTATTTTATACCCCGGTAACTGGATACAAACTGAAATCTACAAGATGCATTCCTTTACCAATTAAGGGCAAGTAGCCAAACACATTTCAAGGACAGGGGGGAGCAAAGGGAGGAAGCGACCACAACATGTTTACTAAGAGGCCTGCCCACAATTCCAGCCTTCTCCTTACTTCTAAGGAGGACATGTTCCCTTGTTTGCGAGCAGATCATTAACCTTGGATATTGTGTGCAGGCCTCCTGGCAGAGCATCCTGTTTGCAGGCATGCTTTGCCCAGGCAGGGAGCCCCGTGTGCAGGCACATCCCCACATCCCTAACCACGCTTTCTTGTGGTCACTCTCGGGCTCCCACATGAGGTGATGAAAATGTTCTGGAATTAGATGGTGGTGATGATTGCACAGCATTGTAATGCACTGAAGGTCACTAAATTACACACTGTAAAGAGTTAAGATGGTGAGTTTTATGTGATGTTGTAAATCTTACCTTAGTAAAAAAGTTAAATAATATGCTCAGTATCATATAACTAATATATGATGAACATAAAGCTAATAAATCTTTCTGATTTCAAAATATTTGCTCTTACTCACTGTTTTAGCTTCTATGAAAGTGGGATTTCTCTAGAACAGAGACCTCACTCTTTTACATTTTTCCGAGTTAAACCAAAGCTGCAATTTTCAAGCTCATTCTAACCCCAGTGTGTCAGGCCTAAGAAGAGCTGCAATTGGTGCACTGAGGACTGTTAGTCCGGACCTGTGAGAGCCAAGTGTTAAATTTTGTCACCATCATTTGGGCGGTTCAAAATCAGCTGTAGTGGGAGTATCTACACATCAGGAATCAGCAAATGCACAAACAGAACCCTCGAAGACAGTTGCTGCACATTCACTAGCACATCACTGGCTACAATCCTCCTGAAGCCCAGCTCACAGGCCTGAATGTGGCTCAGTCCAGGACTTCGGACCTTACAGGGGTCCACTTGAACTCCAGCCACTTTTGGGCTTTTTTCTTTCGAACTCTGATTTTTATTTGGTCATTCTCCACCCCCCCCCCTTCATATTCCTAAGCATGGTAGTATTGTTAGGAGGTGGGGAAACATATTATTTTGTATGTGGATTTATGTGGCTATAAGGAGTAGAGTGGGAGGAGAGACAGGGATAGACACAGGGACAGCAGACACCGAAGGCTTAGAGTTGAGAGTTATGGAACTAGAAGACCATTTATACTGGAAGTGGCATGTGATGCTTTTTTTTCCCTCATATTTATTTATTTTTGAGAGAGAGAGAGAAAGAGAGAGTAACAGAGAGACAGCACGAGCCAGGGAAGAGCAGAGAGAGAGGGAGATACAGAATCTGAAGCAGGCTCCAGTCTCTGAGCTATCAGCACAGAGCCTGACACAGGGCTCAAACTCAAGAACCATGAGATCATGACCTGAGCCGAAGTCTGGCACTTAACTGGCTGAGCCATCCCAGAGTAAATACTCATGTTCTCAACCTTGTCCTGAATGCACACACAAAGTGTTCTCGATCAGGGAAAGAAGATCATTATCCACTTAAAAAGCAAATAACTGTGTGGTTCCCCATATCTGATTCTTATCAAGAGGGCTTTAAGATGAAGGCTAGGTCACATGTCCTGTGCATACAAATGTCCTGTATGTGCAAAATCAAACATGAAAGGAAAATGTATTTTCTCTGCTTGTAGAAGTCAGAGAGACTATTTTTTTCCCCTTGTTTCCCCCTTCTTTTGGGGAAAGTTTCCTGGGAGACTGATGAGGAATAAATCTCTCCAGGGACAAGATGAGACACTTATCTTCAGCTCTAAATCCAGCCACATTTTTGTACTTCTGGAATTCGCTAAATCTCTCTGGAGCTTTCTCACTATCTGTAGTTATCACAGTATCGTAAAATAACTTCCCAAGACTTCCTCTTAGCCCAGGATGCCAAGGTTTTGGCAAAAGTTCTTCAAAAAACCCAACTCGGGAAAAACAAAAATATTTTCTCTATATCCTCAATACGCCAGGAATCTGAGAAGACAGCTGAGAAGGAAGTTCCGTGGTTCTGGAGCAAAGTAGAATTTCCTTGAAAATTCCTGTAGGGGCTTCTGGAGGAAGTACAAAGCCACCCACACTGCCTGGAGTAGGGGCAGTGCAGCCTGAGTAGCTGAATAGTGTCTGTCGTCAACCCTCCTGCCCCGCCCCCATCAGAAGTGGGTGGCGAGCCTCTGATAGGGAAAAGCTTTGAGAGGACACCTCCAGGTGTCTAGATTCATCTTGCTGGGGAAAGAAGGGAGGCAGGAGATAGAAAGACTTTGCAGGAGATAGAAAGACTTTGCTGTAGACAAAGGATGGGATTTTTGCTTTGTTTTGTTTTTAACCTTTGACCATAAGCAGGGTGAAAGCTCAAACCAGGGAACATAATGCCCTTAACGACAGTGACACAACACATTTGTATAGCATTTTATAATTTCTAAAGTGCTCTGGTACCCAATTTCTCTTTGGCTTTTCATACCCCAACCCTGTGAGAGACATGTTAAGGAGTCTAAAAAAAGGGTTGCATGAGTGCAGATTAGGAGACTCACACAGGACACCCAGCATTCAAGGCAGTTCATGTTTCCAAACACTTATTGCTTTGTCCTTTGTTTTTCCTCCCAAATCACATACTCACAGCAGTGAATACTTCCTTTGTTTCAGATGATGCTATCTACTGTCATCAAATATTCCCATTTGTATTATGAGATTGTGAAGGTGTCTTTTGTGAATAAAATGAGATAGAAGGGAGGACCTTTACATTTCCCTTATTTATGTACAATTCTGGTGTTCACTGTAATTTTTCCAAATGTTTATTTTTGAGAGAGTGAGAGTTTGAGAGTGGGGGAGGGGTAGAGAGAGAGAGGGAGACAGAGGACCTGAAGCAGGCTCTGGGCTGACAGCAGAGAGCCCAATGTGGGGCTTGAACTCAGGAACCACCATGAGATCATGACCTGAGCCGAAGTCAAATGCTTAACTGACTGAATGACCCAGGCGCCCTTATTCACTCTAATTTGTATTTCACAGTGCTGTTGGAGAGGACACATAGAGATGTATTCTATGAATCTTAATTTTGTTTGATAGAAATAGAAATGTTTCTGTTAAATAGTGAAGAACCCTATAGACATTTAAAATAGTAGTTTTATGCTTATGAATACACAGGTTTTCAAGAACCTATTTACCTTTGAAATAAGGGACTCATACAGTTTGGGTCATCCCTACTGAGTGAAAAAGAACTAATTCTATAACAAGTAAAGCCTATCCTAAATGACAACTTATCTGTCCTCTTTTTTTTTTTTCTTTTAAAATGTTTTATTTTTGAGAGAGAGATAGCATGAGCAGGGGAGGGTCAGAGAGAGAGAGGGAGACACAGAATCTGAAACAGGCTCCAGGCTCTGAGCTAGCTGTCAGCACAGAGCCCGACGCGGGGCTTGAACCCACGAACCGTGAGATCATGACCTGAGCCGAAGTCGGATGCTTAACCGACTGAGCCACCCAGGTGCCCCTTATCTGTCCTCTTTTTAAATAAGATCCTTCCTCTTCACCACTGAAAAACCTCAACGAGACCCAGTCATCCACAGCAACACTTCCTTTTTGAAGAAAACGCAAGGGTCACCCTTTCGCGAATCTGTTTGGTCTTTACTCCATAGATAATTGGATTCATCATGGGGGGAATGAGAACATAGAGATTGGCCAACAGGATGTGGACATGCTTGGGGATTTTTCGGCCAAAGCGCTGAGCAATGACGGTGAAAATCCCTGGAAGGTAGAACATGAGGATGACACAGACATGGGAACCACAGGTGCTGAGTGTTTTCATCCGCGCATCATGGGATGGCAGCCTGAAGACCACCCGGAGAATGAGCCCATAGGAGATGACTATCGTCGCCATATCTAGCATAACACTGAGTAATGGCACAGAGATCCCATACCAAATGTTGATGGTGATATCAGCACAAGCCAACTTTGCCAGCCCCATGTGTTCACAGAACGTGTGGGCAATGATGTTTGTCCGGCAGAAGGGCAGGCGCTTCACTAGGAAGATAATGGGGAACACAGTTGCAAAACTCCTGAGCACTACAAGCCCCCCTATTTTGCCTATGACACCATGGCTAAGAATGGTGGTGTATCTCAGTGGGTAGCAGATGGCCACATAGCGATCAAAAGCCATGGCTAAGAGAATACCTGATTCCACTACAAAGGCAAAATGCATACAGAAGAGCTGGGTTATACAACCACCCAAAGAGATATCCACATTATCAAACCAGAAGATGCTCAGGGCTTTGGGTACTGTGGATGTGGATAGAATCAGATCCCAAAAAGCCAACATGGAGAGGAAGAGGTACATTGGCTCATGAAGACTGTGCTCCGCTGCCACCACACAGATCAGGATAACATTTCCTGACACAGCCACCAGGTACATCAGGCAGAAGGGGATGGAGATCCACATGTGCAGCTCCCTCAGGCCAGGGATGCCAATGAGGACAAACATATCATAGTTGACAGTGGAGTCGTTGGGATCAACCATGCCTGAATTATGGTATGGAAACTTCATCACTTGTCTGTAAGGACAAAGAAAGTTTGAGAGCTAGCCTGTCACAATCACCTAGCATATATTTATTAGGCACTGGGCTCAGACATCTGCTATGTAAAATGTCTGTTAGTAAGTTCCCTCCTATGCAGACCTAATTGTGTGTAGTATTCTACACTGAGGAGAAAGATTCTAAAAATTCAAAGTGAGGTCAAAGAATTTCATAAAGATGCTTCTGAGGAAAATCCTGAGCCTGGTACTGTTTTCTCACACAACGTCATAAATGAAAAATGATGGTCATACGAAATTTTAAAACTTGTAATAATAATCTGTATTCTCTGACTAAACATTTTAAGAAATGGAAGAAAATTAAAAATTTTTGTAAAGACTATTAAAAAACAAATAAAAATGAAAAATTTTTCCCCAATTGAACTAGTTAAACCATAATCCTGCTGTTATCTGGCACGCATATTTACTTAATCAACTATTGATCTATTGATCAACTAAACATCTATTACTGACCTGCAATACGTATAGAGATAGCTACATGTTCATAAAAGGGAAAAGAGTTCAAAGCCTGTAAAATAGAATCCTGCATATCAGGGTATAATTTATAGAACCACGATGCCAGTATAGGGTTTTGTGTTTGGTAAATAAATTATTAAACATTGATCGCAGATATCCTTTGCTTTGAAGTTTCAATAGTGAAAGATTACATTAAATTATGAACACTATCATGACAGATGGGGATGTTGCTACCTGAGAATGGATGTAGCTGGTGACAGCACAGGATGTACTTCTCTGAAACTTAGAATGGGACTCTCGCCTAGATTATTCAAAAACATTGTTTCTATCTCAGAATTTTCTTTATTAATACATTCAGACTTCATTTTTTTAAAGAAACATGATCAGAAAGAAGAACCTTGAGAAAATTAAACATGACAATAATTATTGTTTTATCTGTGTAGTAAACTAATAGGTGATTTTATTTTATTTTCTGTTTTGTCTTGATAGCTTCAGTTTTCCATTCTATGGAAAAATATATTATTTTGCTATTGTAAAATATATGACAATAATATGATGAAGTTGTTTGTTGTTATTAAACACAGCACTAAACAATGCAAGCTTCCATTAAAAGTTATTTGATTTATATCTTCCATATTTAAAAAAAACTTAAATTTTTTTTTTATTTTTGATAGAGAGACAGAGAGGGGAGCATGGAGGGGCAATGAGAGAGGGAGACAGAATCTGAAGCAGGCTCTGGGATCTGAGTTGTCAGCACAGGGCATGATGCAGAGTTTAACTCACCAACTGTGAGATCATGATCTGAGCCAAAGTAGGAAGTTTAATTGACTAAGCCACCCAGGAGGCCATATATCTTCCACCTTTAGAGGAGTTTTCCCAATATCCTTTCTAATCCACAGTAATCTAACATTCTCTTGGGCTAGCTTCAGGCCAATGACCTATCTATAGTTGCCCTTGGACTGTTTAAAATAAACTGGTAAGTCTGATATTGATTACCATCACTTGAAATATTCATTAACACCATAAACTGGCATGGCAAAGAATAGGGAATTACATTTACCAAAGAAAAGAGGTGTGTATAGAACAGTACATAATACACTTGTTCTTTACTTCATATTATCTTCCTAATATTATTTAATGTTGAAAACCAGACCATTCTCTTTACTTAAAAAGACTGACTTGCTGAACAAAATAACACATCTCATATAGTGTCTCATGCTTTTAAAATGGAAGAAGCTGTGGGCATGAGCCTGGACTTCATAGACAGGATATTGATAAGTCAAAGTCAGGTTTAGCCACCCACAGAGGGTAAGATTTGAGGAGCAACCATAGAATCCGTAGCTTCCGGGATCTATCGAGAGCTCCCTTTCCCCAGACTACCCACTCAGGCACAGCTCAGATCTGAAGTTCCACCTACGGTTAAAAGATCAGAGCACTCTCTTCAAATAGACCCTATTAAGAGACTGTCTCCTTGCCTTGGGGTGGACTGCTGGTGTCCTTATCGTGCTGTCTCCTGTGAGCAGCAAACTAGAATGAGATCATCTAAAATATCACTGTGGGAGGCTCAGAGAGCATGGTACAGGTGTGATTATTTTTCTTAGAAGCAGCAAGAGGAGGCTGAGACTAGAGGTAGGCAGAAATTACTGCAAGCAGAGCAGAGGGAAAATGCAGATTCAGAGAATGAAGATCATGGGGAAGGGTAGTCAAAAAAGGTACACTCTCAAATAGTCACTTCTTTTACCTCCAGCTCACGTGGCCAGTCCACAGACACAGGAATGGCTTCTCGCAATGTAAGTGATTATCGTTAACTGCTATATGTCTGTGTCCAAGTTCACAGGAAATGGCCCAAACTGTTAGCTGCGCCACCTAGCTCGGTCACCTCCATCCATTCCCTCAACAGAGGGGAGACTCCCACTGCATAAAATGCAGAATGAGCCTAGGATCATTTATTGCTCTTGGAAAATCCCAAGGGAGTGACCTCTGGGACTTGGTTCCTGGTCCTGCCTCCCTTTAAACTGCAGACAGGGACAAATCAGTCAAGAAAATACTTAATTCCTTTCCTGCTGAACTGGCAAGAATACCTTGAGTCCCATAGAAGTGCCTAGGGTGGAAAAATTAAGAGAACACTTAAGACCTTAAGAGTGAATTCAGCCTTAAAATTTGCATCCTCGGCACCTCCCTAGCTTCACCCAGACTCTGGAGGTGCCATTATTTAATTCATTCTTGTGTCTTCTCAGCCCGCCTAGCTCCTCATCATCTCTGCCTGGACTCTGGTGAAAGTTCTGACTAAGTGTGCTGCCTCTAAAGCTTCATTCCAATGCATCTTACTCCATTCCACCAGCAAGTCCATATGACAGCCAGGGTGGACTTTCCAATACATCGATTTTATTCTGTCATCTCCCAAGCAAAACCTCCCATGATCCCCTTCATCCCATAGCCTTGAGAATAAGATCCAAGTTCCAGAACACAAAGGGCAAGTTTTTGCTGCCCTTTCCAAATTCTTGTGATCTCCACGTTATCTCTAAGTCTCACTCACATCCAGATGTTTCTCTACTCTCACCAGGTTCTCCTTTGCTACTGCACATTTGAAACAATGTTCTCTCTGACTAGTATGTTTCTAATCCCATGATTTGCCTGTTTCCCCCTAAAAACATAATTCTAACATAAAATTCTTTACCAGCTTGCTCTCTTTTTGAATTAGGTCAGCATCCTCTGTATCCTCACAGCTCCCTGTGCCTTTTAAGGTCATATTACCTCATCACTCTGTCCTGGAATTGCCTGCTGCCCCATGAATCTGTGATTTCCCTGAGGACAGTAAAAACGAAAAAAAAATGCCTTGGCCATATCTGCATCCATAGTCCCTGTTACACAGTTACTAGAATAAAATAAAAAATTTAAAAGTGATTGTCATGTAACGTGCCAAACAGTGTGCCAAGTGCCTTACATATAGCATCACAAATCGTTTTTCAAACCTTGTGAGCTGGGAAGATCTCCATGCACACACTAGGAGCCTGGAGCCTGGATGCTTAAATGCACTTCTTGATTCATCCAGTGGGCCTGCTGGAGTTGTACACTGCAGCCAGCAATCAGTGCTTGGGCTCAAGCCTTTCTACCCACTACCTCCTCCATGCTGCCCTGGAGACGTTACCAGCAGGTGGTGGCTGGATGAATGCATACCCGAGAATGGGAAGTTGGGGCAAGGGATGTGCCCACTAAGCTGAACGTCATCTTTCAAGATGGTTTCTTGAACGGGCTATTTATTTACTTACTGTAAAAAGCTTTACTGCCCATAACTTGTTCAACTCCTGTTCAATATTATTTAAGTATATGAGCCCAACTGAAAACAAAATACTTGCTTCTAAGGAGCTTGTATTCACATCTTCCTCCTTCTTGCCTAAGAGGCTTTGTGTATACTTTTCTCTGTATCTGGAATGTTCTCCCTTTTTCCTTAGCCTACTGGAGATAATGTGGTGTAATGTGAAGCAGAAGTAGGGTTCAGGAGCCAGACTATTTAAGGTAGGAAATTCTCCACTTAGCAGCTGAGCAACTGGATAAACTTTCTGTGTATCATTGTTCTTATCTGTAATATGGAGACTGAGAGGGAGGAAGGACTAAATTTGATAATGTTTCTAAAGGATTTGGCCCTGTAATTGACATATAGCAGAACCCAGTAAATATTATCTATTTTATTAGCTTTTAGTTAATATTGACATCCTCTTTAAAATACTTTTCTTCCAGAATCTTTTCTTATCATCCCCAGGTCTGATCAGATACCTCTGTTAATTGACTTTTATAACATCCTACAGATTTTCATAACAGTTACCAAAGGTAGTGATTATGTTTACATACATAATCTGTTGATTATTTAAAGAATATATTCTTCCTCAGTGGACTGAATTTGTGGTGAGGAGAGGTATTGCATCTCCCGGCAGGCAGCAGAGTGCCTTGTTCCCAGCAGAGACTCAGTATATCTGTACTGAATGTGTGCAGGATTGGTTGCCTGCACCCTAGGCTAGTTTCATTTCTCAGCACTTTAGCAAATGTACCCGAGTCTGCTAAGTAACACACATGCCCCAAAATGTCCCCGGGTCTGCTAAGTGACACCCATGTTCCAGACCACATTGTATCCTGCCACACCTCTAATCTTTTGTACATACTGGTCTTTTGGCCTGAAGTGTCTTTTTTCTGTTTTCCTTTAACCTTTTTCCATCCTCAAGACTCATATTAAGTTCACTTGTTCCTCAAGATCTTTTCTTATCCCCGGACTGTGGTATTAGTGCTTGGCGCAGTTCCATGCATCTAGGGTTTTCCTATGAGTTTCATTCTGTATTGAAATTTCATTTTTACAAACCTGTTGTTGACCTTAGTAGATTATGTCCTTAAGTGAAATACTGATACTTATTTCTGTAGCACAATGCCTGGTTTCCTGAGCCCGATATATTATTCTTATCATAAATAAATGTTTGTTGTGTAAAAAAAGTGATCTTGCAATCTTTTTACAGATATCACATCACACCCGGTGCTTACTGTATTTCACACTACTGGTGACCTCCCCTGTTGAGGTAAGTTTCAAAGGGGGATAATTTAAATGTAAGTGTAGTGGATTATCTTTAAGTAGTCCAGTGGTTAGTAACAGCAGTTACAATGTCCTGACTTTCAATTCCTTATCCGTAGGGAGGACTATGTAGGATAACCTGTGTTCCTTTTCATATCAGTTATCTATACTGTGTAAGAAGTTACTTCAAAAGTCAACAATAAACATTGATCATCACAGTCTCTGTATGTCAAGAACTCACGAGTGGCCTGCCTAGAAGCTTCTGTCTTGGGTGTCTTACTGGTTGCAGTACGGATTTTGCTGGGGTTGCAGATGTTGGAAGGCTTGGCTGATGCTGGAAGAGCTATTTCTGAGACGATCACTAGGTAGCGCTGTGTGTTAGCAAAAAACGGAATGCAGGTTGTTTGAGGGTCCTCATGTCTCCAAGTCGGGCTTCTCCCAGAGTGGGCAATTCAGGAGAGATAGCAAAAAAGGAATCTTCAATGTCTTCCACAGCCTACTCTCAGAAGGCATACATCCACCATATGCCATTTGTTAGAGATGAATCACTAAGTCCAACCCATACTCAGTTGGAGAGGGATTAAGCTCTATCCCTTGAAGAGAGGAGTATCATAAATTTTGTGAACATAGTTTTTTAAAAGTTTGGTTATTTATTTTGAGTGGGGGAGGGGCAGAGAGAGAGAGAGACATGGGGCTCCAACTTACAAACCATGAGATCGTGACCTGAGCCGACATCAAGAGTCAGATGCTTAACTACTTAGCCAACTCAGCCACACAGGTGCCCCTGTGAACATATTATGAAATCACCATTCTTGTTAATATTTATAACCCGAATACTTTGTCTTTGTGATGCTTTGTCATCTGACCTTGGGGTTCCCTGTGTACACAGGGCTATCAGCACTAAAATGCCCTAGGCTCCACATATAAGTCATGATACCCATACTGTGTCTGGGCACCATTAACTCTACTCAGAATAACAACTGTTTCCTAAAATGTGCTATATGAATAAATGAGGGCATTTATAGAAAACATGGCAAGCACTTCCCCAAGGACAAGAGTAAATCAAGGACAGCAATTAGATGCCATAATTCTTTATTTCCTCTCTACTTATCATGCTTGTCATGGGATGTAAATTTTTCTGAAAAAGAAACTGGGATAAGGTAGGGGTTTAAACTAAAGTAAGACTATAGAAATGTTAAAATAAAGGAGAGATTTTCATGTAAGTTTCATGTTTCATGTTAGTCCTATCTCTTTTCTTCTCTATATTATGTTATATCCTTAGGAAGACAGTGACCATGAAGAGTTTGTGAAGAGATAGGTAATTAAGGAGGGGTGATATTTGTAAAAAATACAAGTATACATTTCAAGCCTTTCCAAGATGCATTGAGCAATGTAAAATTAGTTTCTAACTGGTATTATAATAGTAACTTCAATGTATAAAATGCTATAAAATAAATGTCATAAAATAGATGCTAATTATATTGCTTTTACTACTAATAATTGAGAACATAGTTGAATCCCTACTTTGTGAACAACCATAGAAAACTGATAATGAGCATCAAGAGTAAGATCCTTATCATCCAGAAACTTGTCTTCTAGAAGCAGAAACAAAGAGCTAAAGAGATAATTGTAACATAGTGTGATTAGTGCTAAGGCAGGCGTAAAGTCAGGGGGGAGTGATGGGGTAGGGGTTATTTTCCAAATGGTGATGCTAAATTTTTTTTTTTACAAATAGTTTATTGTCAAGTTGGTTTCCATATAACACCCAGTGCTCATCCCCAGAAGTGCCCTCCTCCATGCCCATCTCCCCCCTCCCCCCCACATCCATCAGTCCTCAGTTTGTTTCTCAGTATTCAAGAGTCTTTCATGGTTTGCCTCTCTCCCTTTCCCCCACCATTTCCCCCCTTTTTCTCCCCCATGGTCCTCAGTTAAGTTCCTCCTAATCCTCCTAAACGTGCAAATATATGATATTTGTCCTTCTCTGCCTGACTTATTTCGCTCAGCATAACACCCTCAAGGTCCATCCATGTTGCTACACATGGCCAGATTTCATTCTTTCTCATTGCCATGTAGCATTCCACGGTATAGATAAACCACATCTTCTTGATCCATTCGTCCATTGATGGACACTTAGGCTCTTTCCGTGTTTTGGCTATTGTTGAGAGTGCTGCTATGAACATTGGGGTACATGTGCTCCTATGCCTCAGCATTTCTGTATCCCTTGGGTAAATTCCTAGCAGTGCTATTGCTGGGTTGGTGATGCTAAATTTTAAGCTGAGTCCGACAGAAAAGAATAGGAAGGGTATTCTAATTTTTTGATGTTTATTTATTTTTGACAGAGAGAGAGAGAGATGGAGCACTAGCAGGAAAAGGGCAGAGAGAGAGGGAGACACAGAATCTGAAGCAGGCTCCAGGCTCTGAGCTGTCAGCACAGGGCCTGCCCTGGGGCTCGAGCCCATAAACCGCGAGATCACAACCTGAGCCAAAGTCACGACGCTAAGCTGAGTCCGACAGAAAAGAATAGGAAGGGTATTCTAATTTTTTGATGTTTATTTATTTTTGACAGAGAGAGAGAGAGATGGAGCACTAGCAGGAAAAGGGCAGAGAGAGAGGGAGACACAGAATCTGAAGCAGGCTCCAGGCTCTGAGCTGTCAGCACAGGGCCTGCCCTGGGGCTCAAGCCCATAAACCGCGAGATCACAACCTGAGCCAAAGTCACGACGCTTAACCGACTGAGCCACCCAGGCACAAAATAGGAAGGGTATTCTAGAAAGAAAGAACACCATATGCAAAGGGATAGTGCTTGCAACATTTTAATGTGTATTTGGAACTCCAAATAGATTAGTATGGAATTTAGGGTGTTTGAGAGATGAGTGGTGGGAGGTGTCGCTGCAGAGGAGGAAGTCAAGGGCCTGGAATCGCTCCATCTTGTATGTGATGCTAATTGGGATTTCTTTTATACTAATGGCTTTATCAGCTTGGCAAGAATGGTGATCATATTTCTATTTCAGCAAGATTATTATGGCTTGAGAGCAGAGGATGAATCAGCGGGGTGGAACTGAGATCTTTAGATCAATGAGGAGGGTCCAGTCACAGAGGTGACCAGGGGCTGAAGAGTAGTGACAGAAGAAGAACGTGGTTCTAAAAATATTTTAAAATGTCAGTTGTTAGGGCTGGCCAGCATGTGTGTAAGGAGTTTTACATGACCGTTCTAACATTTGATCGATAGGGCTGATCTGTGATATCGAAGACATTCTCTTTTTAGGCTTGAATCAGAAACCAGAATCGGTACCCCTCCTCCCACAGGTCTATTTGCATTTTCATACTAAAATGATCCTTACATATACTTACACAACTGATTGGATGCTTATAATGTAAACAGAGTAACTTAGAGACATGCAAGTCCCCCCACCCTCTCTCTTCCTCTCTCTCTCTCTCTGTCTCACACACACACACACACACACACACACACACACACACACACGCATGCACATGCACAGTGGCAGAGACTGGCTTGCCATTTCACAAGCCCCAGGGGGCTCTGCTGGCTCAGGATACTGCCTGTCCTAGAAGACAGGAGTCTGCAGGGACAGACCACCCCGGCCTTCAGGACCTCTGAGTCTCAGGAGCTAGTCTCCTGGGAAGTGCTTCCTGTGCAGTCCACAGCTCACCGACTGGGTGTATGGCCATGGTCTCTCAGGGACCCACTAGTTTTGAGTGTCCCCTCTGAAGTCCAGGAAGAGGAATAAGAGGATTGGTTGCCTCAAGCTGCCATTTCTGTGCATCCTTGGTCCTCACCAGAGGTCTGGGTTCGGTGAGTGTTGGGGAAGCAAGTGGAGAGCTCAGGTTGGGACCCTGGGACAGCTAACGGAAGGACTTAGTGGGGAACAAGAGGAGGGGCAAGGAGATGCTAGGAAAAGACAGGGGTGGGCTCAATCCGGTTTTCCCCATGAAATACAGTGTGCAGGACTGGGTGCCGGATATAAACTATCTCAGGGGGTGGCCCGAGGGTGGATGAATGGGGCAGGTTGGAACAAGTAGGACTCGAGCTGTCTTCAGGACACAACCCAACATCCAAGACCACATGGTCTGAGAGCTTGGATCTGGAAGAGCGGACTCCAACTCTGTTTTCTGTGTGATTTGAAATTTTCTGTTACTGTGTGGTTTTCTGGCATCCGTGTATATTTGCAAGAGTTTGTAATAACAATTACCTTATAATAATGGTCACTATTGATAGGTTAACGCTGAGCTAAGGATGTTTCTCATGTAATGCCCACAACAATTCTGTGAGGAAACAAGCACTTTAAAGACATCAAATAACTTGTTTGGAGTAGTGAAAAAACTGTTTTTTCAGATCAAATCAAATCAGGCACGGTTTTTTCAGATCAGATCAAATGCAAACCTGATACTTGACTCTAAAATCTGGGTTCTTAAGAAGTAGCAATGATGTGACCTTGTGTAAACTTTGCCTAGCATTTTGTGTGTGTGTATGTATGTGTGTGTGTTATTCTTCACTCACTCACTTTATGATTTTAGACACTTATTAACTAAACTGTACTTTAATAGAATATAAATAGAAGGGAAAACAGAGGTGGGGTAGGGAGAGCCGTGGCTTAAAAATTACAAAGGTCCCTTTTCAAACAGGACCTTGTGTGCAATGCTTTAAACATCATTTATTTAGTAAATAGTAAGTTTAGAGAAATTAAACTAGAATCAGAAATAAAATTATTTGGGGTGCCTGGGTTGCTCAGTCGGCCCAGGAGATGAGAAGAATGGAAGTGGTGTAGAAAAGTACTTACCTAGCTATCAATGAGAGAAGATCATTGTTTCTGTGTAATTTAGACCAGAAAATACTTGAGCACATTTTCATTGTTTAAATGTGGAAGGAATAAACTTTTAGAAACTGTAGTTTGAAGACAAATGCACACACACACACACACACACAGATGTGAGGCTATCTTACATGATTTCATATACAATGTCTTTGAATTTTTCTGTGAAGTAAAATGAAAGATTATCTGTGGAGAAAGAGGGAGTTGGAGTTGGTGGATGTGTTTGGAGAAAAGTAGAAAAAAAGTCATCCAGGGAGACTGAGCTGAACACAATCATGTTGCTGGGTCATCAGGCAGTGTTGGGAGTGAAGTTTAAGGTTGATGATTATGAAATTATGGGAACACAAACATGTCTAGTTAAGTGACCTTCTATCATGATCTGAAGGACTTATTAGATTGGTGAATCTAGGAGTTGAGTTTTGCATGTATATGTGATGGAAAGTCAGTGGATCAAGGTCAAGCAAAATATGTGTAAGAGAGTGTTTGACGTGATGAATTAGAATTTAACCTAGGGGTGCCTGGATGGCTCATTCAGTTAAGCGTCCAACTCTTGATTTTGGCTCAGGTCATGATCTCACGGTTCATGGGTTCAAGCCCCATGTTGGGCTTCGCATGGGTGGTGTGGAGCTTGTTTGGGGTTCTGTCTCCCTCTGTCTCTGTCCCTCCCCTGCTCTATCTCTCTCTCTCTCAAAATAAATGAAATAACATTTAAAAATTTAAAAGAAAAGAGTTTAATCTAGAAAAGATGAATGCAGAGACACCAGGATAATGAATGAAAAGTACTGAAAACATCAATACCTTGGAGAGTTCGAGGTTGTTGAAGAACAAATTGGTATTTTACCAATTGGTGTATTACCACACATAGTTGCAATTTTTTTTCTTGTGATGAGAATTTTGAAGATCTTAGCAAGTTTCAAGTACACAATACATTTATTTCTTTGTTTGTTTATATAAGTTTACATCCAAGTTAGTTAGCATATAGTGCAATAATGATTTCAGGAGTAGAATTTTTATTTTCTGTATATAACACCCAGTGCTCATCCAAACAAGTGCCCTCCTTTTTTTTTTTTGCATTTTATTTTATTTTTTTCTTAGTTTATTGTCAAGTTGGTTTCAATCTAACACCCAATGCTCATCCCAACAAGTGCCCTCCTCTATGCCCATCATGCCCCTTCCCCTCTCCCCCACCCCCATCAGCCCTCAGTTTGTTCTCAGCGTTCAGGAGTCTCTCATGGTTTGTCTCCCTCCCTCTTCCCAACTATTTTTCCCCTTCTCCCCCATGGTCCTTGGTTAAGTTCCTCCTAATCCATCTATACGTGCAAACATATGGTATCTGTCCTTCTCTGCCTGATTTATTCTGCTCAGCATAATACCCTCAAGTTCCATCCATGTTGCTACACATGCCCAAATTTCATTCTTTCTCATTGCCATGTGGTATTACGTTGTATAGATAAACCACATCTTCTTGATCTATTCGTCAGTTGATGGACAAACAAGTGCCCTCCTTAATGTCCCTTGCCCATTTAGCCCATCCCCCCACCCACAACCCCTCAACCAACCCTCAGTTTGTTCTCTGTATTTAAGAATATCTTATGTTTCATCCCTCTCTCTGTTTTCATATTATTTTTGCTTCTCTTCCCTTATGTTCATCTGTTTTTACATTAAATTATTACTAACCCAAGTCACCATGCTGTACCTTCCATCCCCAGGACTCATTTACTTTATAACTAGAAGTTTGTACATTTGACTAGCTTTAGCCATTTCACTCACCTCCTGCACCCGCCTCCATCAATCACCAATCTGTTCTCCATGTCTATGAGTTCCATGCTTTCGTGTTATTGTTGTCTATGTTGTTTTAGTTTGCAAACTCAGCATTTGTTTTTGAGGTCATACAGTATTTGTCTGTTTTCTTTATGCGACTTAATTTTATATCTTCTGCTATACAGATATCACGCATGTGCCATTTGCCATAGAATTTTATTACATGGCAGTTTATGTAAAGACTTCTTAGGTTTTATTTGGAGCTCTAACATTTGCTTGTCATGTGGCCTTCAGCAGGTTACTTAACTTTTCTGTGCCTCAGTTTCTGCACCTTCAAACTGGAGGTAACATTATTACCTATCTCATACTGTTTTAAGAGGATTGTGGAAGTGATTTCACTTAACATAAGATACACTTTACATAAGTGTAAAGAACTTCAGATTTGCGTAGTATTGTGGAGGTTTCCAAAAATATTGGTTTTGTTATAGAAATTGTTTGTTTGCTTTTATCTTGACCTGGGATTTAGAATGTAGCAATTCTATATTTTTTCCACTAGAGGTCCCTCAATCACTCTCTTTGAATACATGTCTTTTAAAAGGTGTGTGTGTGTGTGTGTGTGTGTGTGTGTGTGTGTGTGTGTTTCCTTTTCCTTTTTTTTTTTAACCACATATGTGTAGTTTGGGGAAGTATGATAGAATAGTTTAAAACACAATTTGAAGTCCGAAGTATCTGGATTTTGGTCTTACTCAAATAGACAACTTATCACCTGTATTAGTCTCTATAAAAGGGGTATAATAATACTACTTAGGGGCACCTGGGTAGCTCAGTTGGTGAAGTGTCTAACTCTTGGGTTCAGCACAGGTCATAATCCCAGGATCATGGGATCCAACCTTGCATTGGGCTCCACATTGATTCTCTCTCTTTCCCTCTGCTCCACTCCTGTGCTTGAGCTCTCTCTAATAAGTAGATAAGTAAGTAAATAAATAAACAAATAAATAAGTAAATAAATAAACAACACTGCTTATATCATACTGCTATTCTGGATAGTTGATTTTCACTCAAAACATTATAAAGATTCTTTTTTCTTATTTTGGAAATGATGATAAATAGGCTAATGTGACAAATGTCAACTACAACATTCTTAGATACAAGTTAACCTCTTAAATATTATTTTAAAATGTAATAATATAAATACATACTTAATGACCAAAAAGCACAGTTAAACCAACTTCCTCAGTAAATCCTAAGAGGGGAGCTGGAGGCTGAGCTGTATATCTATTTCCATATTGTTCTCCATGGTGAGGCACCAAACATCAGTCTCAGGAACATTCTGGCCGGCAAATGCCAAGCACTATGAATATCAGGAGAGTAAGTGCAATTGGCATCAGGTTAGTGTGCTGGACACACTGCAGTTTGAGTGTTAAGCTTCTCCATACTGTGGTCTCTACATCCCATGCCTCTTCTCAGTCCTTGGCAACCGACAGTGTGTCACCTGAGGCAATCACCTGGCATGGCACCACAGCACAAAGGAGTACTACCCAATTATCTTGGCTCTGCTAGTTATTAGAGATGAGATCTTAGGTAAGATTATTTCTCAGGTTTCAGATTCTGTAAAAAAAATAGATTATAAAAAATATATATCTCAGACTACATCCATAGCCATGCTGAAGCATGAGTCCTCTGTGGGCATGACCTATGAAGGATGCTCGAAAGCAGTCAGCAGGGTGCTCAATAAGTTGGGAAGAGTTGAATCTGACGTTGACCTGCTCAACAAGAAGACCCTGGGAAAAAACACTACAGCTTCTTTCTTACCAGGGCTCCAAGTAGGAAGTGCCTGGATCCCTGGTACCAAAATGGACCAAATGGGGAGGACGCTGATCCTCTCCTGCCTTTCAGACAGGCCTGACAGTCCTACGCAGCAGTGGGGATTCCTTCAGAGACACTCACGTACCCTGCTCCCCTTAGCTTTCTTGCAATAAAGTTGAGCTGCTTTTGTTGGGAAAGAAATACATATCTCAGATGATTGTTCTAAATGAGAGATACTTTGTAAAGCATGGACTCTATTTTCCCAATTGCCTCCCACTTTCTTAGCTTCTTTGTTTCTCTGCATGTGGTTATTTTTCTCTATACTCAAGTCTATTTAGAAACAAATTACTTTGACCCAAGTAACACTTGGTCATTAACATGGGAATATAATATTGTGCAGTTGGAAGATTCCAGAGTGACTATGTGATTACTACTAAGAATGTCATGTCTGGGAAATCTTTTCTTCCCTTCCCTTCCCTTTTTTTCCTTTCCTTTCCGTTCCTTTTTTTCTTTTTTTTCCTCTCTTTCTTTCCTTATTTCCTTTTTTCTTTTCCTTTTCTTTTCTTTTCTTTCCTTTCCTTTCCTTTCCTCTTTTCTTTTCTTTTCCTTTCCTTTCTTTTCTTTTCCTTTTTCCATTCCTTTCCATTCCTTTCCTTTCCTTTTTCCTTTCCTTTCCTTTCCTTTCCTTTCCTTTCCTTTCCTTTCCTTTCCTTTCCTTTCCTTTCCTCTTCTTTCTTTATAATGAAGAATCTTTTTCAAGACATAGGTATTGTTCTTATTAGAACTGGGAGGTTCTTTATAGGCAGATACGGAAGTAAAGAACTAGACCAAAAGAGAGAGTGGAGGAAGAATTATGATACAATTTTCTCAGGTTCATTATACACAGTTTGTTTTTCAGATACAAAATCTACTCACCGGACCACACTGACCATGTACAACCTGAGTAGTGACAACACAGGTGACTTCACCCTTTTGGGCATCCCCGGCCTCGAGCGGTACCACGTCTGGATCAGCCTCCCCTTCTGCTTTATCTATCTCATGGCCGTTGTGGGCAATAGTATCCTTCTCTACCTCATCGCTGTGGAGCACAGTCTTCATGCACCCATGTTCTTTTTCCTTTCCATGCTGGCCATGACAGATCTGATACTGTCTACCACTTGTGTCCCCAAAACCCTTACCATCTTCTGGCTTGGTCCCCAGAAAATCAGTTTTCCTGGTTGTCTGACCCAGTTATTCTTTCTGCACTGCAGCTTTGTGCTGGACTCGGCTATACTCCTGGCCATGGCATTTGATCGCTACGTGGCCATCTGCTCCCCCCTGAGGTACACCACTATCTTGACCCCCAGGACCATCATCAAGATTGCAGTGGGCATCTCCTTTCGAAGCTTCTGCATTATCCTGCCAGTTGTATTCTTGCTCACACGCCTGCCTTTCTGCAGGACACGCATCATACCACACACATACTGTGAGCACATAGGTGTGGCCCGTCTCGCCTGTGCTGACATCTCCATCAACATCTGGTACGGCTTTTGTGTCCCCATCATGACAGTCATCTCAGATGTGATTCTCATTGCCGTTTCTTACAGCCTCATCCTCTGTGCCGTCTTCCGCCTCCCCTCCCGGGACGCCCGCCACAAGGCCCTTGGCACGTGTGGTTCCCATGTCTGCGTCATCCTCATGTTTTACACACCTGCCTTTTTCTCCATCCTTGCCCATCGCTTTGGACACAATGTCTCCCGCACTTTCCACATTCTGTTTGCCAACCTCTACATTGTCATTCCCCCTGCACTCAACCCTGTTGTCTATGGAGTGAAGACCAAGCAGATCCGAGATAAGGTCATAGTTTTATTTTCTATGAAGTCTGCAGAATGATGTTTTAATGTGCTGTGGAAAAGCTGACATCATTGTTTTGGGGATATTCATGTAGTAAGATAGAAAGCAAACTAATTCTTTTAAAGTGAGAACTGCCTGCAGGTCATTTTACGTACCAGGAAAATGGTGCAGTCTCTCTGAAGGAAACAGCTCTATGTGTAAAAATTCCTTGATGACCTGTTTGCTCATGGAACATGAAGTTGCACAGAATATGATCAGGAAGAAGAGTTGAAAATAGAGAGGTGACTCACTGTAAATGGACCAAGCAATGCAAATTTGGAAATTGAGATTCGCCACTGAGGGGAGAAAAATGTGTTAAGTGAGGCAGAGAATCAGAAGAGAGACTAAAACTGAAAATAGCAATGAGGAATTCTTATTGAGGACATTTGTAGAGGAATGAGGAGCGTTTGTGATTATATTCATTAATATTATTGTCCATGATATGCTTCTGCAGTTCCCTATCAATGCAACCCCCTCCCTACCACGCACACATAAAATCTTTCAGTACGAGAGCTAGGCGCAGCACGGTCTGCCAGCAGTGCTGTAATGTGAAGGAGAGAGGCATGTATTTCTCTACATCTGCATTCTAGCCCCAGTGCTGGTGGAAGAGAGGAGCTTCTAGGCTCTGAGACACACTGAGAAATTGAGCTGCGAAGATTGTGCCAGGAGACCTCAAGCCAGCTCAGTGAGACAGCAAAGTAGTTATCTGACCCCACTGGCCACCTGAGGCCCTTATCTACAGAATGTATTTCCCGGACTGGAAGAGAGAATCAATTACAAGACATGTCAGTGCAGTGTAGGGGCTGGGGGTGGGGTGGGGGGGGGGGGAGGAGGAAAGGAAGTCTACAAGAAAGTAATGCATCTATGATAAAATGCATTTAATTCCAGGGATACCTAGGTGGCTAGTTGGTTAAGTGTGAGACTCTTGATTTCGGCTCAGTTAATGATCTCAGCATTTGTGAGTTCGAACTCTGTATCTAGCTCTGTGCTAGTGGTGCAGAACCCGCTTGGGATTCTCTCTCGTTTTCTCTCTGCTCATACCCCCTTCACACACACTCTCTCTCTCAAAAATTAATAAACATTTATGAAAAAATTTTTTAAAAGTACCTAATTCCACAAGGATTTGATTGGAGACAACACTGTATGTTGTGTTAAAAAAAATGTAGAGTTCTTACAATAAATCCTTTTTTCCTGACAATTATTTACTGATATGAAATTATTTGTTGAGTCCCCACTGTATTGCAATGTGGATGTAAGCATCTGAGAGATGAAGGCTAATAATACAAAGACTCTGCCCTGCGTCTGTGGAGCTTGTATTCTCAGGAGAGTGACACACAAGAAACGACAGAACAAATTCGACACTTTCAAAGAGTGATGTAACCGATAGAAAAATGCAGCGAGCACAGTGATGCACTACAAGGGGACGAGGAGGACAAGGGCAGAGGGGACGGCAAAGGCCAAGGCCCTGGGGCAGGACACAGTGTGACCTGACTGTGGACAGAGCAGAGCCCGGTGAGGCTGGAGCAGAGTGAGGCGGGGATGCCGGGGCAGGGAGGAGGGGGAGCGTGGCCGGGTCCTGTGGGGCTGGAATCATCTGAACCTCCTTCTAGGAGGAGGAACCTGAGACAACAGAGTGAACGTGACTTTTCCAGGGCACACAGCAGGGCAGTCGTCAGTGTGGAGCTAGAATGGAATCTGCCAACCCCCGGTTCAGAGATGTTTCCACTTGACATAACCTCACTCTCATGTAAAAGGCATAATGATAGGGATATCAGAGCCTGTTTTTTGTTTTTGTGAAGTCTCATTGTCTTAAATTAAGCCACATTCTTCTTAAAGAGGAGCCTGCTTTCTGTGCCAGCTGCCAGAAATGCTCACAATTCCCAAGAGATGATCTCTTATTCTCTCCTGGTTATTTCCATCCTGCTGAGAACATGGATGGTCAAGAGCTGATATTTTAAAAAATTTACTGAGAGAATAGTAAATAAATAGACTGAGCTCATTTAAAAGTACATACTCAGGTAGCTTAGTTGGTTGAGCGTCTGACTTCAGCTCAGGTGATGATCTCACGGTTTTTGAATTTGAACCCCATGTTGGGCTCTCTGCTGTCAGCATAGAGCTTGCTTTGAATCCTCTGTCCCGCTCTCTCTCTGCCCCTCCCCAACTCTCTCGAAAATAAATATATTTTTTAAAAAGTACATGCTGATATTATCCTGGTAGGAATTCAAACCCATGGTTATTCATGAACACACATGAATGGCTCCCATAAAAGCATAATGACCTAGAAAAACCAGTAAAGTAAGGGACTGTCTCCAGCACCATCTCCCTTACCTGTCCCACCCTCTATTTTTGGCCCAGTTATCTGTTACTATGGTTCTACCACTCCTGCCCAGAAGAGTTCATTTGTTTCTATGAATTATGGTGTCTTTTCTGGTAACTCTATGTCCTAGTGTTCATATATGTTCCTCTTGAGAAATCTCAGTGACTGCTTTCCTACTTCATAGGATTGGTATTAGGATTCAACAAATAATGTACATCTCATGCTTTTTAGGCTAGAAAGTATTACTCAAATATTAGCTGTTAAGTTAGTATTTGACTAATTACCACTGCTATTCTCACCTGGAAGGGGAGTCTAAGTAGCATGTTCAACTCTGAGCTCATCACTGTCATTTAAAATCCTCCTTGTGGGGTGCCTGGGTGGCTCAGTTGGTTGAGAGTCTGACTTCGGCTCAGGTCATGATCTCACAGTTCATGGGTTTGAGCCCCATGTCAGGTTCTGTGCTGACAGCTCAGAGCCTGGAGCCTGCTTTGAATTTTGTGTCTCCCCCTCTCTCTTCCCCTCCCCCACTCATTCTCTCTCTCTCTCTGTTTCTCAAAAATGAATAAACATCAAAAAATTTTAAAATAAATAAATAAAATCCTCCCTCCACTGTACTGCTTATGGGATAAGAAAACAGGTTAAGCCTGGTGTTTCTCTTCCCTCAAGATCAAATCTACCGCCCCAGCTGCCAAAGGCTTTTAGTGGTGACACTGGCTGCAAACATTCTGTTCCAGTATCAGACCAGGAATAAATTATGTGTTCTTGTTGATTTAAAAGACAATCTTTTGAACACTGGTGTACATGTGCCCCTATGCATCAGCACTCCTGTATCCTTTGGGTAAATTCGTAGCAGTGCTATTGCTGGGTCATAGGGGAGTTCTAGTGTTAACTTTTGAGGAACCTCCACACTGTTTTCCAGATGGGCTGCATTTTACATTCCCACCAACAATGTAGGAGGGTTCCTGTTTCTCCACATCCTAGCCAGCTTGAATGCTGAGAACAAACTGAGGACTGAGGCGGGGGGGTCGGGGGGAGAGAGAGGAAGGGGGTGATGGACATGGAGGAGGACACTTGTGGGGATGAGCACTGAGTGTTATGTGGAAACTAATTTGACAATAAACTATTTGTAAAAAAATAAATAAATAAATAAATAAAAGACAATACTTATACAAATATCAGCAGGTAACTTTCTCCTACATAAATTGCCTTATCCTATATCTTTTTTTTTTTTTTTTTCAAATTCCTCATTCTCTATGTTAGTTAGGAGATATTAAAACTGTACCAATAGAGGAATTGAACTCTTTTACTTACCTTCCCATCTTTAGAATTTAGAGCTGTATTCTATAAAGAGTAGGGATCCATGAATGTGTCCCTAAACCCTCTCTTTCAGACTTTCCATATGTTGCCATTCCTTAGGTGTTTGCAACTGCATTTTTGTTGCCTTTTAGATTTTACCCCTACTGACTCCAACATCCTGTTTACCCCCACCTTAGCCAGATATTTACACAGTGTCCTTAGACCTGATTGTGTACATATGTTTTGTTTTATAGGTCAATGACAACTGGATGTAGTTATTATGTAAAGAAGAATAATGTAGTCCTTATAAAAACGGTTAGTGGAATGGGTTTACAAGGTTTGTCTTAGGAGACAGAGATTTTAGGCCTTGCACCTGCCATTTTGAACCTACAGTATTAAAATAAATGGACAATGATTTATCTGTCATAATTTCAGTAAAGTAACACTCATAAAGTACCTATTATAGGAAATAAAATGCATGCAAACTGCCAGTACTGATATGTAGCAAATACTACCCACCCCTACTTACAATCAGAGAGGTTCTAGATTGGTAAAAGGACTATGTCACCTATACAGATACTTTGCTCAGTTAATCTTATGTGTTGCAATCAGTGGTATAGAATGTTAGTGAAGCACAACAAAAGCATATTCAGTCATTCCTGTAGTTATGGAAAGCTTCCTGGCAATGTCCATTTCTGTGATGGTCTAGAAGAACACAAAGATATTGAGCCCCAAGAATAGGGGGAACAGGACCTACCAGCCAGAGGGGAATCTCCTGAGCCTAGGTAGGAAACCATGTGTTTAAAAAATATACAAGTCTAGTTTGATGGAAGAATCATTCATAATGATGATGACATTGCTCACAGGGGTTGTAGGGGTTGAGCAGTAAGAATAGGGGGACTCATGACTTAGTCTTCCATGGCTGTAAGAAGCTGGTTGGAATATCAGTAGATGGGGTTCACAAACTATCTCATAGCTTGATGCTCTTTTTGGCATTTGGGAGTTAATAATTTATCACACATTCTTTAGGTCCTCTTGGAAAATAACTGAGGATAGGCATAGGAATCAAACAAGCTGATATACAAATATAAGTGTTATTTCTAGTAGTGTCAAATTCATGAATGTGATATGAGTATATATTCAGGTTGACTTTCTACTATTTTAGTTTCAAGGGTAAACTTGGGAGGGCACATTCAAAAGTGAGGCAAGATCCACCAACCACCTTGGCTCATTCTTTGCTGAAGAAAACCATTGAATCATCAAGGTGGACTTACTTGTATGTGGGCATATAGAGAGAGGACTCTAGAAAAGCTCTTCTCAAACTATCAATGAGAAAGGACCACTGTTTAAAAAATTTCCAACAACTATAGATTAACTCTTTCGAGGAACAAAATAAATTCCTAGAAATATAAAAACCTTAAATAACTGTAGAACACACCTTATTTAAGGTTATAAAATATACTACAATAAGTATTGCTGGAATAGAGGAAATAAATGAAAACCTTGCAGAAATGTACACTCTGTTTCTTAAAAGTGTGAATATGGGTGTTTATTGTAGAGAATTTATATTACATCATGAAATTTTGACATTCTGCAATTATGCTTAAAAAAAAGGTATGAGTGGAATAGTGAAAACCTTGTATTAAAAGCCTATATAAACCTCTTGAAACAATACCATGCTGTGCATATTGTATTTAAAAATTTTAATGTATCTAATGAGCTTGTATCTTTCTTGATAATTTATCTAACACAGTTTGGCTTGATGTCAATGGTACTTGTAGTCACCAGTTTATGATTAAGCCATTTTGTGTGTGTGTATTGTTTGCTTAGGTTTTGCTTTTCCACCATTAATACTAGGGAAATATGTCTGCAAAAGGTTTATTCATAGTGATAGAAGACATGAGAGGTCTGTTAACAATGATAGAAGACATGAAATTAAGGGCCAATATCTAAGGACATCATTTCATTATTTTAAGGACATTTATTTCTTTCACTTGGAATTAGGCAAGCAATGTTATATTTTCATTATTTACCTTCCATGCTTCTTTAGTAGTCATGTCCCCTATTTCTCCTAGATATTTACATGAAATTCAAATGATCCTTCAATGAAAGAAATGGAGTCAGGATTCTTGAATTTCCTTGATGTGGATATTACTTAATGGAGAATAAAATTCAACATATTCTATTTAATTTGTATGCTGTTAAGGGATGAATTTTTTCAGATGCATAATATGCAGCCCTTCACTCATGGTATTGAAGGTGATAGTTATTTTATGAAACATGTCAGAGCGTTCTGTAGAAACTCTGATGCTCCAAACTTCTAACTTCTATATTCACCTTTAAAACTCATCTGCTAGTGAAAAACATGTGGCATGAAACTATTAAGCATATTAAAAATATGAAAGATCATCAAATAAGAAAATCTAGCTACTCCATTCATATCCTTACGAGGTAGGGCCAAAAATGTTTCTTATTTTGCAGAAACCATAAAAGTTCATTCCATAGTTCAAACATCTCAGTAGAACTTCTACCCCAAATAACCATTACTCTTTATCAAGAAATTCCTCTGTTTTTTTAAAATCAGGTTCCAGGAAATCACACGATGAACAGAATCATCTTGAAGTTAGCACGTCAACTTTCATGCAATTCCCAATTCTTGCTATAGCACTTACCACCTTTTTCAGTTTAGCTGATTTATGTCTTATATCAAGTGTTTTGATTTATGCTCTGATGTAAGCTCCATAATCTTGTTAGTGACTGCAGTGTTTATCTGTTCCTATCACTATTCAATCAGAACATACTTCTACACCAAACATAAAACCTAAACTTTGTTTATTGTTAACATTGTATCCCTCATAGTTGTATAAAAGTTCAGAGTTAGATGGGTTTGTCAAAAGTGTTGTAACAGCTCAGGCTCTTCACACCACACTGCTTGTCTGTTTCTAGGCTTGGGTGTGGGGGACAGAAACGATGCCAAGTGATGATGACTGCCCATGTCTAGGTGGCACTTGGGTGTGTTATTGTGTGTGGTGGGACACGTCTCCATCCGAGTTTGCTGTGCCCTGTCCAGTGGTTCTGCAGAGACCTCCCTGCTCGGTCTGTTCCTCCCTAAGCACGTCAGACATGGAACCCTGGGGCCAGGAAAGTCAGCAGGCAGGACTGCAGACAGCTTCTAATTCCTCATTAGCGGTGAACAGCTGGGACCAGCAAGCTCTCAATCCCTCACGAGGGACACAGGGTCCAACCCCCCCTGAGGGCCCTGAGAAGAGACCCATAAATCCTTCCCACCCATCTCTGTGTTCCCCCAGCTTGCCCCGGGAGCACCTGTGGAGTCTCCCTGGTCACCAGTGCACCTGCTCCTGAATGGACCAGCTGGAGCAGCAGGGACTGGAGCAGCACTGGGTACTGGAGGCTGGATGCCCTTCCTCATCTCTAGTCCCACCTCTCCAGCAGCGAGGTGAGAGCTCCTGAGCCCTTGGCAGCAGGAATTCTTCAGCCAATTTCAGGCACACCCTAGCACAGTGTCTGGGAGTTCCTGAAAAGGTCTCTTTCTGATGCCTTACCTGGATTTAGCCCATAGTGAGCCAAGCACTGAAGGGTCTGCTAAAATGCCAACCCCCATGGGATTGTCTGAGAAGCCTCTTTGTCCCAATGGAAATAAGTTGTTCAAAGAACAGCTTTGGGGTGCAAAGGAGAGATTGTGGCAGAGGCCATCGTTGCTGTTAAGTTTGAGAACTGAGGGTGAGGTATCACCGCCACCTTCTCACCCTCTAAAATGTGGGAGGTGTGGGCTCGGGACCAGGAGTAGGGATTAGAGGACAGCACCACCACATTCTCTATTTTATGTGAAAACAGTCTTGTATTCAACCCCCTTTTCTTGGCTCCATTGGCAAAGGAAGTTCTTTCTCATTCTGATCACTTCTAATCTTACACTCTTAGCCTGCTTTCAAGCCATAGCTTTTTCCAAGTTCAGGACCCCTGTGTTTTTAGTACTCTTTATTTCAGTTCCCATCTCATCTTTTTTTTTTTTTTAATATATACTAATGCATGGTTGATATCATGTATATGCTATTTGCCATACACTCAATAGAAAATTTACTTTGTCCCAGAGCGTCTATGAAAATACCTCCTGCATTTCATTTGGAGCTCTAACATTCGTTTGTCATGTGGCCTTCCACAGGTTTCTTAACTTCTTCATGCTTCCGTGCCTGCGCCTTCCAACTGTAGGCAACATTACCTATCTCGTAGGGTTTAAAGAAGATTACAGAAGTGGTTTCATACAAAGTTTGAATGGAGCTAATCTTACACTCTTAGCCTGCTTTCGAGCCATAGCTTTTTCCAAGTTCAGGACCCCTGTGTTTTCAGTACTTTTTAGTTCAGTTCCCATCTTGTCTTTTTGTTGTTTAAATATTTATAAATGCATGGTTGATCCGGTTGTGAAATTGAAACTCGGATTGCAGTGGAAAGGAACACAACAGGCGTGGGTTCAAGGAATAATACAAGTGCTAAAAGTAATAAATAATTACAATTCTATCTGACATGCTTTGGGATTCACTGTGTTTCAGGCAGAATGTTTCATACATTTTTAAACATTTTTTATTGCTGTCTAGGTGAAAACATCATTTCATAATTCAATTCATACAGTTTAGATCAAAAACTCTTTTTGATGTGGCCTCTTCTCTATGATTATCTGTGGAGAGCCTGTTCCGCTGGTCTTCGGGTCATTTTGTGGGAGTGGTAACACTGATGAGAGTGTGATTTGGCACATCCGTGGGATGAGGTGAGCTCAGGACCCTCCTACTCTGCTAATTTCCCAGAAGTCCCAGACTTACTTTACATGTCATTTTATGTATCATTAAGAGATTTCTGTAAAACTGCCACATTTATTCTTATCTCTAAGTCAGGTAAAAGAGAGAAAGTTGAGAAGAGTAGAGAGTTTGAGTATTGTCTAATGTCACACAGCTCTTATTGGAAGAACGAGAGTTTGAACCTAGATGATGTGGCCTCAGAGCATGCTCTAGATCTGAACCACTATGCTGATGTGGGAATACTTGGGAACAAGAAAAAAATGTCATGTCAGGTTTCCCTCTCACTCCTCCCTCCTAACAACAGGATGGGGACCTCAAATTCTGAATAAATGGAGATTCAAAGTGATCAATCAATTGAGCCCAAATCTTTTTACAAAGCCAGGACTGAACCCATGTTGCCAGGGTTCAGTTCTGGAACTTTCCATTGTGCCCTCTTTTTGTCTTACTGCTTCTGGCTGCATTTAATATGTTTTTGTTCTGCTCTTCCCAGTACAGAACACTTGTTGCTCAAGCCCCTAGTGCAGGACACCGTATGTGAGCCCCTCTGAGGACAGGTAGGCTCTCTGAGAAGGATCAACTCACTCAATACAAGAAGGATGGGTAGGACATGGGCTTTGGCTTAGAACCCACAGGATGGAGTCAGCAGATGGAGGGAGATGGGTCTTAGTTTGCAGTAGGTTCATCCTGAGATGAGAGGAATAAAAACACATCTCAGAACATTGTTCTAAATGAGATAATACCATGTAAAGCCTAGCCTCTAGGAGGAGCCTGTAATTGTTAATTATCTCCTTGTTTTTCCATTGTGCCCAAGGTTTCATAGATTCCTTATTTCTCTGCATGTGGTTAGGTAGTTTTTCCTCTATACTGACATCTACACCAAGAAATTACATTGACCCACAGACACCCAGTTATTAAGATGGGAATAGCATTTTATGCAGTTTAGAGAAGATTCCAGAGTGACCGAGTTATTTATACGAGGAATATCATGTCTGGGCATCTTTCTTAAGGTCATGAGCATTGGTGTTACCAGCAATGGAAGGTTCTTGGCAGATAAGAAGGAGGAGAGCTGGCCTGAGGGAGAAAGTGGAGGAAGAATTACCATACAATTTTCTCAGGTTCATTATACACAGTTTGTTTTTCAGATACAAAATCTACTCACCGGACCACACTGACCATGTACAACCTGAGTAGTGACAACACAGGTGACTTCACCCTTTTGGGCATCCCCGGCCTCGAGCGGTACCACGTCTGGATCAGCCTCCCCTTCTGCTTTATCTATCTCATGGCCGTTGTGGGCAATAGTATCCTTCTCTACCTCATCGCTGTGGAGCACAGTCTTCATGCACCCATGTTCTTTTTCCTTTCCATGCTGGCCATGACAGATCTGATACTGTCTACCACTTGTGTCCCCAAAACCCTTACCATCTTCTGGCTTGGTCCCCAGAAAATCAGTTTTCCTGGTTGTCTGACCCAGTTATTCTTTCTGCACTTCAGCTTTGTGCTGGACTCAGCTATTCTCCTGGCCATGGCATTTGACCGCTACGTGGCCATCTGCTCCCCCCTGAGTTATACTTCTGTTTTGATCCCCATTACTATTATCAAAATTATTGTGGGATTCTCCTTTAGAAGTTTCTGTGTTTTTGTTCCATGTGTTTTCCTTGTAAATCGTCTACCTTTCTGCTGGACACTCATCATATCGCACACATACTGTGAGCACATAGGTGTGGCCCGACTCGCCTGTGCTGACATCTCCATCAACATCTGGTATGGCTTTTGTGTCCCCATCATGACGGTCATCTCAGATGTGATCCTAATTGCTGTCTCCTACTTCCTGATTCTCTGCGCCGTCTTCCGCCTACCCTCCCGGGACGCCCGCCTCAAGGCCCTTGGCACGTGTGGTTCCCATGTCTGTGTCATCCTCATGTTCTATATACCAGCATTCTTCTCCATCCTTGCACATCGCTTTGGGCATAATGTCCCTCGTACCTTTCACATCGTCTTTGCTAACCTCTATGTAGTTGTCCCACCTGCACTCAATCCTATTGTCTATGGAGTGAAGACCAAGCAGATCCGGGACAAAGTCATCTGTCTGCTCTTTCCCCAGAGGTCCCAGTGATGACCACCTGAAGTCTGGTTGGGCAGGGTCAAGTTCTTAGTGTATATTAACTTAAAGGCTGAAACTGTAGCCCGTGGTCCAGAGAAGGGACAGATGAAGAAATTCCTTATTAATCAGAACTGTGGTTTTACTTTCATTGTTGTTTCAGTCAGAATCTACTCAGTTATTTCAGTTGACAAAAAGTAAATGTGAGTCTAGGAAATAGTATATACATATATGTTTATTTCTAGAAACAAAAATATGGCAATTCCTGATGATTATTCTTAGGCAACTATAAATTGTCAATGAAAATAATAAAAGGAACAGCATCTCTTTTTCATGAGAAATATATTTCTAAGGGATTAGAATTTTATAGATATATCAGATTTATATATTATAGTAGTTTATATATCACTGAAGATCACAG
The DNA here is from genome assembly GCF_003009895.1 of Hyaena hyaena. Lineage (NCBI taxonomy): Eukaryota > Metazoa > Chordata > Mammalia > Carnivora > Hyaenidae > Hyaena > Hyaena hyaena. Next base: position 192,717 of record NW_024082073.1, on the reverse strand, counting down.
AATTTCTGTCATGATGACTCCAAGATTTTGGACTTTTAACTTGGTTATCCATTTCTAGACAGCATGTCATGATAGGTGATGGGTCCATAAGGAATGTTAATCAAGCAAATGAATGGAATATAATCATGCAGTTTAAATGAAGACTGCAGGCATTTATTGTGGACAAAGAAGAAAGCAATGAGGAACCTAAACCTTATTTTTCAGTCAATCTTGAGAAAGCCACGTGAGATGTGATGGTCAGAGTCCTCCATGAATAAATATAAAGATGAGCTAACTTCCTTTGGCCAATGAGAAGGAAAAATATGTACCGATTGAGATGGGGGATTGAAACCTGGACAATTGGAAGATCTAGCCCAAATCTCTTCTTACTTCTCAAATCTCAAAAAAGATGCTGTCCAGTGCTTAATATGATTCATTCTTTCTCCAAACCTATTATTATATGTCTGTTTGGTCAGAGGGAGTCACTCAGTCACTAAATCAGTCAAAGAATAACTATTTTTGGTGTTTGTCAGGTGTCAACAATAATTGATGTCTGCATTTCTCCCAGATCTAAGATGTCCTCAATGCCCACTGCTTCTTTTTAAACAAATTCTTGGAGTCACCAGTGAGTGTGAGCATCCTCTCCCTCCCCTCAGTGGTCTCAACACAAGTCACCCTTCCTCTGAATGGAAACACCAGAGTTCTACGCAATCTCTCTACTTCTACTGTTTTCCCAGTCTGTTCATGTGGGATTAGATTCACCATTCTACAGTAACTCATAACTTACATGTAATTTTTTTAGTAAGAAAGATATGTTTTTGGACATAATTCAAATGTATATCCTTTTTTAGTGTGACAATAGTCGTATGTTTTTTACGAAATTATTTGATGTATTTTGAATACTATCAATAAAAATTCTGTGAAGTATAAGTAGAAAATATAGTAGAGGCAAAACAAAACAAAACAAAAGGCAAACTCTGAAACAGAGTAGAATGATTGTTGCTAGAGGCTAGGTGTGTGTGTGGGGGGGTTACAGGGGGAGAGTTTAGTCAAAGTGTCCAAACCTTCACTTATAAGATGAGTTCTGAAGATATAATGTTCAGCACAATGACTATAGTTTATAATACTATATTGTGTACTTGAAATTTGCTAGGAGAGTAGATCTTAAGTATTCTCACCACACACACATAAAGACTAGCTGTGTGATGTAATGGATGTTAATCAATTAATATTCTAAAATGTATATCTATGTCAAATATATCATTATATGCTTTTTTCCAAGAAATCTGTGTATTTATTAGAATGGCATTAGGTTTTTAATAGACCAATTTTAGGGGTGCCTGGGTGGATCTGTCAGTTAAGCGTTGGACTAGGCTCAGGTCATGATCTTGTGGTTCATGGGTTCAAACCCTGTGTGGGGCTCTGTGGTGACAGCTCAGAGACTGGAGCCTGCTTCTGTGTCTCCCTCTTTGTCTCTGACCCTTCCCTGCACATGCTGTATCTCTCTCTGTCTCTCAAAAATAAATGAATGTTAAAAGAAATGTTTTAAAAACAGACCAGTTTGGATCATCAGATAATTTACATATATATATTCACATCCTAAAAAATGAATGAGAGAAAGAAAGCAAAGAGCACGAGTCGGGGAGGGAATGAAGGAGAGGGAAGGAGAGAAACTGAAGTAGGCTTCACACTCTGCGCAGAGCCTGACAACCATGAGACCATGACCTGAGCCAAAATCAAGAGTCCGTTGTTTAACTCACTGAGCTACCCAGACACTCCAAATTATTTATTTTTTGATAAGAAATGACACTATAGAACTGCAGGACTGGTCTAACAGTCTTGTCTTTACTTTTCCTTTAAAGAAAGAAACAGGATGGGGCGCCTGGGTGGCTTAGTCCGTTAAGCGTCCGACTTTTGCTTAGGTCATGACCTCGCCGTTCGTGGGTTCGAGCCCCGCGTCGGGCTCTGTGCTGACTGCCAGTTCGCTCAGAGCCTGGAGCCTGTTTCAGTCTGTGACTCCCTCTCTCTCTGACCCTCCCCTGCTCACGCTGTCTCTCTCTCTCTCCTAGAAATAAATAAAACATTTAAAAAAATTTAAAGAAAGAAACAGGATTTGAGTAATGAGAGAGCACTTGCAGGCATCAGTTAATCCAAAATACTAGCTTCTTAGGTCCAAAAACATTTGCAGAGAAAACCATGAGGAGGCAGAGAAAACCATGAGGAGGCAGAGAAAACCATGAGGAGGCAGAGGGGCGTGGTAGCCGTTTATGATAACTGGAATCCCATGAGTGTGTATGTATGCCAAGTCTCATGAGGGTTTTTAAAAATTCTATATTTTACTTGGTCACTTTTTTTTCCTCAAATACTAGTTTTCTTTGACTTTTTCCCCTCAAACTATGAAAAGTGTGAAATTTAAACAGGCGCTTGCATTGCACACTTAGAAGTGTACAATTCAAACATTATAGAACTATCTACATGCCTATAAATCCCATCAAATCTTGGATAATTCAATAATATACCAACCAGAAGGCCACAGAGGCAACTAAAGCCCCCTTCTTTTAGTTACACATAAGCTTCAAATATTCAGTCTAACGAAAAAACACTATCATTTTGGCTCTCCCCTGCATTCTCATGGTGATATCCTTATTGAAATATTCCTGTGTACGTATGTTTGGTCTCCTCACTTCAAGTCAGGTTTAAAATCTCAAAACCAGCCATCCAGACAAAATAGGTAATCAGAAAGATTATTTCTAACCCCACCTCCCTAACCCTAATAATTATGAAGTCAATTTTATAACATACGTCCAAAGACTGGATTGTGATGACAAATGCTATGTTCAATTTCTTCATAAGCCTTTTTGGTTTGGCGCACTTGGTTGAACCCAGGTGTGGAAGCCAGCATTGATCCTCCAAACAAAGTTGTCTATCACCACATGTGGGCTGTAATGACCTGTACATCAATGGGTTTTAGCTTCAATCTGCCACCACTCTATTCCTCTCTTAATTTCAGCCTAGAATCTATGGCTTCTTTTTAAATCTCTTTGCAAATAACGTCCAAAGTCCCTGAACATGGCTAAACCTCCAGAGAGGACAATATTCTTATAGAGAAGATGTCTGACATCAACGGGGCAATTCTGAGTTGCTTCTAAGATAGGTTGCATAATTCTGGATGAAAAAAGATTTCAGGTCCCAGGAATCTCTGATATGCTACAGCAGTAGAAAATTCTTTCTTTGAGGTAGCATTTTTTTCCTAGTGTATTATTTAATCCATTTTGATCCATTTGTGGCATACTTGTCAAATTCTTTTACTAAATCTGGGAAGACATAACTATAGCACTTCTTTACTCCCTTAGAAGTTTCCGAGGATTGCTCTGGAGGGATTTCTACTTCTCAGTCTTTCAGCAACTGCTGAATAAAATATGTTATATCTAATCCTGTGATTGGAATGTGTTTAATACAGCTGCCAATTACATACCCTTCAGCCACAAGAATCACAGGAGTGACACCATCTCCACTGTCTATTACTGTGCTGGTCAATGTCCATTCATCTACTTGTTTTGAAGTCCAAGATCCAGCTAAGGCAAGAATAGCCTGCACAGCAATGTACAAGTCTGGAACACTGAAGGACTCAAACATTATTCCAGCAGTATATTCCCTGTTTTCTGGAGTATTCAGTGGAGGTACAGTCAAAAGAAAATAATGGTCTTTCGGTTCTGTCCTTAAATATTTAAAGATCCCTTGTTCCATAAACCTTTCCATCAAGTCCCAATCCCAACGATACTAATATACCGTGGCAAATTGGCCACTTTTTTGCATACATAGGTTTTTCTATTGCTTTATCATCAGTAAGAAAGTCTAGATCATCAACATCTTTTATCACACTCCTTTGCACTTGATCACCCACTTTTGCTGACTCCTTAATAGCAATACAGGAAAGAATTATAAATGGTAGTTCTATGTTGCCAGCACATCCTAGTTTCGTATATCCCGTCTACAGCCAACCCACCACCCAGGCTGGCAGCCGTCTTGCCATCCTTCTTCTCACCTGCTGCCATCCCTGTCCTCTGCTGCATGCTGTCTGAGGCCAGGGAGAGGTGGTGGCAGGAGATCTGAGCTCTTAGACCATCCACAGCATGGCTAGGGTGGGGCAGGGCAGAGCACCCAGAAGCCAAAGCATTTATTACCCAAGTTGTGAGAAAGCAATGGGCTGGGTCAGTGGCTACAACTTTTCTAACCTGTACACTTTATATATATATAATTTTATATGCCAATTATGTTTCAGTAAATCTGGAAAAAGAAAAGCAAACATTTATGAAAGAATAAAGTCGACTATGCTTGTATAAAAAAGAAAGAAAGAAACATTTAAGGCAAAGGAATTAGTATGTGTAAAGACATAGAGCTAAAGAAAGACTAGACATCAAAGGAACTGGAACCTGATTAAGAGGTTGAGGGTTAGGTAGAGAAAACAGCAAAAAGTAAGTTTGCAGAAGATGGGAAACTCTAGATTATCCGAAGGAGTTTAATATTCTAAAAACAAGGGGAAGCCATAGGAAATTTAGGCAAGGCAGCACAAAGTTCAAATTTGTTTAAAACAATATCCCTAAGACTATTTTTTGGTGGGTCACTGGTGGGGGTAGCTGGATTCAGCAGCCACTCTGTTGCCCAAGATACTTTCACCTTCAACAGAACAGGTGGGAAATCTCTTTTTGCCAGGGAAAAACCAGCCCTCAACTGGTTGAATGAAAGGCACCTGCAACTCCAGTTAGATGTAAACCAATAAAATACTTTTCTGCAAAGTTTAGGGCACTCTGGGGAACTAAATCTAATACCGTGTTGTGCACAATAGTGAAATGGCAGTTCAAGTAATTGATAGGGGCCAAAATTAATGTGTATAAAATATTCAAACAGGCATAAGGAAATTTTCTCCTAACTCATTTCACATGTAACTCATTTTTTTAAAAGTAACATGATTTTAAGTTACACAAATTGTTATAGACGTGGTGGTGATTGAATTGAAGAAACTACCATTTTGAAATAGTTGGTCAGGACTCCTATGAGGCATCCTATGAGTCTACTGAGGTGCTTGTCTACTAAGGTGCTACTCGTCAATAATGTGAATAGAACCATAACATTTATGTGTAAAATAAGAGTTTGTTGCTGATATTTAAATAAGTGTGTAGGCCCAATTGCACAAAAAACCATAAAATACCTTGGAATAAACCTAACCAAGGATACAAGAGATCTGTATGATGAAAACTATAGAAAACTTGTGAAGGAAATTGAAGAAGACAAAGAAATGGAAAAACATTCCATGCTCATGGATAGGAAGAATAAATATAGTTAAGATGTCATTACTACCTAAAGCACTCTACACATTCAATGCAATTCCCATCAAAATTGCACCAGCATACTTCTCAAAACTAGAACAAACTATCCAAAAATTTGTATGGAACCACAAAAGACCCCGAATAGCCAAAGTAATACTGAAAAATAAAACCAAAACGGGAGGTATCACCATCCCAGACTTCAGCCTCTACTACAAAGCTGTCATCCTCAAGACAGTATGGTATTGGCACAAAAACAGACACATAGACCAATGGAACAGAATTGAGAACTCAGAAGTGGACCCAAAAGTATACAGCCAACTGATCTTTGACAAAGCAGGAAAGAATATCCAATGGAAAAAAGACAGCCTTTTTAACAGATGGTGTTGGGAGAACTGGACAGCAACATGCAGAAGAATGAAACTAGATCATTTTCTCACACCATGCACAAAAATCAACTCAAAATGGATAAAGGACCTGAACGTGAGACAGGAAACTATCAACACCCTAGAGGAGAAAGCAGGAAACAACCTCCTTGACCTCCACCGCAGCAACTTCTTACTTGACACATCCCCAAAAGCAAGGGAATCAAGAGCAAAAATAAACTGTTGGGACCTCATCAAGATTAAAAGCTTCTGCACAGCCAAGGAAACAACCCAGAAAATTAATAGGCAACCAACGGAATGGGAAAAGATAGTTGCAAATGACATATCAGATAAAGGGTTAATATCCAGAATCTATAAGGAACTCACCAAACTACACGCCCGAAAAACAAACAACCCAGTGAAGAAATGGGCAGAAGACATGAACAGACACTTCTCCAAAGAGGACATCCAGATGGCCAACAGACACATGAAACGATGCTCAGCATCCCTCCTCATCAGGGAAATACAAATCAAAACCACACTGAGATACCACCTCACGCCAGTCAGAGTGGCTAAAATGAGCAAATCAGAGAACTCTAGATGCTGGCGAGGATGTGGAGAAACGGGCACCCTCCTACACTGTTGGTGGGAATGTAAACTGGTACAGCCCCTCTGGAAAACAGTGTGGGGGTTCCTCAGGAAACTAACAATAGAACTCCCCTATGACCCAGCAATAGCACTGCTAGGAATTTACTAAGGGATACAGAAATGCTGATGCACAGGAGCACATGTACCCCAATGTTCATAGCAGCAATCTCCACAATAGCTTAAACATGGAAAGAGCCTAAGTGTCCATCAACGGACGAATGGATCAAGAAGATGTGGTTTATCTATACCATGGAATACTGCATGGCAGTGGGAAAGAATGAAATCTGGCCATGTGTAGCAACATGGATGGACCTTGAGGGTGTTATGCTTAGCGAAATAAGCCAGGCAGAGAAGGACAAATATCATATGTTTGCACGTATAGGAGGATTAGGAGGAACTTAACTGAGGAGCAAGGGAGAGAAGAAGGGCGGAAATGGTGGGGGAAAGGGAGAGAGGCAAACCATGAGAGACTCTTGAATGCAGACAAAAACTGAGGACTGATGGATGTGGGGAGGAAGGGGGATGGGCATGGAGGAGGACATTTGTGGGGATGAACACTGGGTGTTATGTGGAAACTATTTGACGATAAACTATTTGTAGAAAAAAAATAAAAATAAAACCCATTCCTAAGCAAAATAAATAAATAAATAAGTGCGAAGGCTGAGGGTTGTAACTCAATTTTTTAAGATGTAAATTATAAATAAAGTGGGAAGTGGCACCAGAGCACACTGCTACTCAGTCCAGTGGAAATCATTCACTGAGACCAGGAAACTGTTTTTATTAGCCCAAACTATGACAACATTATGCTGCAAGTTTGTATAACCTTCTGATTGGACCATGTGTTCAAATGAAATGCATTCAAGTTTCCCAGAACCAGCTCTGCTCCACAAAGCAACACAGGAAGATAGAAGACTCCCTAAGGGGACTGAGTACACCAAAGGTAAGAGCTGTAAATTTCCATGACTTGAACATGTCTCTTTTGTAAAATATAGGCCAAGGAACCTCCACTTCTAGTACATCAAACAAAACACTATTGTACATTTGAGTGTTATTTACAACAGTCTTGCAATACAGGATTTAAAAAGATGGCCTTGGGAAATGAAAGTTTGGTACTGTGTGACCAATCAGAAGGAAATATGCCTGTGGATGAGACCAAGGCAAACATCTGGGAATTTGGAGGTCCCCTACTCAGGGTTATTGACCGTATCTGTGCAGGCATAGAGACAGAGGCTCTGGCTGTTAGGTCCCAGGGACAGTGACCTGGTTTCTGATCTGAGGGATAAGCATCTGTCAGGTCTTAACAGACCTGGGCCTCCAAGCCACCAAGAGTGTCAGAGGGCATATCTGACAGTGTTGCCACAGGATTGTACTTGACTGTTCATATTGGCTGTTCCCAATAAACACCCCTGTTTCAATTGGGGTTGAGTCCCATTAAGGAGAACGTAAAGATAAGATGAAAATAAGGATGAAGACTGACAGAACTACAGGAAGTAGCAGGTGCCAGGACTCGGAGGTGAGAACAGAATGGGATTTAAGTGAAGGGAAGATGTGATCAGATACACACGGCAGGAGGAGCAGTGCGCAGAGGGGAAGGGCAGGAGGGAGACACAAGGAAATAAGCTGATTCTTTTGGAAGCAATGAAAGTGATGTAGGTAAGAACTGAAGGTAGCTTGACAATGGGACAGAGAAGAGAATGGCTTGAGGGGATTTTAAGAGGCATCAGCAACACATTTTTGTAAGAAATCCCCAATCCTCATGAGAAAGAAGTGACATTTGCTGACCCTGGGAGCACTGAGGGCAGGGCCAGGGTGGGGAGTGGATGCAGTTCAGGAAGTGATGGATTTCGTGTAAAAATGAGATGTTTAGCCAAAGATATTGCAAAGTGGCAGCTACTTGATTGACAAGGGGAACACACTGACTTTGGTCATCAAAAGAAATAGCGTCCAGGATCTGCTCCCCTCCTACCCGGTAGAGGCAGCGACAATCCATTTTCCAGTTGTCTGGTTTTAATGCTCACATGGACATATGCACTGGGTCCCCAGGGGAAAGCAAGGCACAAAGATCCACTGCAGAGCTTGTGAAGACAGATGCTGGGGCCCCACTTTGAAGGCAGTAGAACATCTTGATGTGGGCCATGTGATCAGTGAGCCTGCGCTGTGTTAGAACATTTTCACAAGTACTGTTCTATCTAGTTTGTCAACCCTTCTATAATCTCAAGACATAGGTACTATGTTACCAACTTCTTACACACACTAAGTGTGTTTGCCAAACCCTTTGCCAGAGAAGCAAGGGCATGAGCTGGAACCTGACAAGAGGTGGCAGGTGGACAGCCATGCCCCGCAGGCATACGGGTCCTCACATGATGCAAAACATAAAAATAAACAACTGTAGGCAGTAGGAACTGCTAGGCATGGACAGGGTTAACATGAACTCCTTTCCATTCTCCCCTGAGACACACAGGGTCCCTCAGGCTCTAACTTTTTACTTCTTCCCCCCCATGGAACATCAACCAGAAATAATAAATGAGCAGGGAATCTACCTGTCCACCAGTCCCAGGCTTTCCCCTCCATTTGTTTCTTTGTTTTGTGTTTCTGCCCTTCCTGCAGTTTCTGGCTTTCTGTCAGTATGACCTTTCTTCTTTTCATCTGACCCAACCCCACAAGTAGGTGAGTGTTGGCTGTTTGTAGGGGGTGTGATCTGGACCAGGGCTGGACAGAAAGAGGGGATGGGTGAATGCTCAGGGCTCTGTTTCCAGGAGCCATGCACTGAGACCATTGCTTCCTTTCTGGAGTGACTTCCACTTAGAAATCCAGGTCATCATCACAAGACTTGTGCACGCACTCCATGAAATGGACCACAAAAGATTTGAATGGATACACAATTATACACCTGAGTTAAGCTTGGCCAAGTAACTGGTGTTCAGCAAATCTGGGTCAGAGATGTGACAAGGACTCACTGCCCTGACCTATAAAGTGGGATAAGTGTGCAGGTAGGTGTGTGTGTGTGTGTGTGTGTGTCTGTGTGTGTGTGTGTACCTGAGCTGCTCTGGTTAGTTTATAAACATCTGTCTGTCTATGTTGTCTCTTTACTGTGTGGTCAGAGTCAGAAGGATGATACAGATGATATAAGATACGGTCTATTAAAAGAAATACAGGAGTACGTGCTTACTATGTGCCTAGCACTGCACTAAAGAGTGGCTTGGGGGCATTTTTTGTCTTTATAATAAATGAGAATTAGAGATATTAGGCTCTTTTGACAAATGTGGGACCTAAGGATTATGGTTCACATACATTCACCCCAGTTGACAGTAAATGATGGAGCTGGGATGAAAGTGCCCAGCCATCTGGCTGCACAACATATCCTTGGTGCAATATTTTATTGAGATACTGTGGGCATCTGTGTGTGTATGGGTATGTGTGTGTGTTTACCTAACATACTACCATGCACACAAAATTTAATAAAATGAATATTAATACTTTGTATCATCCATTACTTGGGTCATATTTAAATTCCTGCAATTATACCCCATCTTCCATTACTGGTTTGTTTCAACAGAATCCAATTAAGAATGGATTTCGTTGTTCACTTTCTTAAATTTATTTAATCTAGAAAAGTAATTTCAACATCAATGTGCCTCACACTCTATTGATGATTGACTTGGTGAACAGACCAGACTGTCTCATAGATTGCCCCACATTCCAGATTCATCGACCCAGGATGACAGGCCTCAGAGTTCACTTAATCCATGTGCGCCCATGTGTGTGTTTATAGGTGCCTTGGAAGACTGTATGAGCATGGGTTGTGTCTGAGTGAAGGATACACACACACTAGAACAGACCTCTCCTCGCACATGTGAACAAAGGCCGATGTCACATGAGCTGGGAGAGCAGGGATTCCTAGCGTTGGTTTCAGAGACATGGTGCCAGGTGTTGTTCTAGGTTGTGAGCAGCACACGGATAGAGCTTTGCACATGGAGGCTGAACACCCTAATCAGATATCTCCTGTGGGTGACAAGTGGGTCCTAGGTGTACCCCATGCATAAGAACCAGATGAAGCTAGGGCATCTGGGTGCCTCAGTTGGTTGAGCGTCTCACTGTAGGTTTCCACTCAAGTCACGATTTCATGGCTTTGAGGATTCATAACTTGCTTTGGGCTCTTTGCCAACAGCGCAGAGCCTGGAACCTGCTTCAGATTCTGTGTCTCCCTCTCTCTCTGCCTCTCCTCTATTTGTGCTGTGTCTGTCTCTCTCAAGATAAATAAATAAGCTAAACAAACAATATGAACCAGATGAAAGTCATTCAGCCAGGGAGCAGGAATACTCAGCAGATGAGGGCTGGACTGTGGCCACCTGCTGAACTTTGAGTGTGTTCTCAGAGCCCAGAACCTAATATAATGGAGATGCTATAGAGGAGACTTTCTGTTGCTCCAAGGAGAGTGTTTTTGTATGTGGATAAGGGAAACTCAGAAAGAACAGAGGAGAGCATTGTGTTTCTTTTTTGCCAAAAGGAGAAGAGTGGAGAAATTAAGTGTTAGTCTGGTAGTCGGGAGTCTTGTGAGTTGGGCCCAAGAATGAGCTAAAAGGTGGGTCTTGGCATCAGGTTGAATGTGAGGTTGGCCTTGTCAGTCCAGGAGTTGGAGGTGTAGGAACATCACCATCTTCCTCTCCCAGTGCTGCTCCTGGGGTGCTTGCCCTTGCTGTATGGTGGTTATGTGTAGATTATAAATAACTTTCCATGCACTACATTGCTGGCAAAGGAAGGAGGTATATGAACCTAGTTTTTAAAAGAGCAATTCCCCAAATAAACATTCTGGGATTTCCAAAGCAAATGGCAGTACCAAAATCCAGTCTTTAAATACTTTGTTAACAATTTTTGTGTGTGCATGTGTGGGAATGGTGTGTACATGTGGTATGTGTGAGTGTAGCATGTTGGCCCATGTGTTCATGGTGTGAGCGTGTGTTTTTGAAACAGAGGGATGGTTGGAGAGAGAGTTATATTTGTAGATCAGAGTATGTTTGAAATAGTGAGTATTAGTCTGTAACTGAGGAAATATGTGTCTGGGAGGTCTATTTGTCTAATAGTATATGCATTCACAAGGAAACAATCTTTCATTCAGACAGAAATCTTGACTAGTAGTGTTCTTAAGTACAAAGCAGTAGGATAGTATGCAGCTGTATAATGTATAGGGTGCTTAAAAATGATATTTTGTTTGTTTTTAGAGGAACAAGGGCTCATGAGCCTCAGCTACATGGACTCTATTTTTTTCTTCAAAATTTTATTTAAATGTTAGTTAACATACAGTAAGATACTGGTTTTAGGAGTAGAATTTAGTGATTTATCAATTACACACAACACCCAGTGCTCATGATAACAAGTGCCCTCCTTAATACCCATCATGCATATAGCCCTTCCTATACCGACCTCTCTTTATGTTTAGTAGTTGATAATGATGAGTGGTTGGAAGAGAGAGCGATTCACATGACGCTAACTACTCTCTACTACCCTCTGTCCTCAGGACCTGGTGCCTATCTCACCGTGTTCGACCATGGTCACTTTCAACCTGAGCAATTACAACCCTGGACCCTTCATGCTGGTGGGGATCCCAGGCCTGGAGCAATATCACGTGTGGATTGGAATTCCTTTCTGCATCATCTACATTGTAGCCATTGTGGGAAACTGCATCCTTCTCTACCTCATCGTGGTAGAGCGTAGCCTTCACGAACCCATGTTTTTCTTTCTCTCCATGTTGGCCATGACTGACCTCATCCTGTCCACAGCCGGAGTTCCCAGGACACTCAATATCTTTTGGCTCAGGGCTCGAGAAATCACATTCCCGGAATGTCTTACACAAATGTTCTTCCACCACTATAGCTTTGTCCTGGACTCAGCCATCTTGATGGCCATGGCATTTGATCGCTACGCAGCCATCTGCTGTCCCCTGAGGTACACCACTATCTTGACCCCCAGGACCATCATCAAGATTGCAGTGGGCATCTCCTTTCGAAGCTTCTGCATTATCCTGCCAGTTGTATTCTTGCTCACACGCCTGCCTTTCTGCAGGACACGCATCATACCACACACATACTGTGAGCACATAGGTGTGGCCCGGCTCGCCTGTGCTGACATCTCCATCAACATCTGGTACGGCTTTTGTGTCCCCATCATGACAGTCATCTCAGATGTGATTCTCATTGCCGTTTCTTACAGCCTCATCCTCTGTGCCGTCTTCCGCCTCCCCTCCCGGGACGCCCGCCACAAGGCCCTTGGCACGTGTGGTTCCCACGTCTGCGTCATCCTCATGTTTTACACACCTGCCTTTTTCTCCATCCTTGCCCATCGCTTTGGACACAATGTCTCCCGCACTTTCCACATTCTGTTTGCCAACCTCTACGTTGTCATTCCCCCTGCACTCAACCCTGTTGTCTATGGAGTGAAGACCAAGCAGATCCGAGATAAGGTCATAGTTTTATTTTCTATGAAGTCTGCTGAATGATGTTCCAATGTGCTATGAAAAAGCTGACATTATTTAATAGAGTATGTTAATATAGTAAGATAGAAAAAAACTAATTCTATTTTTTTTCATTTATTTTCATTTATTTTTAAATTTACATCCAAGTTAGTATACAGTGCTATAATGATTTCAGATTCATCATTCATTCATGATTCATCCCCTCTGTGTAACTCCCAGCGCTCATCCCAATAAGTGTCCTCCCTAATGCCCCTTACCCATTTAGCCAATCACCCCATCCACAACCCCCTCCAGCAACCCTCAGTTTGTTCTCTATATTTAAGAGTCTCTTATATTTTGTTTCCCTGCCTGTTTTTATATTACTTTTGCTTCCCTTCCCTTACGTTCATCTATTTTGTATCTTAAAGTCTTCATATGAGTGAAGTCATATGATACTTGTCTTTCTCTGACTGGCTAAGTTCACTTAGCATAATACTCTCTAGTTTCATCCATGTAGGAGCAAATAGCAAGATTTCATTCTTTTTGGTTGACGAGTAATACTCTATTGTATATATACACCACGGTTTCTTTGTCCATTCATGTGTCAATGGACATTTGGGCTCTTTCCATACTTTGGCTATTGTCAATAGTGCTGCTATAAACATTGGAGTGCATATACCCCTTTGAAACAGCACACCTGTATCCCTTGGATAAATACCTAGTAGTGCAATTGCTGGGTTTTAGGGTAATTCTATTTTTAATTTTTTGAGGAATCTCCATACTGTTTCCAGTATGGCTGCACTAGTTTGCTTTCCCACCAGCAATGCAAAAGAGATCCTCTTTATCTGCATCTTCTCCAACATCTGTTGTTGCCCAATTGTTTATTCTGGCCATTCTTACAGGTGTGAGGTAGGATCTCATTGTAGTTTTAACTTGTATTTCCCTGATGATGAGTGGTGTTGAGCATTTTTTCATGTGTCTGTTAGCCATTTGGATGTCTTCTTTGGAGAAATGTCTATTCACATTTTGCCCAATTCTTCACTGGATTATTTGCTTTTTGGAAGTTAAGTTTGATAAGTTCTTTATAGATTTTGGATACTAACACTTTATCTGATATGTCATTTGCAAATATCTTCTCCCATTCTGTTGGTTGCTTTTAGTTTTGCTGATTGTTTCCTTCACTGTGCAGAAGCTTTTTATTTTGATGAGGTCCCAATAGTTCATTTTAGCTTTTGTTTCCCTTGCCTCCAGAGATGTGTTGAGTAAGAAGTTGTTGTGGCCAATGTCAAAGAAATTTTTGCTTGCTTTCTCCTCTAGGATTTTGATGGCTTCCTGTCTTGTGTTTAGGTCTTTCATCCATTCTGAGTTTATTTTTGTGTATGGTGTAAGAAAGTTTTTTCTTATTTTTCTGCATGTTGCTGTCCATTATTCCCAGCACCATTTGCTCAAGAGACTGTCTTCCATTGGATAATCTTTCCTGCTTTGTGAAAGATGAGTTGGCCATACATTTGTGGGTCAATTTCTAGGTTTTTTATTCTGTTCCATTGATCTGAGTGTCTGCTTTTGTGCCAGTACCATACTGTTTGGATGATTACAGCTTTGAAATACACCTTGAAGTCAAGGATTGTGATGTCTCCAGGTATGGTTTTCTTTTTCAAGATTACTTGAGGTATTCAGGGTCTTTTCTGGTTCCACACAAATTTTAGGATTGTTTGTTCTAGCTCTGTGAAGAATGCTGGTGTTATTTTGATAGGGATTGCATTGAATATGTAGATTGCTTTGGGTAGTATTGACATTTTAACAATATTTGTTCTTCCTATCCAGGAGCATGGAATATTTTTCCATTTTTTGTATCTTCTTCAATTTCTTTCATAAGCTTTCTATAGTATTCAGTGTATAGATTTTTCACCTCTTTGGTGAGGTTTATTCTTTCCTTACCAAGGTATTTTATGGGTTTTGATGTACTAATTCTATTTAAAGTGAGAACTGCTTGCAGGAAATTTTGCATTGCAGGAAAATGGTGTGATCTTTATTTAGGAGATGGTTCTATGTGTAAAAAAGTCCTTAATTACCTGTTTGTTTGTGGAATATGAAGTGGTATAGGATATGATGAAGAAGATGTGAAAACAGAGATCTCACTTAATTTTTTTTTCTTTTAGAGGGAGAGAGAGATCATGTGAGCATTGGAGAAGGGCAGAGGGAGGGAGGGAAAGAAACTAAAGCAGGCTGCATGTTCAGCATGGAGTCCAACGTGGGGCTTGATCCCAGGACACCAGGATCATGACCC
Organism: Hyaena hyaena; assembly: GCF_003009895.1. Taxonomy (NCBI): domain Eukaryota; kingdom Metazoa; phylum Chordata; class Mammalia; order Carnivora; family Hyaenidae; genus Hyaena; species Hyaena hyaena. The sequence goes on along the minus strand of NW_024082073.1, from coordinate 177,666 downwards.
AGGCAGAAATCAAGAATTGGCAGCTCAACCAACTGAGCCACCCAGGAGCCCTGATAACTGACTTCCTTTAAATGGATAAAGGCATACAAATTTGAAAATTGACATTTGCAGTTATGGAGAGAGAAAAATGTCTTAAGTATGATGGAGACACTAAAGAAGAGAGACTAAAAGTGAAAATATCAATGAATAATTCATTATTGATGGGATTGGTAGATGGAGTTAGGACATTTACCATAATTTTCAGTTTTTCTTATTATTCTTCATGTGCTTCTTTGGTTTCCTTTCAATATCCCCCCTCCCCAACACACACACACACACACACACACACACACACACACACGCACACCCAGAGTCTTCCAGCACAAGTGGTGTGAGCAGTGCTGTTTACCAGCAGTGCTCTAAGGAGGAAGAGAAAGGCACATATTTCTCAATGCCAGTGTTATTTGCCCTGGTGCTGGCAAAAGAGAGTAACTTCAAGACACACTGCGAAAGTGAGCCGCAGGGATCGTGCCAGGAGACCTCAAGCCAGCTCAGTGAGACAGCAAAGTAGACATTTAACCCCACTTGCATAAGCCTTGTGGGGCTCCTATCTACAGAGTGTGTTTCCTGGACTGGGGGAGAGAACCAAGTACAGGACCTGTCAGTGCAGTGAAGGGTGCACGAGGGGAGGAAGTCTACAAGAATGTAATGCATCCATGGGAAATGCATCTAGTTCCACAGGATTAGATTAGAGACAACACTGCTGTGGTCAAAATAAGATCTAGAACCCTTACAATAAATCTTTTTTTTGTGTGACAATTATCCACTGATTTGGAATTATTTGTTGAGTCCCCACTGTATTGCAATGTGGATCTAAGCATCTGAGAAGACTAATAATAGAAAGACTCTGCCCTGTGTCTGTGGAGCTTGTATTCTCAGGAGAGTGACACACAAGAAACGACAGAACAAATTCCAAATCGACACTTTCAAAGAGTGATGTAACCGATAGAAAAATGCAGCGAGCACAGTGATGCACTACAAGGGGACGAGGAGGACAAGGGCAGAGGGGACGGCAAAGGCCAAGGCCCTGGGGCAGGACACAGTGTGACCTGTGGACAGAGCAGAGCCCGGTGAGAATGGAGCAGAGTGAGGCGGGGATGCCGGGGCAGGGAGGAGGGGGAGCGTGGCCGGGTCCTGTGGGGCTGGAATCATCTGAACCTCCTTCTAGGAGGAGGAACCTGAGACCACAGAGTGAACGTGACTTTTCCAGGGCACACAGCAGGGCAGTCGTCAGTGTGGAGCTAGAATGGAATCTGCCAACCCCCGGTTCAGAGATGTTCCCACTTGACATAACCTCACTCTCGTGAAAAAGACAAAATGAGTAGGGAAATCAGAGCCCATTTGTTTGTTTGTTTTTGTGAAGCCTCATTGCCTTAAATTAAGCCACATCCTTCTAAAGGAGGACTCTTCTTTCTGCGCCAGCTGCAAGAAATGCTGACAATTCCCGAAGAGATGATCTCTTATTCTCTCCTGGTTACGTCCATCCTGCTGAGAACATGGATGGCCAAGAGCTGATGTTTTTAGAGGTTTACTAAGGGAGAGTAAATAAATAGATTCTGAACTATTTATTTTTATTTTATTATTATTATTTATTTATTATTATTTTATGTTTATTTTGAGAGAGGAGAGAAAGAAAGCATTAGGAGAAAAGGGGCAGAGAGGGAGACACAGAATTCGAAGCAGGCTCCAGGCTCTAAGCTGTCAGCACAGAGCCTGAATCAGGGCTCAATCTTGTGAACCTGGAGAATATGACATGAGTGGAAGTCAGAGGCTTAACCAAATGAGCCACTCAGGTGCCTCTAGACTGAGCTAATTTAAAAGTACATACTCGGGGTGCCTGGGTGGCTTAGTCCGTTAAGCGTCCGACTTTCGCTTAGGTCATGATCTCGCGGTTCGTGGGTTCAGGCCCCGCGTCGGGCTCTGTGCTGACTGCCAGCTCAGAGCCTGGGGCCTGTTTCAGTCTGTGACTCCCTCTCTCTCTGACCCTCCCCTGCTCACGCTGTCTCTCTCTCTCTCTCCTAGAAATAAATAAAACATTAAAAAAATTTTTTAAAAAAGTACATACTCATTTCCTGGTAGGAACTCAAACCTGTGGTTATTCATCAACAGGCACAAATGGCTCACATGAAAGCCTAACGACCTAGAGAAATCAACATAGAAAGTAATCGTCTCCTGTGCTGCCTCCCTTAACCTTCTCCTACTCTCTATCTAGGGCCCATTTATCTGTTACTATGTTTCTACTTCTTCCCCAGGACAGTTCATTTATTTCTGTGACTTAAGGCCTCTTTTCTGGTAACTCTATCTTAGTTTTTATAAGATCATCCTGATAAATCTTGGTGTCTGCTTTCCTACTTCATAGGCTTGGTATTAGGAGTAAATGAAAAGTGTAGATAAATGTGCATTGTAGACTGTAAAATATTGATCTATAATGTCAGGTTAGTAGCTGACTAATTACCACTGACCTTTTCATCTGAAAGGGGAATCTCAGCAGCGTGTTCAACTCTGAGCTCATCACTGACATTTAAAATCCTCCCTCCACTGTACTGTTTATGGGAGGAGAAAACAAGTTAAATCTGGTGTTTCTCTTCCCTCAAGGTCAAATCTGCTGCCCCAGCTGCCCATGACTTTGTGGTGACACTGGCTGCAAACACTGTGTTCCAGTGTCAGACTGTGAAGAAATTATGTGTTCTGGTTCATTTAAAAAACAATAATTAGACAAATATTAGAGGTAACTTTCTTATACATAAGTTATCATCTCCTATATCTTGTTTTTGTAAATTCCCCATCCCTTATATTAAATATGAAATATGTTGACCCTATCACTGGGAGATGGAACTGTTTTATCTTCCCATCATCAGAATTTAGATCTGTATTCTACAGATACAGGGGTCCAGGAGTGTCTTTCTAAACCCTCTTTTCCAAACTTTCCACATGTCACCATTCTGTGATTCCATTTTGTTGCCTCTTATATTTTAGCCCTAGTCACCTAGTCACCCCACCATCCTGTCTACCCCCACCTTAGCACCTTAGACACTTGCACACTGTACCTAGACCAGATAGTGCATGTATGTTTTACATCGTAAGACAATGACAACTAAATATAGTTATTGTGTTCAGAAGAATAATGTAGGGCTTATTAAAAATTAGGAATGGAATGGGTTTTCAACATCTGTCTTAAAAGAAAGAAGGAAGTTGGAGATTTTTATGCTATATACCTGCCGCTTTGAACCTGTGCTTTAAAATAAAGAAATAAATAAATTCCGACAATTAAAAACTCAGAAAAATAAAATATTACTAAATACTATGTTCAACTATAAGTTTATCTTACTACCTATTTTACGTTTACAAAGAATACGTAGAAATTCAAATGTCCATTGAATTTCATAATCCTTTAAGTAGGTATATATGTATATCTGTAGGAGTTAATCTGTTGATTAAAATAATTGCAAAGAGATATTAATTATGGTTATTTATAGAATTAGTCAGTAATGATGTATTATTAACATTTATGTCACTCAGCTAAATCTGTATGGAATGCTAAGTTTTAAAAATTGAAATTAAATATATATACCTTCTATTGAACAGCTGATATGTCTCTATTCCTCCTAATAGAATAATGAAAATAATTGGAGATTCTTCAAAAATAAAATAAAATAAAATAAAACAAAATAAAATAGAATAGATGTACAGAGATTATTTCTGTCATAATTTCTGTCCAGTAACAATCACAAAGTACTTATTATAGGAAACAAAATGTGTACAAACTGCCAGTACTGATATGTAGCAAGTTCTACCCACCACTGCTTACAATCAGAAAGCTGTTAGGTTGGTAAATGGAACAGATCACCTACATAGATGCTTTGCTCAGCTGATCTTATGTGTTGCAATGAGTGGTATAGGGTGCCAGGGAAACACACATACACAAAAAAACCCAACCCATTTTTAACCATTCCTTGGAGTTAGGGAAAGCTTCCTGGCAAAGTTCATTTCTGTGAAGGTCTAGAACAGAAATTTGAGCATTAGGTCCTGCGAGCCAGAGGGAATTGCCTGAGTCCAGGTGAGAAACCATGTTTTTCAAAAACCTACAAGTCTACTTTGATAGAGGAACCATTCCAGTGACAATGGCATTGCTCACAGAGGTTGTAGGGGTTGAGAAGTGAGGAATAGGGGGACTCAAACTGTCCTCGATGGATGTAGGAAGCTGGTTGGATTATTAGTAGATGAGACTTGTGAACTATCTCATAGATTGATGCTATTGTTGGCATTTGAAAGTTAACAATTTATCATACATTCTTTAGGTCCTCTTGGAAATTAATTGAGGCTAGGCCTAGTAGTCAGACAAATTGATAAATAAATACGAGCCTTACTTCTGGTAGTGCCAAATTCAGAATGTTAAATAGGTTGCCTCATACTGTTTTATTTTCAAGTGTAAACTAGAGAAGCCATATCCAAGAGTGAATTTGGGATTCACAAAACAATTTTCTTCTGCTGAAAAAACCCATTGAATCACCAAGGTGGATATACTTGTACCCACATACAATACAGAAAGAGAAAGAGGCTTCTAGAAAAGCTCTTCCCAACCTTTCAGAAGAAGGGTCAGGTTTTTTTTTTTTAATTTATAACTGTAGATTAAGGCTTTTGTAATATAAAATAAATTCCTAGAAAAATAAAATCTTAAATAACCGTAGAACACACAAGTCTCATTTCTATTATTGTATTCAAAAGTCATAAAATATATTATAAGAAGTATAATCAGAATAAGCCCAGGAAACAAAAGACTGTCAGAATTTGTACAGTTTCTTGGAAGTGTGTATATTGGTGTTTAATGTAGAGAAAATATATCACATTGTGAAATTTTGCAATTCTGCAATTACACTTAAACAAAAAGTTAACAGTGAGATAGTGAAAGCCTGGTATGGAAGGCCTATATATAAAACTTTAGAAGCAAAGCCACGCTCTGCATATCATAGTTAACATTTTTGAAGTATCTAAGGAGCATGCATCTTTCTTGTTAACTTATCTAACACACATTGGCTTGATGGCAATGCTACATGTAGGCAGTAATTTATGCTTAAAGCTTTTTTTGTGTGTTTTTTGTTTGCTTACATTTTGCTTTTCTGATGCTAGTGGGGAAACCTGTCTTCAAAAGTTCTATTAACAAGAACAGAAGAAATGGTTTTAAGGAAATTTCATCATTTTAACAATATTAATTTGAATCTTTTATTTTAAATTAGATAAACACTGCTGTATTCTCATTATTTGTCATCAATAATTCATTATCAGCCACTTCCAACAATTTATCTCATGCGTTTACACTAACCTCAGAGGATCTGTCAATGAAAGAAATAATCTGGATCCTTGAATTTCCCACTGTGTGGATTTTGTTTGAGGGGAAATAAAATCCAACACACTCTATTACTTTGTAATAAATAGTGATAAATTTTTGCAGATGCTTAATCTACAACTCTTCACTCATTGTGCTGAAATTTTTTGTTATTTTATGGAATATGTCATAGCATTCTGTAGAAATTCTGTTCTTCTAAAGTTCTAACTCCAAATTTACCTCAGAAATTCATCCACTGTTGAAAAATATGTGACATAAAAGTATTAAGCATATTAAAAATACCAAAGATAATTAAATAAGAAAATCAGGATTCCTCTTTACATCCTTTAGAGGTGGGACCAAAAATATCTATCAGTTTGCACAAACGCTAAAAGTAAATTCTGTAGTTCAAACACCTCAGTAGAACTTTGCCCATTAATAACAATCACTTCACATCAGGCAGTTCCTCTGGTTTTTATCAGCTTCCGGGCTATCACATAATAAAGACCATAATCTTTATTAACACATAAATATGTTAACACATTTTTATAATTCCCGATTCTTACTACAGGGCTAACTTCATTTTCCTGTTTAGTTGGCTTATTTTTCCTAACAAGGCTTCTGATGTAAGCTTGTTACATCAGTACAACCTTGGTAGCACTGCCATGTTTATCCATTCAAATCACTGTTCCATCAGAACATATTTGCACACCAAACTTAAAACCTTTGTTGGAATTTGTATCCTTCATAGTTTTATAAAATGTCAGAGTTAGTTGGGTTTGTGGGCAACTTTAGAAAGAATAACTCTTCCTTCAAGTCACTGCTATGTTCAAGTCACACATAATAAAATAATTATCTTGGTAGCAATATCTGTGCATTCATCCAGTGGCGATGGGAAATGCTTTACAGCCTTATTTGCTCTGTGAGTTGGCTTCTGTAACATGACCTAGTCCTAAGCATGTGGCGGTGTGCTGTCACTGTAAAATGGGGAGCCGGCCTAGGGCAGGTACCCCCACCCCACCCCCCACAAGTGCAGGGAGGTTTCCTCGCTGAGGACTCTTAGGAATAAATCATCATGTCTGCGGAGTGGGCTTGCTATTGATGGTCTCCCGCCTTCTAGCAACAACTGCTTTCACAGTTCCTGTTACACTGTATGCATACTCACTCTGCAAGAGAACGGCTGGACATGACAGGAGGTTATTGGACTGTTCTAGGATATGAAAACACACTTTTGTAATAGTATAAGAATTTTTTTGGATAACCTGTACGTTTGTTCTGTGACACTGTAAACGGAAGACAATTCATTCAAAGTAGGTCTACAAACCAATCCACACTGTGGGGGAAATACTGTGAAAGATCTGTCGTTACCACATCTTCTCAGGCCCTGCTTCGTGGACGGGAGGCCATTTTTGAGGGAGGGGCGATGCCGTGAAAGGAACGCGTCCTATGAGTGTCTGGTAGGACGCCCCGTGTGGACCCAGCAGGCGTGTCCGACAGCCAGACTTTGCCTCAGCTGACCGCAAGCCCCGGCCTTGAGTAACGGGGTGTTGCTCTCCTGCTCGGGTGCCTGCGGGGCTCTGCGCTCGCTGCTCCAGCTGCACATCAGCTTTGGGAAGATACGGAACCCTCACCCTACAAAGGAAGTACTGCGGCCAGAATCTTTAAGTAACTTGCTGCAGAGTGTGTAGTAGTGGAGACTTACTCACTCCCAGTCTGCACGACTCAACAGCCCAGGCTCTTCCCACCGTACTGCTTGTCTGTTTCTAGGCCGGGGGGGGGAGGCAGAAACGATGCCAAGTGATGATGACTGCCCATGTCTAGGTGGCACTTGGGTGTGTTATTGTGTGTGGTGGGACACGTCTCCATCCGAGTTTGCTGTGCCCTGTCCAGTGGTTCTGCAGAGACCTCCCTGCTCGGTCTGTTCCTCCCTGAGCACGTCAGGCATGGAACCCTGGGGCCAGGAAAGTCAGCAGGCAGGACTGCAGACAGCTGCTAATTCCTCATTAGCGGTGCACAGCTGGGACCAGCAGGCTCTCAATCCCTCACGAGGGACACAGGGTCCAACCCCCCCTGAGGGCCCTGAGAAGAGACCCATAAATCCTTCCCACCCATCTCTGCTCTCCCCCAGCTTGCCCCGGGAGCACCTGTGGAGTCTCCCTGGTCACCAGTGCACCAGCTCCTGAATGGACCAGCTGGAGCAGCAGGGACTGGAGCAGCACTGGGTACTGGAGGCTGGATGCCCTTCCTCATCTCTAGTCCCACCTCTCCAGCAGCGAGGTGAGAGCTCCTGAGCCCTTGGCAGCAGGAATTCTTCAGCCAAGATCAGGCACACCCTAGACAGGGTCTGGGGTCTCCTGAAAAGGTCTCCTCCCTATGCCCTACCTGGATTTAGCCCATAGTGAGCCAAGCACTGAAGGGCCTGCTAAAATGCCAACCTCCATGGGATGGTCTGAGAAGCTTCTTTGTCCTGATGGAAATAAGTTTTTCAGAGAACAACTTTGGGGTGCAAAGGAGAGATTGTGGCAGAGGCCATTGTGGCTGTTAAATTTGAGAACTGAGGGTGAGGTATGACCACCAACTTCTCACCATTTCTGGGTTAGAAAAATGTGGGAGGTGCGGGCCGGGGACCAGGAGTAGAGATTAGAAGGGAATACCACCATATCCTCATTTTGTATGGGAGCAGTCTTGTGTTCAGTTTTCTTTTCTTGTCTCCATCGTGCAAGCAAGTTCCTGCTTTGGTAGATGCCATCTAATTGGATACTTTAAGCTGTCTTTTAGCATTGTTTTCCCCTACCCATGATCATTCGGCTTTCAAATACCCTTAGTTCAGACTCCAACTCATAGTTTTGGATTTGTTTATTTCTTTTTAAGATATATTAAAGGGTGGTTGGTCCGATTACATAATTGAGAACTATGATTGCACTGGAAAGGAACTCAGTGAGAATGGTCTCGAGGAATAATACAAGTGCTACAAATATTTATGTCTATTCTATTTAACATGTTATGGGGATTCATGATCTTCCAGGCAGAACTGCTTTACATATTATTTATTTATCTTTAAAGGATTTGTGTACTGTCAATGCATTCATTCTTATCCCTAGTTTAAGTACAAGAGATAAAGGCATAGAGAAGTTGAATATCTCAACAGCTTGCGTATAGAAAAACTAGGGTTAGAACCTAGATAACATGGCTTCTGAGTGGACTCCAGATCTGAACAGCTGTGCTGACTTGGGAATACTGGGGAATGAGAAAAATGGACCTTTGTGCCAGGTTTCCTCTCACTCCTTCCTCCTCCACAGTCAGGATGGGGATGTCAAATTCTGAGAAAATGGAGGTTCATAGTATTCAGTTGATTCAGGTTCGTAGTGCTGAATGCATGTTGCTGGAGTTCAGTTCGGGAACTCTTCCTTTCTGCCTTTGTTTTGTCTTACTGCTTCCAGCCGCATTTAATATGTCATTGTTCTGTTCTTCCTTGGAGGGAACACTTGTTCCTCAAGCCTCTTGGGCAGGACACAGTACGTGAGCCACCCTGAGGGCAGGGAGGCTCTCTGGGAAGGATCAACAGTGAAGGAAGAGGGAGGACATGGGCTCTGGCCTGGAACCCATGGAGTGGAGGGAGGCATTGATGGAGGGAGACAGGTCTGCAGCGGGTGCAGGCAGGTCTCTGTGCCCCCAGTGACTCCCACCAGTAAGAAGTTGTGCATGTGTGAATGGAATCAGAGTGAGGATACCCTCAGCGTGGGAGTGAGACCCAGTCCATCCATACAGGATGAACTGCAGAGTCTGTGTGAATGGCAGAGGTGGCCTCTCCTTCTCAGAAGGAAGTTACTGTCAACTGAGGACACGACAGGCTTTGGGGAGAGGAAACAGTCCTGGACTGGGATCCAGGAGACCTTGTTCTGTGTCCCAACTGTATGTGACCTTAGCTTTTCTGTGCATTGGTTTCCTGACCACAGGAAGGGACACAAGACAGGGTGATACTGTGCATGCAGCAACACATAGGAGATGTCCCAGGACTCCAGGCTGTGGCTCAGAGACACTGTCGTGCCTGGAGCTCAGGAGGAAGGGGATCCTACTTCCACCACCTCAGCGTGTCCCTTGTGAACTCCCAACTCAGAGAAGACGCTGAACTGGGTGAAGCCTGGAGACCATATGAGACTGGGCAGAGAGAGCGAGCATTGAGAAGCCACAGCTGTGCACCTTCACCGAGTCGATGATACGGTGTTCTCTGAAATTGAGGGCATAGTGAATAGTGTCAAATGCTCCTGAGAAGTCCAGGAAAGAATCAGTTTGGGATGTGGACTTCACTGGTGAACTTAGTAAAAGCTACTCTAGTGGAAAGGTGAAGAAAGAAAGGAGATCTGGGATAAAGTGTAAACAAGGCTTGTGAAGAATTTAAGTGGTAGAGACGAGTACATATCTAGCTATGAATGAGAGAATAGAATTGTTCCTGAGTAATGTAGACTAGAAAATATCTGAGCACACATTAGTTGTTTAGATGTTGAAGAAGGAGAATTTTTTTTTTAAGATAAATGAATATTCTGGTTCTTTTATTTATTTATTTTTTACAAATAGTTTATTGTCAAATTAGTTTCCACATAACACTCAGTGTTCATTCCACAAGTGTCCTCCTCCATGCCCATCCCCCCCACATCCATCAGTCCTCAGTTTTTGTCAGCATTCAAGAGTCTCTCATGGTTTGCCTCTCTCCCTTTCCCCCACCATTTCCGCCCTTCTTCTCCCCCTTGTTCCTCCGTCAAGTTCCTCCTAATCCTCCTATACGTGCAAACATATGGTATTTGTCCTTCTCTGCCTGACTTATTTCGCTCAGCATAACACCCTCAAGGTCCATCCATGTAGCTACACATGGCCAGATTTCATTGTTTCTCATTGCCATGTAGTATTCCATGGTATAGATAAACCATATCTTCTTGATCCATTCATCTGTTGATGGACACTTAGGCTCTTTCCATGTTTTAGCTATTGTTGAGAGTGCTGCTATGAACATTGGGGTACATGTGCTCCTATGCCTCAGCATTTCTGTATCCCTTGGGTAAATTCCTAGCAGTGCTATTGCTGGGTCATAGGGGAGTTCTATTGTCAGTTTCCTGAGGAACCCCCACACTGTTTTCCAGAGGGGCTGTACCAGTTTACATTCCCACCAACAGTGTAGGAGGCTGCCCGTTTCTCCACATCCTCGCCAGCATCTAGAGTCCTCTGATTTGCTCATTTTAGCCACTCTGACTGTCATGAGGTGGTATCTCAGTGTGGTTTTCATTTGTATTTCCCTGATGAGGAGGGATGCTGAACATCGTTTCATGTGTCTGTTGGCCATCTGGATGTCCTCTTTGGAGAAGTGTCTGTTCATATCTTCTGCCCATGTCTTCACTGGGTTGTTTGTTTTTCGGGCGTGTAGTTTGGTGAGTTCCTTATAGATTCTGGATATTAACCCTATATCTGATATGTCATTTGCAACTATCTTTTCCCATTGCGTTGGTTGCCTATTAGTTTTCTGGGTTGTTTCCTTGGCTGTGCAGAAGCTTTTAATCTTGATGAGGTCCCAATCATTTATTTTTGCTCTTGATTTCCTTGCTTTTGGGGATGTGTCAAGTAAGAAGTTGCTGTGGTGGAGGTCAAGGAGGTTGTTTCCTGCTTTCTGAAGAAGGAGAATTTTTAAAGGCTGGGTTGAACTTAGAAGCAAGAAAAGGATGAATGATAATGTAGAGTGGGAAGATATGAGAAAGAGAGATGGGTTTGTTTCAGGTCAGATATGAAAGGGATAGTTTTCCAATTATAACAAGAAAAAAAGATAGTGTGTGTGTGTGTGTGTGTGTGTGTGTGTGTGTGTGTGTGTGTGTATGTATCAATATACATGTAGATGTGAGAGGACTGTCTTGCACAATTTCATACCTAATGGTTTCAAATTTCTCTGTGAAGTAAAATGAAAGACTTTCCCTTGAGAAAGAGAGAATTGGACTTGGTGGATATGTTTGGAGAGAAGTAAGAAACAAAACCATCCAGGAAGACTGAGGTGAACAAGATCATGTTGCTGGGTCACGGGCAGTGTTGGGGGTGAAGTTGAATATTGGTTATGATCAAATTACGGGAATGCAAACACACCTGGTTAGGAAGCATCTTTCCTTCAGGCCCTGGAGTGCTTATTATGTCGGTGAACCTAGGAGTTGAGTTTTGCATTTTTAGGTGATGGAAGGTTAGTGGAGCAAGGGCACGCAAAATATGTGTAAGAGAAGGCTTGACATGATGAATCAGAATATAATCCAGAAATGAGGACTGTGGAGATATGGGGTTACTGAATGAAAAGTAGTGAAAAAGAAAATTCCCTGGAGGGCTCAAGGGTGTTGAAGAACAAACTGGTTATCACCGAACCACATACCTGAGCAGATATAAGTAGCATGTCTACATGTGTGATTTATGAGGCAGGTCAATTCTAATTTAGAGTACTTCAAGATCCCTCCCTGGAATCAAGTACACAATTTTTAGTAACAAGATAAAGCATCCAAGTGATATTATATTAGGTTTAGGGCAAAGGTTGAGGTAGATGAGTGACAATGATGTTAAACTTGCTGCAAGATGATCACCACAATATGTCAAGTTGAAATCCATCACCACATGATTGTAATTTTTTTCCTTGAAATGAGAACTATGAAGATGTACTCTATTAGCAAGTTTCAAATATACAATATGGTATTATTAACCAGAGTGGCCATGTTGTACGTTTCACCCCAATGACTCACCTAGTTAATAACTGGGAGATTTGTACATTTGACTACCTTCACCAATTTCACTTACCTCCACTGCCTCTTCACACAAATCTGTTGTGTGTGTCTACCAGCTCCAAGCTTTCATGTTGTTGTGTTGGTTGTTTTAGATTACACACACAACATTTGTCTGGGAGCTCATACGGTATTGGTCTGTGTTTTCTTTATGTGACCTAATTTTCTATCTTCTGATGTACAGATACCATGTGTATGCCATTTGCCATACACTCAATAGAAAATTTACTTTGTCCCAGAGCGTCTATGAAAATACCTCCTGCATTTCATTTGGAGCTCTAACATTCGTTTGTCATGTGGCCTTCCACAGGTTTCTTAACTTCTTCATGCTTCCGTGCCTGCGCCTTCCAACTGTAGGCAACATTATTACCTATCTCGTAGGGTTTTAAGAAGATTACAGAAGTGGTTTCATACAAAGTTTGGATGGAGCTAATCTTACACTCTTAGCCTGCTTTCGAGCCATAGCTTTTTCCAAGTTCAGGACCCCTGTGTTTTCAGTACTTTTTAGTTCAGTTCCCATCTTGTCTTTTTGTTTTTTAAATATTTATAAATGCATGGTTGATCCGGTTGTGAAATTGAAACTCGGATTGCAGTGGAAAGGAACACAACAGGCGTGGGTTCAAGGAATAATACAAGTGCTAAAAGTAATAAATAATTACAATTCTATCTGACATGCTTTGGGATTCACTGTGTTTCAGACAGATTGTTTCATACATTTTTAAACATTTTTTATTGCTGTCTAGGTGAAAATATCATTTCATAATTCAATTCATACAGTTTAGATCAAAAACTCTTTTTGATGTGGCCTCTTCTCTATGATTATCTGTGGAGAGCCTGTTCCGCTGGTCTTCGGGTCATTTTGTGGGAGTGGTAACACTGATGAGAGTGTGATTTGGCACGTCCGTGGGATGAGGTGAGCTCAGGATCCTCCTACTCTGCTAACTTCCCAGAAGTCCCAGACTTACTTTACATGTCATTTTATGTATCCTTAAAAGATTTCTGTAAAACTGCCACATTTATTCTTATCTCTAAGTCAGGTAAAAGAGAGAAAGTTGAGAAGAGTAGAGAGGTTGAGTATTGTCCAATGTCACACAGCTCTTATTGGAAGAACAAGAGTTTGAACCTAGATGATGTGGCCTCGGAGCATGCTCTAGATCTGAACCACTATGCTGATGTGGGAATACTTGGGAACAAGAAAAAAATGTCATGTCACGTGTCCCTCTCACTCCTCCCTCCCCACAATCAGGATGGGGACATCAAATTCTGAATAAATGGAGGTTCAACGTGATCAATCAATTCAGCCCAAATCTTTTTACAAAGCCAGGACTGAACCCATGTTGCCAGGGTTCAGTTCTGGAACTTTCCATTGTGCATTCTTTTTGTCTTATTGCTTCTGGCTGCATGTAATATGTTCTTGTTCTGCTCTTCCTAGTACCCAACACTAGTCGCTCAAGCCCCTAGTGCAGGACACCGTATGTGAGCCCCTCTGAGGACAGGTAGGCTCTCTGAGAAGTATCAACTCACTCAACACAGCAAGGATGAGTGGGAACATGGCCTCTGGCTTAGAACCCACAGGGTGGAGTCAGCAGATGGAGGGAGACGGGTCTTAGTTTGCAGTAGGTTCATCCTGAGATGAGAGGAATAAAGATACATCTCAGAACTTGTTCTAAATGAGATAATACCATGTAAAGCCTAGCCTCTAGTAGGAGCCTGTAATTGTTAATTATCTCCTTGTTTTTCCATTGTGCCCAAGGTTTCATAGATTCCTTATTTCTCTGCATGTGGTTAGGTAGTTTTTCTCTATACTGACATCTACACCAAGAAATTACATTGACCCACAGACAGCCAGTTATTAAGATGGGAATAGCATTTTATGCAGTTTAGAGAAGATTCCAGAGTAACCGAGTTATTTATACGAGGAATATCATGTCTGGGCATCCTTCTCAAGGACATGAGCATTGGTGTTACCAGCAATGGAAGGTTCTTGGCAGATAAGAAGGAGGAGAGCTGGCCTGAGGGAGAAAGTGGAGGAAGAATTACCATACGATTTTCTCAGGTTCATTACACACAGTTTGTTTTTCAGATACAAAATCTACTCACCGGACCACACCGGCCATGTACAACCTGAGTAGCGACAACACAGGTGACTTCACCCTTTTGGGCATCCCCGGCCTCGAGCGGTACCACGTCTGGATCAGCCTCCCCTTCTGCTTTATCTATCTCATGGCCGTTGTGGGCAATAGTATCCTTCTCTACCTCATCGCTGTGGAGCACAGTCTTCATGCACCCATGTTCTTTTTCCTTTCCATGCTGGCCATGACAGATCTGATACTGTCTACCACTTGTGTCCCCAAAACCCTTACCATCTTCTGGCTTGGTCCCCAGAAAATCAGTTTTCCTGGTTGTCTGACCCAGTTATTCTTTCTGCACTACAGCTTTGTGCTGGACTCAGCTATTCTCCTGGCCATGGCATTTGACCGCTACGTGGCCATCTGCTCCCCCCTGAGTTATACTTCTGTTTTGATCCCCATTACTATTATCAAAATTATTGTGGGATTCTCCTTTAGAAGTTTCTGTGTTTTTGTTCCATGTGTTTTCCTTGTAAATCGTCTACCTTTCTGCTGGACACTCATCATATCGCACACATACTGTGAGCACATAGGTGTGGCCCGACTCGCCTGTGCTGACATCTCCATCAACATCTGGTATGGCTTTTGTGTCCCCATCATGACGGTCATCTCAGATGTGATCCTAATTGCTGTCTCCTACTTCCTGATTCTCTGCGCCGTCTTCCGCCTACCCTCCCGGGACGCCCGCCTCAAGGCCCTTGGCACGTGTGGTTCCCATGTCTGTGTCATCCTCATGTTCTATATACCAGCATTCTTCTCCATCCTTGCACATCGCTTTGGGCATAATGTCCCTCGTACCTTTCACATCGTCTTTGCCAATCTCTATGTAGTTGTCCCACCTGCACTCAATCCTATTGTCTATGGAGTGAAGACCAAGCAGATCCAGGACAAAGTCATCCGTCTGCTCTTTCCCCAGAGGTCCCAGTGATGCCCACCTGATGTCTGGTTGGGTAGGGGCAAGTTGTTAGTGTATATCAGCTTAAAGGCTGAACCTGTGGCCAGTGGTCCAGAGAAGGATCAGATGAAAATATTCTTTATTAATAAGAGCTGTGGTTTTGCCTACATGTTATTTTAGTCAGAATTTTACTCCTTCATTCCTGTTGTAAAAATCTAAATTCTGTATCTGGGAGAGAGTGTATATCTATTTTCAATTTCTTGTCATTGTTATGAGGTGATTATAAAACTCATAATTGAAATAGTGAAATATCTCTTGGGGCACCTGGGTGGCTCAGTCGGTTGAGCATCAGACTCTTGATTTTGGCTCAGGTCGTGTTCCCAGGGTCATGGCATTGAGCCCCGCATCATACTCTGTGATGAAGTGGAGCCTGCTTAAGATTCTCTCTCCCTGTCCCTTTCTCCTGTTTATTTCTATCTCTAAAAATTATAAAAAATTAAATTATCATATTTTTCATGATAAATAGTTTCTAAAGAAACAGCCTTTTTTTCCCGGTTCTATATCTTAGTAGTTTACACGTCACTGAAGATCACAGAATTTGTATTGTGATAGAGCTGAGGTTCTGGACTTTGACATTAAGTATGAGCTCTGGCATGTAATAAGTGCATAGGAAATGTTTATCAAGAATATGAATGCAAAATGGGGCGCCTGGGTATCTTAGTCGGTTAAGCGTCTGTCTTTCGCTTGGGTCATGATCTCGCGGTTCGTGGGTTCGAGCCCCGCGTCGGGCTCTGTGCTGACTGCCAGCTCAGAGCCTGGAGCCTGTTTCAGTCTGTGACTCCCTCTCTCTCTGAAACTCTCCTGCTCACGCTCTCTCTCTCTCTCTCTTCTAGAAATAAATAAAAATATTAAAAAAAAAGAATATGAATGCAAATAAGCATACAATTTAAATTAAGAGTGCAGCCATATATTAGGGACAAAAAGAAGGCAGCGAGGAACCGAAAGCTCCTTTTTCATTCAATCTTGAGGAAGAAAAATGAATTGTGATGCTCAGAGTCCTCTGAGAATAAAAATAAAGATGATGCTAAGCTCCTTTCACCCAAGAGAAGGAAAAGTATGAAAAGGAAAAGGTTGGAATGGACAATTGAAAGCTGGACAATTGGAAGAACTGGTGACCCAAGTCTCTTCTTCCTTCTCAAATCTGAAAAGAAATGTAGTCCAGTGTATCTTTATTTGTATGATTCATTCTGTTTTATATTTTTTAAAAATTAATGTTTACTTTTGAGAGAGAGAGAGAGAGAGAGCATGAGCAGGGGAGGGGAGGGTCAGTGAGAGAGGGAGGCACAGAATCCGAAGCAGGCTCCAGGCTCTGAGCTGTCAGCACAGAGCCTGATGCGGGGCTTGAACTCACGAAACGTGAGGTCATGACCTGAGCTGAAGTCAGATGTTTATCTGATGGAGCCACCTAGGCATCCCTGTGTGATTCATTCTTTCCTTGAGTCTAGTATGTCTGATTTGGTCAGAGGGAGTCACTCAGTCACTAAATTAGTCAAAGGATAACTATTTTTGGTGTTTGTCAAATGTCAAGGACAGTTGATGTCTGCTTTCTCCCATATCTAAGATGTCCTCAGTGCTCGTTGCTTCTTTCTTAACAACCTCCTAGAGTCACCAGTGAGTTTGAGCACCCTCTCCCTCCCCTCAGTGGTCCCAACACAAATCACTTTTCCTTTGAATGAAACTCCAGAGTTCTATGTGGTCTCTCTACTTCTACTGCTTTCCCAGCCGTTCATGTGGGATTAGATTCACCATTCTGCAGTAACTCTCAACATATAATTTTAGTAAAAAAGATATGTTTTTGTGGACACAAAGACTCTAGTTTGAGTATACTTTTACATGTGATAGCAGTCATATATATTTTCTTCCCAAAGTATTTGATGGAATTTGAATATTATAAATAAAAAGTCTATGAAGTATAAGTAGAAAAGATAGTAGAGGCAAAACAAAAAACCGAGGTGAAGACTATTTTAAACATAAGATAAGAAATAGGCTAATGTACTTTTAGCTTCATGAGTTCCTATTCTCTTACTACACATGAGTGAAGATTCAAGCTCTAATGTTATGTGAGAGATAAGCATGACTTCGTTTCATAATTGCACTGCATATAATTAAGAAGACAGTGAGATAGTCAGGGAAATACAACTGTTCCTGTTATGAAGAATAGAAAGAGATATCATCAGAGAGTTCTTAGAGAGAAACTTCCAGTGAAGTAATTAACCACATTCTTACTAATTATAGTTTCATGGGACTTCTGTGTCCTTCATCTCAGTATAGAGCAGTAGATCATCCTAAATTTTCATTTAACAAAGGCTAAAGATTTTGTTGGGAGCCAATATAATACATATCTCCTTAAGTCTAGTGCAGTCCAGATATTCTAGAACATTCTGTGTACTAGGTAGATAACAGGCAATCCTCATTCATTCATTCAACAATATTTACAGAATATTTGACAAATATTTTCTAAATCTGCAGCACTGTGTTAGGTAAACTGTATCCTATGTTGACCAAAACAGAGATGGGAGTTATACTCCTGGTGTTTGTAATTTAGTGAGGGAAATGAGCCTCAATCGTGTGACCAGACCAATGGACATGTAACTTCAGGTTGTGTTAGGTTTTAGGACACACAGAAACAAACAAATATTTAAAAATGGTGCTCCTGAAGACAGACTCTCAGAGAAAACCAACTTCCACTTAGGTGAGCAGAAAGCTCTTCCTGAAAGAAATGATGTTTTCTCTAACAAAGATGTTTGGGGGAGAGAGGAGAGCATGATTCAGGCAGAGGAAGTAGAAGAGCTGTACACTGAAAATTGTAAGACTTTAATCAGAGAAATTGAAGAAGTCTCAAGTAAATGGAAAGGTATACTATGTTTAGATTGGGAAAATTCATATTAATAAAATGTACATATTCCTCCCCAAAACCACAGGTTCAATATAATTCCTATAAAAATACCAATGGCATATTTTTGGAAGTAGAAAAAATAAGCCTAAAATTTGTATGGAACTTCAAAAGACCTGTTAACCAACCCATGTTAAGAAAGAAGCACAAATCTGGGGGCATCACATTGTCTGACTTCAAACTATATTACAAAGCTGTGACAATGAAAACATTATTGAAACCAGCATAAAAACAGACATGTAGATAAATGGAACAGAATACAGAGTCTAGAAATAAGCCCATGATTATACTATTAACAAGGACCCCAACAAGGAAAGAATAGTTTATTCAAGAAATGGTGTTGGGGTTGAGTTACAGGGCTGGTTCAACATTCGCAAATCAATCAATGTGATACATCATATCAATAAAAGAAAAGATAAAAACCATATGATCCTGTCAATAGATGCAGAAAAAGCATTTGACAAAATACAGCCTTCCTTCTTAATAAAGACTCTAGAGAAAGTTGGGATAGAAGGAACCTACTTAAACATCATCAAAGCCATCTGTGAGAAGCCTTCAGCTAACATCATCCTCAATGGGGAAAATCTGAGAGCTTTCCCCCTGAGATCAGGAACACGACAGGGATGTCCACTCTCACCACTGTTGTTTAACATAGTGCTGGAAGTCCTAGCATCAGCCATCAGACAACAAAAGGAAATCAAAGGCATCAGAATTGGCAAAGAGGAAGTCAAACTTTCACTCTTCGCAGATGACATGATACTCTACATAGAAAACCCGACAGACTCCACCAGAAGCCTACTAGAACTGATCCAAGAATTCAGCCAAGTTGCAGGGTACAAAATCAACGTACAGAAATCGGTTGCATTTTTATACACCAATGATGAAGCAACAGAAAGAGAAATCAAGAAACTGATCCCCTTCACAATTGCACAAAAAACCATAAAATACCTCGGAATAAACCTAACCAAGGATACAAGAGATCTGTATGATGAAAACTATAGAAAACTTATGAAGGAAATTGAAGAAGACACAAAGAAATGGAAAAACATTCCATGCTCATGGATAGGAAGAATAAATATAGTTAAGATGTCATTACTACCTAAAGCACTCTACACATTCAATGCAATTCCAATCAAAATTGCACCAGCATACTTCTCAAAACTAGAACAAACTATCCAAAAATTTGTATGGAACCACAAAAGACCCCGAATAGCCAAAGTAATACTGAAAAATAAAACCAAAACGGGAGGTATCACCATCCCAGACTTCAGCCTCTACTACAAAGCTGTCATCCTCAAGACAGTATGGTATTGGCACAAAAACAGACACATAGACCAATGGAACAGAATTGAGAACTCAGAAGTGGACCCAAAAGTATACAGCCAACTGATCTTTGACAAAGCAGGAAAGAATATCCAATGGAAAAAAGACAGCCTTTTTAACAGATGGTGTTGGGAGAACTGGACAGCAACATGCAGAAGAATGAAACTAGATCATTTTCTCACACCATGCACAAAAATCAACTCAAAATGGATAAAGGACCTGAACGTGAGACAGGAAACTATCAACACCCTAGAGGAGAAAGCAGGAAACAACCTCCTTGACCTCCACCGCAGCAACTTCTTACTTGACACATCCCCAAAAGCAAGGGAATCAAGAGCAAAAATAAACTGTTGGGACCTCATCAAGATTAAAAGCTTCTGCACAGCCAAGGAAACAACCCAGAAAATTAATAGGCAACCAACGGAATGGGAAAAGATAGTTGCAAATGACATATCAGATAAAGGGTTAATATCCAGAATCTATAAGGAACTCACCAAACTACACGCCCGAAAAACAAACAACCCAGTGAAGAAATGGGCAGAAGACATGAACAGACACTTCTCCAAAGAGGACATCCAGATGGCCAACAGACACATGAAACGATGCTCAGCATCCCTCCTCATCAGGGAAATACAAATCAAAACCACACTGAGATACCACCTCACGCCAGTCAGAGTGGCTAAAATGAGCAAATCAGAGAACTCTAGATGCTGGCGAGGATGTGGAGAAACGGGCACCCTCCTACACTGTTGGTGGGAATGTAAACTGGTACAGCCCCTCTGGAAAACAGTGTGGAGGTTCCTCAGGAAACTAACAATAGAACTCCCTTATGACCCAGCAATAGCACTGCTAGGAATTTACCCAAGGGATACAGAAATGCTGAGGCATAGGAGCACATGTACCCCAATGTTCATAGCAGCACTCTCCACAATAGCTAAAACATGGAAAGAGCCTAAGTGTCCATCAACAGATGAATGGATCAAGAAGATGTGGTTTATCTATACCATGGAATACTACATGGCAATGAGAAACAATGAAATCTGGCCATGTGTAGCAACATGGATGGACCTTGAGGGTGTTATGCTGAGCGAAATAAGTCAGGCAGAGAAGGACAAATATCATATGTTTGCACGTATAGGAGGATTAGGAGGAACTTGACGGAGGAACAAGGGGGAGAAGAAGGGGGGAAATGGTGGGGGAAAGGGAGAGAGGCAAACCATGAGAGACTCTTGAATGCTGACAAAAACTGAGGACTGATGGATGTGGGGGGGGGGATGGGCATGGAGGAGGACACTTGTGGGAATGAGCACTGAGTGTTATGTGGAAACTAATTTGACAAGAAACTATTTGTAAAAAAAAAAAAAAAAGAAATGGTGTCGGGGAAAGTGCGTATCTACATGCAAAAGAATAAAACTAAACCGTGGTCTTATACTACTCACAAAGCTTTACCTGAAATGGATTAAAGACTTAAATATAAGACCCGAACTATAAAACTCCTACAAGAAAACATGGGAGGAAGGCTCTCTGACATTGCTGTTGGCAATGGTTTTTTGGATATGACACCAAGAGCACAGGTAATGCAAGTGGAAATAAAATAAGTTGCATTACAACAAACTAAAAAGTTGCTCAGCAAAAGAAACATAACCACAAGGAAAAGGCAAGTATTTCCAGACCATATGATACGGGGTTAATTTTCGAAATACGTAAGGAATGCATACAACTCAAGGGTAAAATAGTAATATTTTGATTAAAACAATGGGCAAAAGACCCTAATATACTTTTGTCCCCCAAAGAAGAACACATTATTTTGAGGTTTGTAATTTATAAGTATCTCTATTCTATTAGCTTTTTTTCCCTAATAGTTTATTGTCAAATTAGTTTCCACATAACACTTAGTGCTCATCCCCACAAGTGCCCTCCTTCATGCCCATCCCCCTTCCCCCCCACATCCATCAGTCCTCAGTTTTTGTCAGCATTCACTCTCAACAATAGCTAAAACATGGAAAGATTTTATTAGCTTTTTAAAATTTCAATCATAAAGAAATATAGAGAATAACATAATAAATACCCATGTGCTACCGTTGAGCCTAAGGGGAAAAACACATGTAATTGAAGGGTTTTAATCTTTCTTCCCAGTGGTCAATATTATCCTAAATTAGTATGTAATACTCATACTTTATATATCCATAAACAACATTTATTGCTTTGCCATGTTATTATTCTTATCATTAATGATATGTTTATTTAAAAATGTACATATCCTGCAACTTGCTTTTTCATTTAATAGTGACTTATAAATTTTATCTGTATGTCTTGGGATAGGTTATTCATAATTGCTGAATAGTAGTACATTCTTTGATATGCTACATTTTATTTGTTTATTTAAACTTAAAAAAAGTTACATCCAAGTTAGTATTTAGTGCAATAATGATTTCAGGAGCAGAATCCAGTGATTTATCCCTTACATATAATACCCAGCGCTCATTCCAACAAGTGTCTTCCATAATGCTTTTTGCATATTTAGCCATACCTCCACCAGCAACCCCCCTAGCAACCCTCAGTTTGTTTTCTACATTTAAGAGGATGTAGAATCTATGTTTCCCCTCTCCTTGTTTCTATATTAATTTTGCTTCCCTTCTCTTTGTTCAACTCTTTTGTTTCTTAAATTCCTCGAGTGAAGACATAATATTTGTCTTTTCTGACCAATTTTGCTTAGCATAATACCCTCTAGTTCCATCCATGCTGTTGCATATGGCAAGATTTGATTATTTTTTATTGCCAAGTAATACTCCATTGTATATACCACATCTTCTTTATCCATTCATCAGTCGATGGACATTTGGGCTCTTTCCATACTTTGGCTATTGTTGATAGCACTGCTGTAAACATTAGGGTGCACGTTTCCCTTCGAAACAGCACACCTGTATCTTTTGGATAAATACCTAGTAGTGCAATTGCTGGATCATAGGGCAGTTTAATTTTAATTTTTTGAAGAACCTCCATACTGTTCTCCAGAGTAGCTGTACACTTTGCATTCCCACCAGCAATGCAAAAGGGATCCTCTTTCTCTGCATCCTCACCAACATCTGTCATTGCCTGAGTTGTTAACTTTAGCTATTCTGACCGGTGTGAGGTGGTATCTCATTGTGGTTGTGATTTATATTTCTCTGATGATGAGTGATGTTGAGCATTTTTTCATGTGTCTGTTAGCCATCTGGATGTCTTCTTTTGAAAGTATCTTTTCATATCTTTTGCCCATTTCTTCACTGGGTTATTTGTTTTTTGGGTATTGAGTTTGGTAAGTTCTTTGTAGATTTTGGGTATTAACCCTTTATCTGATATGTCATTTATAAATATGTTTTCCCATTCTGTCAGTTGCCTTTTAGTTTTGCTGATTGTTTCCTTCACTGTGCAGAAGCTTTTTATCTTGATGAGGTCCCAATAGTTCATTTTTGCTTTTGTTTCCCTTGCCTCCAGAGACACATAGAGTAAGAAATTGCTGTGGCCAATGTCAAAGAGGTTTCTGCCTGCTTTCTCCTCTAGGATATTGATGCCTTCTGTCTTACATTTAGGTCTTTCATCAATTTTGAGTTTATTTTTATGTATGGAGTAAGAAGGAAGAAGACATTTGAGTGGCGAACAAGTACATGAAAATGTGCTCAACATCATTAATGGAAATGCACATTATACAAATGCATATCAGAACCATAGTCTGATATCATATCACAGTTGTTAGGATGGCTAACATCAAAAAGATGATAAAAAAAATGTTGGTATGAAAGTGGAGAAAAAGAAGTATACTGCTGGCAGGAATGTAAATTATTATAGCCATTATGGCAAACAGTATGAATGATCTTCAAAAACAATTAAAAGTGGAACTGTCATATGATTCAGCCATATTACTTCTGAGTATATATCAGAAGAAACCAAAATCTGTCTCTTGATGAGATATCTGCACTGCCATGTTCATTGCAGCATTATTCACAATAGGCAAAATATGGAAAGAACTTGTGTCCACATTTGCGTGAGCAAATATATGTACATTCCATTTTGTACAAGGGAATATTATTTAGACATGGGAAGAATGAAATATTGCCATTTGCAGCAACATGGATGAAATATATTATGCTAAGTGAAATGAGCCAGATAGAGAAAGCAAATGCTGCGTGGTATCATTTATATGTGTAATCTAAAGATAAAAAAATCAAACTCATAAAAACAAAGAGTAGAATGATTGTTCCTGGGGGCTAGGTTTGGGGGACATGACAAGATATTAGAGAGAAGGTCCAAAATTTCACTTATACAATGAATAAGTTCTAGAGATCTAATGATAGGCACAATGACTATACTTTATAATACTGTATTGTTTCCTTGAAATTTGCTAAGAAAGTAGACGATAAGTGTTCTCACCAAATACACACACACTAAGTATATGACGTGTTAATCAACTTGATTGTGGTAAAATTTCACAATGTGTATGAAATCATCACTTAGTACAATTTAAATATATATAATTTTATTTGCCATTTATACCTGAATAAATCTGAAAAAACAAGAACATAAACATTTATGGATGAATAGACTTTCAGATGTTTATTTAGAAAGAAAAAGAGAGAGGAAAGAAAGAAGGAAGGAATGAAAGCAGGCAGGCAAAAACACAAGGAAATAGAACATGTGAAGACACAGAGCTGAAAAGTCTCTGTGCATTACAGGAACTGGAGTCTAATGTGGGGAGAGGGGTTAGATAGACAGAATACAAAATGGTAAGATTTCAGAACATTGGAAAACCCAGATCATTTTAAGGAGTGTAATATTCTAAGAACAATGGGAAGTCATAGAACTTTTAGAATTTTTTTAAAGTTAATTGATTTTGATAGAGGAAGAGAGATAGAAGGGGGATCACGAGCAGGGAGGGGCTGGGAGAGGCAGACACAGAATCCCAAGCAGGATCTGCACCATTATTGGAGAGCCCAACGTGGAGCCTGATCTCACAAACCATGAAATCATGACCTGAACCAAGATCAAAAGTCGGACACTTAACCAACTGAGCATCCAGGTGCCCCGGAAGTCATAGGAATTTTAATCAGGGCAGCAACTAAATCCAAATTATATTTTAAAACATTATTCCTAAATCTATAGTTTTAAGGGGTTTGTGATAGTTTGGGGGTGGGGGTTCACTGGAGTCGGTGGCCACTCTACTGCCCTTTCTAATATACTTCAACCCTCAGGAGGTGAGCAGCCTCTTTGATCAAGAAAAAACTTAATCCCTCAACCATCTGAATGAAAGAAAATGCCACTACAAATTAGAAACAAACCAAGAGGAAAGCTTTGCCAAGGCTAAGTGAAAAAATACTCTGATCTTATTCTGTGTAAAATAGTGAAATGGCAGTTCAAGTAATTGATAGGGGCCAAAACTAACATGTATAAAATATTCAAACAGGCATAAGGAAATTTCCTCCTCACTCATTTAACCAATAAATCATTTTTTTAAAGTAACATGATTTTAAGTTACACAAATTGCTATAGACGTGGTGGTGACTGAATTGCAGGAAATACCATTTTGAAATAGTTGGTCAGGACTCCTATGAGGCATCCTAGACAAAGGGCCTTGTCTACTAAGGTGCTACTCGTCAATAATGTGAATAGAACCATAACATTTGTGTGTAAAATAAGAGTTTGTTGCTGATACTTAAATAAGTGTGAAGGCTGAAGGGTGTAACTCAATTTTTTTAAGATGTGAATTATAAATAAAGTGGGAAGGGGCACCAGAGCACACTCCTACTCAGTCCAGTGGAAATCATTCACTGAGATGAGGAAACTATTTTTATTAGCCCAAGCTGTGACATTACACTACAACTTCTGCCTAAACTTCTGATTGGACCATGTGTTCAAATGTTTTGGGAAAAGTTTTCAATTAGCAATAATTGTGCCTCGGATAAACCACATTGGCTACAATACTGCCTCTGCGCAAAGCTGGACCAAATGAAAAGCATTCAAGTTTCCCAGAACCAGCTCTGCTCCACATAAGCAACACAGGTAGACAGAAGTTTCCCTAAGGGGACTGAGTACACCAAAGGTAAGAGCTGTAAATTTCCATGACTTGAAAATGCCTCCTCTTCCTGTAAAATATTGGCCAAGAAACTTCCATTTCTAGTACATCAAACAAAACACTATTGTGCATTTGAGTGTTATTTACAACAGTCCTGCAATATAGGTTTTAAAAAGACGGCCATGGGAAATGAAAGTTTGGTACTGTGTGACCAATCAGAAGGAAATATGCCTGTGGATGAGACCAAGGCAAACATCTGGGAATTTGGAGGTCCCCTACTCAGGGTTATTGACCGTATCTGTGCAGGCATAGAGACAGAGGCTCTGGCTGTGAGGTCCCAGGGACAGTGACCTGGATCCTGATCTGAGGGATAAGCATCTGTCAGGTCTTAACAGACCTGGGCCTCCAAGCCACCAAGAGTGTCAGAGGGCATATCTGACAGTGTTGCCACAGGATTGTACTTGACTGTTCATATTGGCTGTTCCCAATAAACACCCCTGTTTCAATTGGGGTTGAGTCCCATTAAGGAGAACGTAAAGATAAGATGAAAATAAGGATGAAGACTGACAGAACTACAGGAAGTAGCAGGTGCCAGGACTCGGAGGTGAGAACAGAATGGGATTTAAGTGAAGGGAAGATGTGATCAGATACACACGGCAGGAGGAGCAGTGCGCAGAGGGGAAGGGCAGGAGGGAGACACAAGGAAATAAGCTGATTCTTTTGGAAGCAATGAAAGTGATGTAGGTAAGAACTGAAGGTAGCTTGACAATGGGACAGAGAAGAGAATGGCTTGAGGGGATTTTAAGAGGCATCAGCAACACATTTTTGTAAGAAATCCCCAATCCTCATGAGAAAGAAGTGACATTTGCTGACCCTGGGAGCACTGAGGGCAGGGCCAGGGTGGGGAGTGGATGCAGTTCAGGAAGTGATGGATTTCGTGTAAAAATGAGATGTTTAGCCAAAGATATTGCAAAGTGGCAGCTACTTGATTGACAAGGGGAACACACTGACTTTGGTCATCAAAAGAAATAGCGTCCAGGATCTGCTCCCCTCCTACCCGGTAGAGGCAGCGACAATCCATTTTCCAGTTGTCTGGTTTTAATGCTCACATGGACATATGCACTGGGTCCCCAGGGGAAAGCAAGGCACAAAGATCCACTGCAGAGCCTGTGAAGACAGATGCTGGGGCCTCACTTTGAAGGCAGTAGAACATCTTGATGTGGGCCATGTGATCAGTGAGCCTGCGCTGTGTTAGAACATTTTCACAAGTACTGTTCTATCTAGTTTGTCAACCCTTCTATAATCTCAAGACATAGGTACTATGTTACCAACTTCTTACACACACTAAGTGCGTTGTCCAAGCTCTTTACCAGAGAAGTGAGGGCATGAGCTGAAACCCGACAAGATCTGGCAGGTTGACACGTGCCTAGCCGTGTCCCGCAGGCATACGGGTCCTCACGTGATGCAAAACACAAAAATAAACAACTGTAGGCAGTAGGAACTGCCAGGCATAGACAGGGTTAACATGAACTCCTTTCCATTCTCTCCTGAGAGTGATAGGACACAGGGTCCCTCAGGTCCTAACTATTTACTTCTTCCCCTCATGGAACATCAACCAGAAATAATAAATGAGCAGGGAATCTACCTGTCCACCAGTCCCAGGCTTTCCCCTCCATTTGTTTCTTTGTTTGGTATGTCTGCCTTTCCTGCAGTTTCTGGCTTTCTGTCAGTATGACCTTTCTTCTTCTCATCTGACCCAACCCCACAAGTAGGTGAGTGTTGGTTGTTTGTGGGGGGTGTGACAGAAAGAGCGGATGGGTGAATGCTCAGGGCTCTGTTTCTAGGAGCCATGCACTGAGACCATTGCTTCCTTTCTGGAGTGACTTCCACTTAGAAATTCAGGTCATCATCACAAGACTTGTGCATGTGCTCCATGAAATGGACCACAAAAGATTCGAATGGATACACAATTATACACCTGAGTTAAGCTTGGCCAAGTAATTGGTGTTCAGCAAATCTGGGTCAGAGATGTGACAAGGACTCACTGCCCTGACCTATAAAGTGGGATAAGTGTGCAGGTGTGTGTGTGTGTGTGTGTGTGTGTGTGTGTGTGTACCTGAGCTGCTCTGGTTGGTTTATATGCATCTGTTTGTCACTGTTGTCTCTTCACTGTGTGGTCAGAGTGAGAAGAATGATACGGATGATATAAGATATGGTCTCTTGAAAGAAATACAGCAGTCTGTGCTTACTATGTGTCTAGCACTACACTAAAGTGTAGCTTTGGGGGCATTTTTTGTCTTTATAATAAATGAGAATTAGAGATATTAGGCTCTTTTGACAAATGTGGGACCTAAGGATTATGGTTCACATACATTCACCCCAGTTGACAGTAAATGATAGAGCTGGGATGAAAGTGCCCAGCCATCTGGCTGCACAACCTATCCTTGGTGCAATATTTTATTGAGATACTGTGGGTATCTGTGTATGTATGGGTGTGGGTGTGTGAATGTGTGTGTGTTTATCTAACATACTACCATGCACACAAAATTTAATAAAATGAATACTAATACTTTGTATCATCCATTACTTGGGTCATATTTAAGTTCCTGCAATTATACATCATCTTCCATTACTGGTTTGTTTCAACAGAATCCAATTAAGAATGGCTTTCACTGTTCACTCTTAAATTTATTTAATCTAGAAAAGTATTTTCAAAACCTATGTGCCCTGCACTCTATTGATGATTGACTTGGGAACAGACCAGACTGTCTCATAGATTGCCCCACATTCCAGATTCTTCAACCCTGGGATGACAGGCCTCAGAGTTCACTTAACCCATGTGCGCCCATGTGTGTGTTTATAGGTGTTTTGGATGACTGTATGAGCATCTGGGTTGTGTCTCAGTACACGACACACACACACTAGAGCAGACCCATCCTCGCACATGTGTGAATAGAGGTGAAGTCACATGAGCTGGGAGAGCAGGGATTCCTAGTGCTGGTTTCAGGGACCTTGTGCTGGGTGTTGTTCTAGGTCATGAGCAGCACATGGATGGAGCTTTGCACATGGAGGCTGAACACCCTAATCAGATCTTTCCTGTGTGTGACAGGTGAGTCCTAGGTGTCTCCTGTGCATAAGAACCAGATAAAAGTCACTTAGCAGGAGAGCAGGAATACTCAGCAGATGGGGGCTGGACTGTGGCCACCTGCTGAACTCTGCGTCTGTTTCCAGAGCCCAGAGCCCAATATAAAGGAGATGCCATGGAGGAGGGTTCTGTTCCTTCAGGAAAAGTGTGTTTACTTATAGAAAAGGGAAGTTCAGAGAGAAAAGAAGAGAGTATTTTGTTTCCCTTTTCAGAAAGCAGAAGAGTAGTGAATGTAAGTCTGAAAGCTGAGCCTAAGAATGAGCTAAAATGTGGGGGTTGGCATAAGGCTGAATGTGAGCTTAGCCTTGTCAGTCCAGGAATAGGAGGTGTAGGAACATCACCTCCTTCCTCTCCCAGTGTTACTCCTGGAGTACTTGCCCTTGCTGTATGGTGGTTATGTGTAGACTAGACTATAAATAACTTCCTGTGTATTCATATCACTGGAGAAGGAAGAAGGTGAGGAAACTTGTTTCTGAAAGGGCAACTCTCCAAGTAAAAACTCAGAATTTATACAACAAACAGCAGTTGCATAATTCAAATGCGAAATATGTTGTTCAAAGTTTTCTTGCCATGTGTTTGATTGGTGTGTGTGCATTGTGTATGGTGTGTATGGTGTTTGCATGTGTGTGAAGTCTGTGTGAGTATATGTGACAGAGAAAGAGAGGTGCTAGGGGAATGTATCTTGTGGGAGTATAGGTGAGTGAATCTGCTATGGTGAACTGTATGACAGAATGTAAGTATAGATCAGGGAATATTTGACATCATAAATATAAATGTGTGTGTATCTGAGAGAATATATGTCGAGGGGTCTGTGTATCTTCCCAATAAGATATGATTTTATGAGAAAACACTCTTCTTTTGGGCAGAAATCTCAGGAGTGTAATTAGTCAAAATTTTAGGATGTTATACACCTGTATAGTGTAAGGGTTACTTGAAAAAATTTTTTTTGTGGGGAGAGAGGAGCAAGGATCCATGAACCTCACTAGATGGAACTTTGCTAATTTTTATTTGTTTTATATATTACTTCATAGTGTAGGAACTCAGCTTGGTTTGTTGAGTTGATTAGATTTATCTAAGAGCTGTAGTCATCAGGGATCCTTGAAAGAGCAAGCAAGTATCCTGGGACAAATTTTGAAATTCCACATGATAGAGCAAGCAGAACTTGTCAAAATTTTGTCAAGAGGAAGCAACGAATAATGCCTATGAATTCACAGAAACTATTTCCACCTTGAAAAATTATGTGCTATAATTTTAAACTTGTATCAGTGGCATAACATAAATGAGAAGAGTGATTGTAGCCCATCTGGAAGGCTGCCTGGAGGAGCTGTGTACATAAAAGGTGGCCAGAAGAATAAACATATTCTCGTTAGGTATAATGCCTATATGTCATAGTATATCTGAGGCAATCCTGTTTTATGCAAGTTACCCGCAGTTGTTTTAATACCAACCTATTTTCCCTACAAAGGTGTCCCACATTGCATGATAAGTCATCCTATCTCTAGGAGTCAATAGTGATGAGTGGTTGGAAGAGAGAGCGATTCACATGACCCTAACTACTCTCTACTACCCTCTGTCCTTAGGACCTGGGGCCTATCTCAACGTGTTTGACGATGGTCACTTTCAACCTGAGCAATTATAACCCTGGACCCTTCATCCTGGTGGGGATCCCAGGCCTGGAGCAATATCACGTGTGGATTGGGATTCCCTTCTGCATCATCTACATTGTAGCCATTGTGGGAAACTGCATCCTTCTCTACCTCATCGCGGTAGAGCATAGCCTTCACGAACCCATGTTTTTCTTTCTCTCCATGCTGGCCATGACTGACCTCATCCTGTCCACAGCCGGGGTTCCCAGGACACTTAGTATCTTTTGGCTCGGGGCTCGAGAAATCACATTCCCGGAATGTCTTACACAAATGTTTTTCCTCCACTATAGCTTTGTCCTGGACTCAGCCATCTTGATGGCCATGGCATTTGATCGCTACGCAGCCATCTGCTCCCCCCTGAGGTACACCACTATCTTGACCCCCAGGACCATCATCAAGATTGCAGTGGGCATCTCCTTTCGAAGCTTCTGCATTATCCTTCCAGATGTATTCTTGCTCACACGCCTGCCTTTCTGCAGGACACGCATCATACCACACACATACTGTGAGCACATAGGTGTGGCCCGGCTCGCCTGTGCTGACATCTCCATCAACATCTGGTACGGCTTTTGTGTCCCCATCATGACAGTCATCTCAGATGTGATTCTCATTGCCGTTTCTTACAGCCTCATCCTCTGTGCCGTCTTCCGCCTCCCCTCCCGGGACGCCCGCCACAAGGCCCTTGGCACGTGTGGTTCCCACGTCTGCGTCATCCTCATGTTTTACACACCTGCCTTTTTCTCCATCCTCGCCCATCGCTTTGGACACAATGTCTCCCGCACTTTCCACATCCTGTTTGCCAACCTCTACATTGTCATTCCCCCTGCACTCAACCCTGTTGTCTATGGAGTGAAGACCAAGCAGATCCGAGATAAGGTCATGCTTTTGTTTTCTACCAAGGTTGCAGAATGATGTTCCAATGTGCTATGGAAAAGTTGACATCATGTAGCAAGGGGATACTCATGTAGCAAGAATGAGAAAAAAGCTAATTCTAATTAAGGTGAGAACTACCTGTTGGTCCTTTTGCATATGAGGAAAATGGTGTGGTCTCTATAAAGGACATTCATTATTCTATGTATAAAAAAATTCCTCGATGGATGTTTTCTTCTGGAATATGAAGTTGTATTGGATATGACCAGGAAGAAGAGGTTAAAACAGAGCTGACTTAGTGTAAATGGACAAAGGAATACAAATTTGGAAACTGACATTTGACTCTGTGGAGATTGAAAAGTATGTTACATATGACAGAGACACTGAAGAAGTGAGACTAAAAGATAAAATATCAACAAATAATTCATTATTGAGGGGATTTGTAGATGGATTTAGGACATTTATGATAATATTCAATTCTCATTAGTGTCCATGATGTGCTTCTGTCATTCACTTTATATGCCCTCTACCCTCAACAGACACACACATAAAATCTTGCAGTACAAGAGCTAGGTGCAGCACGGTCTGCCAGCAGTGCTGTAATGGAAAGGAGAGAGGCATGTATTTCTCCACATCTGCATTCTAGCCCCAGTGCTGGTGGAAGAGAGGAGATTCTAGGCTTTGAGACACACTGCAAAAGTGAGCTGCAGGGATCGTGCCAGGAGACCTCAAGCCAGCTCAGTGAGACAGCAAAGTAGACATTTAACCCCATTTGCAGAAGACTTGTGGGGCTCCTATCTACAGAGTGTGTTTCTTGGACTGGAGGAGAGTACCAAGTACAGGACATGTCAGTGCAGTGAAGGGCGCACGAGGAGAGGAAGTCTACAAGAACGTAATGCATCCATGGGAAATGCATCTAGTTCCACAGGATTAGATTAGAGACAACACTGCTGTGGTCAAAATAAGATCTAGAGCTCTTGCAATAAATCTTTTTTTTTCTTTAAAATTATCCACTGATTTGGAATTATTTGTTGAGTCCCCACTATATTGCAACGTGGATGTAAGCATCTGAGAGATGAAGGCTAGTAATACAAACACTCTGCCCTGCGTCTGTGGAGCTTGTATTCTCAGGAGAGTGACACACAAGAAAGGACAGAACAAATTCGATACTTTCAAAGAGTGATGTAACTGATAGAAAAATGCAGCGAGCACAGTGATGCACTACAAGGGGACGAGGAGGACAAGGGCAGAGGGGACGGTAAAGGCCAAGGCCCTGGGGCAGGACACAGTGTGACCTGACTGTGGACAGAGCAGAGCCCGGTGAGGCTGGAGCAGAGTGAGGCGGGGATGCCGGGGCAGGGAGGAGGGGGAGCGTGGCCGGGTCCTATGGGGCTGGAATCATCTGAACCTCCTTCTAGGAGGAGGAACCTGAGACAACAGAGTGAACGTGACTTTTCCAGGGCACACAGCAGGGCAGTCGTCAGTGTGGAGCTAGAATGGAATCTGCCAACCCCCGGTTCAGAGATGTTCCCACTTGACATAACCTCACTCTCGTGAAAAAGACAAAATGAGTAGGGAAATCAGAGCCCATTTGTTTGTTTGTTTTTGTGAAGCCTCATTGCCTTAAATTAAGCCACATCCTTCTAAAGGAGGACTCTTCTTTCTGCGCCAGCTGCAAGAAATGCTGACAATTCCCGAAGAGATGATCTCTTATTCTCTCCTGGTTACGTCCATCCTACTGAGAACATGGATGGCCAAGAGCTGATGTTTTTAGAGGTTTACTAAGGGAGAGTAAATAAATAAATTTTGAGCTAATTCAGAAGTACATACATACTCATTTCATCCTCATAGGAACTTAAATTTGTGGTTATTCACCAGCACACACAAGTCACTCCCACAAAAGCTTTGTGACTTAGAAAAACCAGAGAATGAAGGAATTGTGTCCTGCTCTGTCTCCTGTACCTTCTCCTCACCCTCTGTCTTTGGCCCAGTTATCTCTTATTATGTTTCTACCACTTCTCCCCAGAAGAGTTCATTTGTTTTTATGAATTATGGTCTCTTTTCTGGTAAATCTATGTCCTAGTGTTCATATATGATCATCCTGAGGAATGTAAGTGTCTGCTTTCCTACTTCAGAGGATTGGCATTAGGATTCAACAAATAATGTACATCTTGTGCTTTGCAGATTGTAAAATACTAATTTAATGTTAGCTGTTGGCTTAGTATTTCACTAATTACCACTGCCATTCTCATCTGCAAGGGAAATCTCAGCAGCATGTTCAAATCTGAGCTCATCATTGTCATTTAAAATCCTTACCCCACTGTACTGTTTATGGGAGGAGAAAACAGGCTAAATCTCATGTTTTTCTCCCCCAAGGTCAAATCTGCTGACCCAGCTGACGATGACTCTTTGCGGTGACACTGGCTGCAAATATTGTGTTCCAGTGTCAGACTCCGAATGAAATTATGTGTTCTGGTTGGATTTAAATGAGAATAATTAGGGGTGTCTGGGTTGCTTAGGTGGTTGAGCACGTACCTCTCAATTTCAGCTCAGGTCACGATCCCCAGATCATGGGAAGGAGCCTGGTGTTGGGCTCCATGCTGAGTGTAGAACCTGCTTAGATTCTCTCTCTTGCTTCCTTTGTCCCTCTTCTGTTCTCTCTCTCTCTCAAATTAAAAAACAATTAAAAAGAATAATTATACAAATATCAGCAGGGAATTTTCTCACCCTTAAATTATCTTATCATATATGTTTTTCTTTTTGCAGATTCCTCATTCCTTATGTTAGATATGGGATTAAAACCATAGCAGTAAGGAATTGAGCTGTTTTACCTTCCCATTCTCAGAATTTAAAGCTAGCCACATTCTACAAATTTATGGATCCATGAATTTGTCTCTAAACCTTCTCTTCCAGACATCCCACATGTCACCATTCTTTAGGTGTTTGTGATTTTAGCCCTATTCACTCCACCACCCCATTGGGCTTTACCTTAGCCACCCACTTGTACAGTGTACCTAGATCTGATTGTGTAGATATGTTTTATATATTAAGCCAATGGCAACTGAATGCCGTTATTGTGTTCAGAAGAATACGGTTGGCCTTATAAAAATGAGTAATGGAATGGATTTATAATGTCTGTCTTAGAAGAAAGGGGGAAGTTGGAGGGGTTTATGTCTTGCACCATCATTTTGAACCTATATTCTTCAAATAAATGTACAATGATTTTTCTGTCATAATTTCAGTTCGGTAACAGTCATGAATTACCTGTCTAGGAAATAAAATGCATACAAACTGCCAGTACTGATACGTAGCAAGTATTACTCATTGCTGTTTACAATCAGAAAGCTTCTAGGCTAGCAAAAGGGGAGGATCACCTATATATATGCTTTGCTCAGCTAATCTTACGTGTTGTAATGACTGGGGTAGGGTGTTAGAGAAGCACAAAGGAAGCGTACTCAATCATTCCTCTGAGGCAAGGAAAGCTTCCTGACAAAGTTCATTTCTGTGATAGTCTAGAAGAACATTAAGATGTTGAACCTCAAGAATAAGGGGAGCAGGACCTGACAGCTAGAGGGGATCGCTTGAGCCTAAGTAGGAAACCAGGTGTTTCAAAAATCTGCAAATCTAGTTTGATGAAGGAATCATCCATAGTGAGGACGGCATTGTGCTCAGAGAGGTTGCAGGTATTGGGGAGTGAGAATAGGGGACTCTAAACTTATCTTCCATGGGTATAGGAAGCTGGTTAGAATATCAATAGATGAGGTTTGTGAACTATCTCATACCTGGATGCTATTGTTTTCTTCAACAGAAGAGTGAGCCAGGGTGATTGTTTGGTAGATCTTGACTAATTCTAGGGTATGTCTTCCCAAGTTTCCACTTAACTTAGTAGGAAGTCAACCTGAATACACACTCATATCACATTCTTGAGTTAGACACTACCAGAAATAATGTTCACATTAGTATATCAATTTGTCTAACTTAATTAGTTTGCAAGAGGAAATAAAGAATGTGTGACAAATTATTAACTTTCATCTCTGTTATTGAGTTCAAAGTCACAAAATATAATAAGGATTACTAAACTAAATTCAGGAAACAAATAAAAGACTGCAGAAATGGGCACACTGTATCTTGAAAGTGGGCTTATCGGTGTTTACTATAGAGAATTTATATTACATCATAAAATTTTGTCATTTTGTAATTATAGTTAAAGTAGTGAATGGCATAGAGAAAACCTTGTATTAAAAGCCTATATATAGGCTTTTGAAGCAATGCCATGCTGTGTGTATTGTATTTAAAATGTTAATGTATGAAATGAGCTCACATCTTTCTTGTTAATTTTTGTAACATAGTTTGGCTTGATGTCAAAGCTATGTGTAGGCAATAATTTATGATTAAACCATTTTTTTGTGAATGATTTCACAAAAGCTTAGGTATTGCTTTTTTACTGTTAGTAGTCAGGAAACCTATCTCCAAAAGGTCTATTAACAATGATAGAAGACATGAAGTTAAGGGCTATTATTTAAGAGCATCATTTCATTATTTTTAAAGACATTCATTTCTATCTTCTTTTATTGAAATGTAGGCAAACAACATTGTATTTTCATTATTTACCTTCTATGCTTCTTTAGTAACCACTTCCGACAATTTATGCTAGACGTTTACAGGAAATTCAAATGATCCTTCAATGAAAAGAACGGAGTCAGGACTCTTGAATTTCCTTGATGTGGATTTTGTTTAATGGAAAATAAAATTCAACACATTCTATTAAATTTGTGTGCTGTTCACTGATTAATATTTTGCTGATGCCTAATATATATAGCCCTTCACTCATTTTATAGATTATTATTTTATGAAATATATCATAACATTCTGTAGAAGTTTTGATCCTCCAAACTTCTAACTTCTAGATTTACCTCTAAAACTCATCCACTAGTGGAAAGTATGTGGTAGGTAAGTATTAAGCATAGTAAGAATTCCAACATTAGTCAAATAAGAAAATCTGGCTGCCCCATTCATAGCTTTAGGAGGTGAGACCAAAAATGTTTCCTACATTTTTGTGGGAACTTCCTAAAAGTTCATTCCATAATTCAAGCATCTCGGTAGAACTTTTCTCCATAATAGTTATTACTCTACATCAGGCAGTACTTCTTGTTTTTGACCAGTTTCTGTGCTATTACACAACAAAGAGAATCATCTTGAATTTAACACATTACCTTTCATGCAATTCCAGATTCTTGCTATAGCAACAATCACTTTCCTCAGTTAAGCTAACTTATTTTTTAGGGCCTGTCTTTTGATTTATGTTTTGATGTAAGGTCTGTAATTTTGTTAGCTACTACAGTGTTCATCTGTTCCTATCACTGTTGCATCAGAACATACTTCTACACCAAACATAAAACCAAAACTATATTTGCCGATATTGTATCCTTCATAGTTTTATAACATGTCAGAGTTAGTCGGGTTTGTGGGCAACTTTAGAAAGAATAACTCTTGGGGCTCCTGGGTGGCTTAGTCGGTTAAGCGTCCGACTTTCGCTTAGGTCATGATCTCGCGGTTTGTGGGTTCGAGCCCCGCGTCGGGCTCTGTGCTGACTGCCAGCTCAGAGCCTGGAGCCTGTTTCAGTCTGTGACTCCCTCTCTCTCTGACCCTCCCCTGCTCACGCTGTCTCTCTCTCTTCTCTCCTAGAAATAAATTAAAAAAAAAAAAACATTAAAAAAAATTAAAAAAAAAAAAAGAAAAAGAAAGAATAACTCTTCCTTCAAGTCACTGCTATGTTCAAGTCACACATAATAAAATAATTATCTTGGTAGCAATATCTGTGCATTCATCCAGTGGCGATGGGAAATGCTTTACAGCCTTATTTGCTCTGTGAGTTGGCTTCTGTAACATGACCTAGTCCTAAGCATGTGGCGGTGTGCTGTCACTGTAAAATGGGGAGCCGGCCTAGGGCAGGTACCCCCACCCCACCCCCCACAAGTGCAGGGAGGTTTCCTCGCTGAGGACTCTTAGGAATAAATCATCATGTCTGCGGAGTGGGCTTGCTATTGATGGTCTCCCGCCTTCTAGCAACAACTGCTTTCACAGTTCCTGTTACACTGTATGCATACTCACTCTGCAAGAGAACGGCTGGACATGACAGGAGGTTATTGGACTGTTCTAGAATATGAAAACACACTTTTGTAATAGTATGAGAATTTTTTTGGATAACCTGTACGTTTGTTCTGTGACACTGTAAACGGAAGACAATTCATTCAAAGTAGGTCTACAAACCAATCCACACTGTGGGGGAAATACTGTGAAAGATCTGTCGTTACCACATCTTCTCAGGCCCTGCTTCGTGGACGGGAGGCCATTTTTGAGGGAGGGGCGATGCCGTGAAAGGAACGCGTCCTATGAGTGTCTGGTAGGACGCCCCGTGTGGACCCAGCAGGCGTGTCCGACAGCCAGACTTTGCCTCAGCTGACCGCAAGCCCCGGCCTTGAGTAACGGGGTGTTGCTCTCCTGCTCGGGTGCCTGCGGGGCTCTGCGCTCGCTGCTCCAGCTGCACATCAGCTTTGGGAAGATACGGAACCCTCACCCTACAAAGGAAGTACTGCGGCCAGAATCTTTAAGTAACTTGCTGCAGAGTGTGTAGTAGTGGAGACTTACTCACTCCCAGTCTGCACGACTCAACAGCCCAGGCTCTTCCCACCGTACTGCTTGTCTGTTTCTAGGCCGGGGGGGGGAGGCAGAAACGATGCCAAGTGATGATGACTGCCCATGTCTAGGTGGCACTTGGGTGTGTTATTGTGTGTGGTGGGACACGTCTCCATCCGAGTTTGCTGTGCCCTGTCCAGTGGTTCTGCAGAGACCTCCCTGCTCGGTCTGTTCCTCCCTGAGCACGTCAGGCATGGAACCCTGGGGCCAGGAAAGTCAGCAGGCAGGACTGCAGACAGCTGCTAATTCCTCATTAGCGGTGCACAGCTGGGACCAGCAGGCTCTCAATCCCTCACGAGGGACACAGGGTCCAACCCCCCCTGAGGGCCCTGAGAAGAGACCCATAAATCCTTCCCACCCATCTCTGCTCTCCCCCAGCTTGCCCCGGGAGCACCTGTGGAGTCTCCCTGGTCACCAGTGCACCAGCTCCTGAATGGACCAGCTGGAGCAGCAGGGACTGGAGCAGCACTGGGTACTGGAGGCTGGATGCCCTTCCTCATCTCTAGTCCCACCTCTCCAGCAGAGAGGTGAGAGCTCCTGAGCCCTTGGCATAAGAGTTCATCAGCCAAGATCAGGCACACCCTAGACAGGGTCTGGGGTCTCCTGAAAAGGTCTCCTCCCTATGCCCTACCTGGATTTAGCCCATAGTGAGCCAAGCACTGAAGGGTCTGCTAAAATGCCAACCCCCATGGGATGGTCTGAGAAGCCTCTTTGTCCTGATGGAAATAAGTGTTGAGACTCTGTTTCAGAGAACAACTTTGGGGTGCAAAGGAGAGCATGTGGCGGAGGCCATTATGGCTGTTAAACTTGAGAACTGAGAGTGAGATATCACCACCCCCTTCTCACCATTTCTGGGTCAGAAAAATGTAAAAGGTGCGGGCTGGGGACCAGGAGTAGGGGTTAGAGGACAGCACCACCGCATTCTTTATTTTATATGGAAGCAGTCTTGTATTCAACACCCTTTTCTTGGTTCCATTGGCAAAGTAAATTCTTTCTCTTCCTGATCAGTTCTTTTTCTTTTTTTAACTGTTTTTTATTTTTGAGAGAGAGAGGGAGAGAGAGAAAGAGAGAGCAGAGATGGAGCATAGAGAGGGGGGACAGAGGATCCCAAACAGGGATCCATGCTGACAGCAGAGAACCCAATGCGGAGCTTGAACTCACCAACCGTGAGATCATGATCTGAGCTGAAGTCAGAAGCTCAACTGACTGAGCCACCCAGGCACCCCTGTCAAATTCCGCCCCTGCCAAATTCTGATTAAAAGGGGTTCAAAGTGCTCAATTGATTCATCCCAAATCCTATTACAAAGCTACAAATCCTATTACAAATTACAAAGGGACTGAAAGCATGCTGTTGGAGTTCAGTTCTGGACCTCTCCCCTTCTGCCTTCTTTTTTGTCTTACTGCTGCCAGCCACATTTAATATGTCCTTGTTCTGCTCTTTCCAGGAGGGGACACTTGTCCCTCAAGCCTCTTGGGCAAGACACAGTATGTGAGCCACTCTGAGGACAGGGAGGCTCTCTGAGAAGGATCGACAGTGAAAGACAAGGGAGGACACAGGCCCTGGCCTGGAACCCATAAGGTGAAGACATCGATGGAGGGAGACGGGTCTCAGTCTGCAGTGGGTGCAGGCAGGTCTCTGTGTCCCTAGTGAACCTCGCCAATACAAAGGTGCACATGTGTGAATGGAGTCAGAGTGAGGATACTCTCAGCATGGGAGTGAGGCCTAGGACCTTAGTTTTTCCGTGCATTGGTTTCCAGATCACAGAAAGGGGCACTAGACAGGGTGCTACTGTGCATGCGGCAGCACATAGGAGAGGTCCCAGGACTCCAGCCCATGGCTCAGAGACAGTCTTGCCTGGAGCTCAGGAGGAGGGGGAATCCTACTTCCACCCTCTTGGCATGTCCCTTGTGAACTCCTGACTCAAAGGGGACGGCTGAGCTGGGTGAGGCCTGGAGACCATGTGAGACTGGACAGAGAGAAAGGGCAGTGAAAGATGAGAAGTTGCAACTGTATCTAATGAAAGTCAGACACAAAGCAGAGACTGAGGTTGGAGGTTGGGAGCAGGGTCTCTGCCTCTCTCCCCTGCCCTTTCTCTTAGCCCTTGAGAGTAGAGAAGGAGCAGAAGTGTGGACTGTGGGCATGTGGGATATGGGGCAGTTGTCCCTGGAATTTTGCCATAAAGAAGTATGTTGATAGGGCGCACACCCTGAGTTCAGGACTGTTTTATGGGACCCCTGCTTGGTATAGGTCATGTTTGCCTGTGGTTTGGGAGAGACATTTCCAGGCCCTAAAGGTGTTGACATCTTTCTTTCTTTCTTTGGAAAAGCTGGCCCTGCCTTGTTGGTGTTAGAATGATGTTCCCAGGGTGCAGAGGAGCCCGTGGGTCCCCCACCATGAGAGTGGCAAGACCAGACCCTGTAACTTGGCAAAGCCTCATTCTTCAGGAGGAAGTTCTGGTTTCTAAACCAGTAAGATTTTTATTTGAGACAGTCTATCCTGGTTTATCACCCAACTCTTCGCTTCAAGAGTCAAAATGTAGGGTTGTGAAAAAAAGGCCCAGGAGACATTGGTGCAGAGAACCCTAGAGCACACACGGACCATGAAATGCTTGATAGCCAGCCCCTGCCCCCGTGCCCTGGCCATGGTATTCTCTGCTCACCTGCCCTTCACTCCCTGGAACAGCTTAAAATACCAAATGCAGTATCTCATGAAATTCATGGAAATAC
The DNA here is from genome assembly GCF_003009895.1 of Hyaena hyaena. Classification (NCBI taxonomy): domain Eukaryota; kingdom Metazoa; phylum Chordata; class Mammalia; order Carnivora; family Hyaenidae; genus Hyaena; species Hyaena hyaena. The sequence continues at coordinate 137,077 of NW_024082073.1, read as the reverse complement.
TGTGGTCTTTAGGCAGAGCATAGAAAGCACATTTAGCTTGCATCCTTTCTGTAAGCTGTTCCTTATCCACCTAAACCCAGGTAAGTAAAGTGTGTCCAGGTCCACCATTTTAACCTGCACTGTCACTGGGATATCTGACCCCAGTCCCTTCCATTGCAGCCCAGCCTTGATGCTCTTCTGTGTTCTCTGGGTGATCAGAACTTTTCTAGACTGAGCTTTTCAGAACCCAAAAGGTCTGCTCATGGACAGAGAAGAGAAGAAAAAAGAGCCGCAAAGCTGAGTCAGGGGATGAGTGCCTACAATGGCCAAAGCAGGGGTTAATTTTCACAACCTGGGCACTTAAAACTATTATGAATAGAGATGGAGGTAGAAATGTCAAAGCCATTGACAGCTGGGACAAAGTATAGACAAACTGAAAGGAATACACTGCTTGGGAGAGTAGGTGAGCTAATAAAGTAGCTTCTAGAAAAGGACTTTGGAAGAGGAGCTTTATCTAAGCATCTGTGGGTGAATGAAGGAAAAAATAGCCATTCTATATATCCTTTCTTCTAACTTATAGCTTCCCTGGGGGAGAGGGGCCACAGAGAAGGTGGGCAGGATTGGGCTTGGATGACATGAATAACTTCCTCTGGGATGTCATCAGGAAAAGCATATTCCAATACTCCCATGTGCCTGGGCTGTTGAGGAGACATTCCATCCAGAGATGACTGTCAGAACAGTGTGGTCTGTAGTCAGATGAGTTTTGATTCAAATCCTAGTTTTATTTACCAGATGAGTGTCCTGGAGTAGGTCTGTTGACCTGTCAGAAGCCAGATTCCTTCATTATCATATGGGAACATTAGCAAACTCACAGGTGGCTAGAGAATCCATAGGTTAGCATACGGCTCTCAGCAAATGCTCTAGCACCTGAAGCCTGGACCCTCACCCTCACCTATCTGAAATCTCTGGGGAACTGATGCCTGCTTCTCACAGGCCTTGTTCATACCCTGCAGGGACAGAGCCAGGCGGTACCAGGAGATGGAACTGGACCCTGCACGGCCTGCTTTCAACCAGACTGTGCTCACCTCTGGGCCTGGGTCCTTTGTCCTGCTGGGAGTGCCAGGAATGGAGCCCTTGCACGCCTGGCTTGCGGGGCCAGTGTGCCTGCTGTACATGGCTGCTTTGGCAGGGAATGCCCTCCTGCTGGGGCTGGTGGCAGCTGACAAGACACTTCGGGCACCCATGTACCAGCTGCTGGGGCTTCTGGCAGCTGCTGACTTGGTTCTGGCCACATCCACGGTACCCAAAGCTCTGGCTGTGCTGTGGGGCCTGTCAGCTGAGATCTCTTTCACGGCCTGCCTAGCCCAGCTCTTTATTGCCCATGTGGCCTTCATTGCTGAGTCTTCAGTGCTCCTGGCCATGGCTGTGGATCGCTATGTGGCCATCTGTCAGCCTCTGCGCTATGGGGCATTGCTGACGCAGCGTGTGGTGGGCATAGTGGCGGTGGCTGCCGTGACTCGTGGTGCCTGTGTCATGGCACCCCCTGTGGCCCTGCTCCAAAGACTGCCTTACTGTGGGCAGCGGGAGCTCCCTCACACCTACTGTGAACACATGGGTGTGGCTCGGCTGGCGTGTGGTGACACACGCCCCAACGTTTGGTATGGACTAGCCACCACACTGCTGTCTCCAGTTCTGGATTTAGGGCTCATCGCCACCTCCTATGCCTTCATTCTCCGTGCTGTCTGTCGCTTGCCATCCCATGGTGCCCGCTGCAAAGCCTTGGGTACCTGTGGGGCCCATGCCAGTGTCATCACTCTCTTCTATACACCCGCCCTTTTCTCTTTCTTGGCCCACCGTTTCGGCCGCCACACGGTGCCCAGCCACATCCACATCCTACTGGCTAACCTGTATGTGGTGGTGCCCCCTGCCCTGAACCCCATGGTCTATGGAGTACGTACCCAGCAGATCGCTCAGAGGCTCAGGAACTTGCTTCGGCTGTGCTGGGCAGGGGCCATAAGGGGTATAGGCCCTGAGAGGGCCTTCCATAGCAGTGAATGAGCACATGTTTTCTGCAGCCTGTGCCCTCAGATGGCCAAGTAGTGCTGCAGCAATCCTTTGGGCAGAGCTCTGACCAAGGCATCCTCACCATCTGCTGATAGGCCACAGTGCTATGGTCACCCCAGCCCTGTTTCCATCATGTGGATAGATTGCACACTGAACACATCTCGCCCTGCTGGGGTCTACTGTGTCTATAGACTTTTCCTGCTCTTTCTAACTCTGTAATGATCTCCGCAGTTGCATCTCACACACACAGAACAGGCTGGGCCTGGACTATGACAAACAAGGAGGCCCAGGATTTAGCCTAGTGACCAAGATCTCATCTTTCCCCATCACTCTGCCCAGCCAGGGCCAGATTAAAAAGGTTGCTCTGAGTGAGGCCTTTTGTATAGTGTGTGACACTAAACAGAAACTCCATGTTTGCTGAAGGGATGAACAAAGGAGGGGCTGAGGAAATGGCAATTTATGAATAAAAGAGCACACAGCTCTGGAAATTGGTGTGGTTTCCTGGGGACTAACACCTAAATCTTGGAAGAGCTACCAACTCTGGAAGGAGTGGACTACCCAGTGCTGCCCACCTAAGCTATTTATCCTGTCTGCTCACATGCTGAGACTTCCCCTGTTCTCCCAGCTAGATCCACTCACTAGTTTTCGTTTGCAGAATATAAGAAAATGACCCCAGCACTAGTTGCCATGCTTCATGCTCTGTGTTCTTCCATACTTCCTCCTTTCCATCCCTCCTTCCATAATGTTCTAGTTACACCCACCTGCGCAGTGGTTCAAGATAGGTTTCCTGCTCCATGTAGCTTAGGGTTCCCAACGCATTCCTCCCTAAACTCGTGGCTCCTCTGGACCCATGGCTACAAGAGTAGACAAGAGGAGCTGATGGAGAATGGATCCCAGGCCGCGAGCAGGGATTCAGAGGGTGAAAATCTGTAAAGCAAGATGAAAGTATGGCCTCTCATCAAAGATTGCCCAAGAGAGCCCAAAGCATGTCTTCCTGGAGTCATGAATTCACTTAAGCTCTCCCATCCTTTCCCTAGGAGGAAAAGTAGGGACTTCATATGCCTTTCTCTAATAGGTATTATGTGCTGGGTAAAGGGCTATAAAGGATGGGATGCATTAGCAAATGGCCTTTATATGGAATGCCTATGATATCTGAATTGGGGAAGCAATGACAAGTAGGGAAATAATAAGGGCTACAAGTTTCTCAATAGGAAAATGGTGGAAAGTGCAGTCTTCATAGGAAATCTGAAATCCTCTTAGGTATTTGGTGGTTTGAGACTCACCACTGCCTAGGAAGTACTCAAGAGACGTGGTGGAAGAGAAAAGGGTAATTTCTGGTGGTCAGCCCCAGGAACACTGAGCTATGACTCAGGAACCAACTCTTCCTTTTTTTTTTTTTTTTTTTTTAATATTTTTATTTATTTCTAGGAGAGAGAGAGAGACAGCGTGAACAGGGGAGGGTCAGAGAGAGAGGGAGACACAGACTGTGAAACAGGCTCCAGGCTCTGAGCTGGCAGTCAGCACAGAGCCCGACGCGGGGCTCGAACCCACAAACCGCGAGATCATGACCTAAGCGAAAGTCGGACGCTCAACCGACTAAGCCACCCAGGCGCCCCAGCTCTTCCTTTTCTTTAGGGTACCCCAGGTACCAGGCCCAGAGGACCAGAGGCTTGACAAGAAGATATTGAGAGGGGGCTTTCTTGAAGGACAGGTACTGGAGGCTGCTGACATCTGGAGCTTGAATTAGCAGATACATTTGAATACTAGTTGCATGGAATGGAAACATTTAGAGTACTCAGAATAGTGAGGAGGACAAACTTCTAGGTGTGAGGAGGGCACAGAGCAGAACAGCACTGTGCTGCTGAAGCATTCTCCCAAGGTTCACAGCTTGGCCCTCATCCAAGGTCATTTAGTTAAGTAAATGGCTTCTGTCTTGGAGATGGAACAGGTAGGGTTACATTTTCCTCTAGAATATTTCTTTCTTAAAGTTTAGGGAAAGACCATAGACCTTTCTGAAAGGGACCCATCCCAAGGCCCCTACAGTATGTCTCAGGTTAGCCTTAATCTATTTGGACTGGATGGGAGGGCCCAGCAGATTGAGGACAGATCTCAACTCGAGAAGATGATGGGAAAGACCTTGTTTGTGTAAAAAAGTCACTTCCAGCCTTTCTCTGTAAGCACAAGTATGTTATACACCTCTTTTCCCATGCCCCGCCCTGGCTCTGGCCCTTTCCAACCCCCCCCCCCCCCAAACACACCCTCAGCCCTTTCATATGTTGAAATCCCCATATCTCTCCTGCCGAGACCATTCATGTGGACCAGAGATAAAAGCCTAGGGGAACTCAAAGGTCTTGCTTCCCTCCTGTAGCAGATGCAAGATGCAGTCTTCCCTGACCCTCCTGATAGCTATCCTACTGCTGCCTCTGGTGCTCCCAGGACAGCCTCAGGTACAGGCAGAGGATGGAGGGATCTCAAGTGGGTGAGGAGATGGTTCTGGGCTCTGGATTGACTTCCCTCATCACTCTGATCTGTTTCAAGAGCCTCAGGTTCTGAGAGAGAGTGAAGGTGGAGAGACCCAGGGATGTCTGAAAGGAGGATGGCATACCCAATATGCTCTGATTGTTGCTGGGCTTGGGTAGGCATAGAGTGAGAGAGGGAGAACAAGGATGAATTCTGGGCTGTCTACCCTGCTCTTTTATGAGGCCTCACTTCCTGCAGAAATATGCCACCCATCTCCTGTGTGAAGGATGCTGGAGCCAAGGGAGGCCAACCCGGGCTATTGTAGGCATCCACCCTTTGGGTCATGATCCCCAAAAGCTAAACCATTGGGATGGAGTTGCAGACTGAGGACATAGCCAAATTAGCTCCCAGGGCCACAGAAGATATGTGTGGGACTATTTGGAGAAGAACAGTGGCCACACATCTTGATTCTTGAAGAATTTGTAAGGAAACTGCAGCTGGTTCTTTTTTTTTTTTTTTTTTTTACATTCTCAGAACCTCTGGTTTACAACTATAAGATGAAGGATTCAAGTCATACCCTGTCATGTTCATGTGAATGCTAAATATCAGTCCAGACTTTGGTGCCTCGTGATGCTGTTAATATTCATTCCACTTCTTTGACAATTTGGAAGTCTCTGTTCCTGCTATCTTCAAGACAAAGTGAACTTGTGGGAATCTACTAATGTCCAGAGTAGAAGTACTGAAGCCACCAAGCTAGTCTCTGAACACTTTTTTTCAGATCAGCTTTCCTCTTTTCCACAGGGCCTCGGAGAAGAGTCTACTCCCAGTTCTGTGAGCTGCAGCCAAATTCAGTCAGTATATGAGGTAGGGTGAGGATGGTCCTACCAGTAGGAGAGGGAAGGGGACAGTGCTTCAGCTCTGGGAAATAAAGGGAGGGGTCACTCAAACTCATGGCAGAAGGAGATGTAGACAGTCATGAACAACCTCCTGCGCAAAGAGAGCTCTTCTTAGACACTCCAGAGTAGGGTCGGGTCTTCAGCTTCATGTTCCTAAATAATGCATCATGTTCCAATGTATTTCATTATGCTTAACATGCCTATGATCTTGCTTTGGCAGCTGGTGCCAGGCTCTATGGGTGAGGATGGCCTGTGCCATTGTGTGGTTCACCTGACCAATGACCTCATTCCCCTAAAGGAGTTGGATCAGCTACAAAGTACAGCCGAGAAGCTCATGGACAAGTATGATCAGTTCTCAAAGGTGAGTGCTGGAGCTGCAGGCTGAGGCTGGGAGTTACATGAGCACATTCTCTCCTATATCCAGCATGAGGATGAGCTGGGGCAGTAGAGAAAGTGCTGGAGTAACCATAGCCCCCTTCATTTTGAGGTGAATCCTGATTGTGAAGGAAAACCTAGGTATTGTCCTTGGGATTCCCAGTGGCCGTCACCATATGGAGAGTTTTGTGGAGGATGTGCTTTCCCACATTAACAGGCCAATTTGTGGGTGTAAGTGCAGTAGAGGATGGGAAGAGGTTAGAGAAGAAGAAGAAGGAAGTGGAATGGCCAGTGCAAAGGAGACAGAAAAGAGTTTGAGTTGAGCTAAAATAGGGACAATATCTGGAGAGACCTGTGGGCCAGGCCAGGGAGCTTGGAATCGATGCTGTCAGTAGAGTAAGGAGTGAGTAGAAATGTGGCATTCAGCATGTGATATGGGTAGTTGCTTTTTGTAATGGGCACTTGGGGAAGGTTGATGGGAGAGGGCCTGAAAGCTAGCAGTCTGTGTCCATTCATTCACTCACCAAGACATTCCTGAGAGTGTGGCTGTAACTGGGAAGGGGGAGAGAGAACTGGGTATACAGAGGAGAGTCATTTTTTTTCTGCTGCAAAGAGGGACACAGGTGTCCTCAGCTGTGAAATGGAAATAACACTAATGCTCACCTCAAGGGCTGTTCTGTTGTTGTTGTTGTTGATTTTTGTTTGTTTTTTAGTTAAATCCAAAGTACTTAACATATAGTATAATAATGATGATTTCAGGAATAGAATTTAGTGATTCGTCACTTACATCTAACACCCAGTGCTCATCCCAGCAAGTGCCCTCCTAATGCCCATCACCCATTTAGTCCTTCCCCCCACCCAGCACCCTTCCAGCAACCTTCAGTTTGTTCTCTGTATTTAATTGTCTCTTTGGTTTATCTCCTTCTCTGTTTTTATCTTATTTTTGCTTCCTTTCTCTTTGTTCATCTCTTTTATTACTTAAATTTCACATATGAGTGAAACAATATATTTGTCTTTCTCTGAGTGACTTATTTCACTTAGCATAATACCTTCTTGTTTCATCCGCGTTATTACAAATGGCACGATTTCATTCTTTTTGATCACCAAGTAAAATTTTCTTGTACATATATGTCATAACTTCTGTTGATGGACATTTGGGCTCTTTCCATACTTTGGCTATTGCCGATAGTGCTGCTATAAACATTGGGGTGTTTGTGCTCCTTCAAATCAGCACTCTTGATTCCCTTGGGTAAATACCTAGTAGACAATCACTGGATCATATGGTAGTTCTATTTTTAATTTTTTTGAGGAACCTCCGTACTGTTTTCCAGAGTGGCTGCACCAGTTTGTATTCCCACCAGCACTGCAAAAGGATTCCTCCTTTCCCCCATCCTCACCAACATCTATTCTTGCCTGAGTTCTTAATGTTAGCCATTCTGACAGGTGTGAGGTGGTATCTCATTGTGGTTTTGATTTGTAGTTCCCTGATGATGAGTGATGAGCATCTTTTCTTGTGTCTGTTGGCCATCTGGATGTCTTTTTTGGAAAAGTGTTTTTTTATATCTTTTGCCCATTTCTTCACTTGATTATTTATGTTGAGGGTGTTGAGTTCGGTTAAGTTCTTTGTAGATTTTGGGTACTAACCCTTTATCTGATATGTTATTTGCAAATATCTTCTCTCATTTTGTCAGTTATGTTTTACTTTTGTTGATTGTTTCTTTTGCTGTGTAGAAAATTTTTATCTTCATGAGGTCCCAGTCGTTCATCTTTGCTTTTGTTTCCCTTACCTCTGGAAACATGTCAAGTAAGAAGTTGTGCAGCTGAGGTCAAAGAAGTTATTGCCTGATTTCTCCTCTAGGATCTTGATGTCTTAAGTTTAGGTCTTTCATGCATTTTGAGTTTATTTTTGTGTATGATTTAAGAAAGTGGTCCAGGTTCTTTCTTCTGCATGTTGCTGTCCAGTTTTCCCAACACCATTTGCTGAAGAGACTGTCTTTATCCTATTGGATATTCTTTCCTGCTTTGTCAAAGATTAGTTGACCATATGTTTGTGGATCCATTTCTGGGTTCTCTATTCTGCTTCACTGATCTATGTGTTTGTTTTTGTGCCAGTACCATACTATCTTGATTATTACAGCTTTGTAATACATCTTGAAGTCCAGGACTGTGATGGTTTGCCTCCCTCCCGCTCCCCAACTATTTTTTACCCCTTCCTTCCCCCCATAGTCCTCTGTTAAATTTCTCCTGTTCCACTTATGAGTGAAAACATATAGTACCTGTCCTTCTCTGCCTGACATTTCACTTAGCATAACACCCTCGAGTTCTATTCACGTTGCTACAAATGGCCAGATTTCATTCTTTCTCATTGCCACGTAGTATTCCATTGTATAGATAAACCACATCTTCTTGATCCATTCATCAGCTGATGGACATTTAGGCTTTTTCCATGATAGGACTAATGTTGAAAGTGCTGCTATGGACATTGGGGTACATGTGTCCCTATGCATCAGCACTCCTGTATCCCTTTTCCAAGTTTTTTCTTGTGGTTCATTTTGTGTTTCATGTCATTGTGGTCTGAAAATATGCAAGGTATGATCTTAATCTTTTTGTACTTCTTGAGGGCTGATTTGTAACCCAGTTTGTGATCTATTCTGGAGAATGTTCCATGGGCACTTGAGAAGAATGTATATTCTGTTTCTTTAGGGTGAAATGTTCTGAATATATCTATTAAGTCCATTTAGTCCAGTGTGTCATTCGAAGCCATTGTTTCCTTGTTGATTTTCTGCTTACGTGATCTGTCTATTGTTGTAAGTGAGGTGTTGAGGTCCCCTACTATTATGGTATTATTATCAATGAGTTTCTTTATGTTTGTAATTAATTGATTCATATCTTTGGGTGTACTATGTTGGTTCTCCCCCAAATTCACCTCTCCACACCATGTACCTGCCAAGTTCTGTGGGTCAAGGTTGTTGCATTAATCCTCAGATCAATTTCCTAAGTGTTCAAAAATGGTTTGGTGCTGATCTAGCTGCCTTTCAGGAATGAGATAAGCTGAGGGTTTCCATGCTGCTCCACCATTTTAACTCCTCTCAATGGAACAAAATAAAATGACAGATCCAAGAGAGTATTTTGTAGGCTATGTGGTGCCGGAGGCATGCAAATAAAAGAACCATGGGTGTTAAGATTTCGGGGAATTGCTGGTTCATGCCTCTGCACTCAGGTCAATGAGTATGCATTCATCACTGGTCAAGATAACCAGGTCCTGGAAATGAACTATGCCCTGAAGTCCAGGAATTCCACTGCTCTTGCTTCCTCTTAGGAGGCTCTGACCTACAACCTGCTGTGCCTGCAGCTGGAGAGAGTATGGGAGTTGGTAACCTGACTTATGCCCAAGGGAAGAGTTAGTGAAGCTAAGGGCCTCCTCTCTCACCTCTAGAGGCATGTACATGAATAGATTAGAGAGTCCCTCTGCCTCCATAGTCTCCTGTCTTACTTTCATAAATTTGATGATTTCCAAAATCACTTATTTCTGGGGAAAAAAAAGACATGTAGCTGAGCAATATGGGAGGCTGACATCAGTTCTTAAGAACAGTCACCCATATCCTTGGCATCTCATTTCCATAGGTGGCTAATGCCAGCCTCACACTCAAGCTGCTGGCTGACTCAGACCAGCGCAGTGTCTGTGCTCTTCACCAGGAGGTGGATAGTCTCAAGAGCCAGCTAAGAGAGTGTGAGAGGGAGAAGCAAGGAGAGGCCTCCAGACACTCTGCTCCACCTTGTCCCCCGGTGAGGCATCAGACTGAACTTCTGAAGATCTCTCCTCCTGAAAGATGATTTGAGAATGCAGGGTTGGTTAGGGTGTACTGAGGGGTGGGCAGTGAATGTCTTGATGTAGAATAAATCTTTTACTTCCTTGTTTGGTGCATCGCTAAATCACTTAAATCAGACATACGAACTGACCTCTGTTTGTGCAAAGTCATGCCTGCTTATACATCTGTGCATGTCTTCAGATGTATGGACGCAAGCTGAAACATACACGTTGTTATTATACTTTCATTGCCCTCTCCCTGTGGGTTTTGTGCTTCACTCCTAGTTTCTACCTTGTCTGCTCTTTTCCCTAGGTTCTTGTGCCCATGGAGGCCTCCAGAAGGTCAGCAGACCCTTTGTGGTGCAACTCAATTGGAGAGGCTTCTCACACAAGACAGGTGCCTGGGGTCGCGACTCAGCACCCAATCCAGACTCTTCCCTCTACTGGGTTGTCTCTCTGAGTAAAGAGGGCAGGTGAGTTCAGGATGGTTTCTCTTTTGTAACCAGGTTCGTTCCAAATGTTTGCTACCTTACCTGAATGGGTTTCTTTGTGGCCCCAGCACAACTTCCTCTCTCTGTTTTAGGTATGTCCCTGGATAAACTTAACCTAGGTCTGACACCTCCTAGAGCTCCTCTCATGATTAAGAATGGCCCAGATGGCTAGGAGCTCCTTCTCAAACCTGCTGTCTGACATTTCTAATCCCATCATAATACAAACTGGTTTTATTGATAGTCTGATCTTATCTCAAGAACAAACTGTTCTCTACCTGGGTTTCAGAATCCTAGCTTTTTCTCAGAAGAAATTTTTTTTTTTTTTTTTTTTTTACAAATAGTTTATTGTCAAATTAGTTTCTACATAACACTCAGTGCTCATCCCCAAAGTGCCCTCCTTCATGCCCATCTCCCCCTCCCCCCCACATCCATCAGTCCTCAGTTTTTGTCAGCATTCAAGAGTCTCTCATGGTTTGCCTCTCTCCCTTTCCCCCACCATTTCCGCCCTTCTTCTCCCCCTTGGTCCTCCGTCAAGTTCCTCCTAATCCTCCTATACGTGCAAACATATGGTATTTGTCCTTCTCTGCCTGACTTATTTCGCTCAGCATAACACCCTCAAGGTCCATCCATGTTGCTACACATGGCCAGATTTCATTGTTTCTCATTGCCATGTAGTATTCCATGGTATAGATAAACCACATCTTCTTGATCCATTCATCTGTTGATGGACACTTAGGCTCTTTCCATGTTTTAGCTATTGTGGAGAGTGCTGCTATGAACATTGGGGTACATGTGCTCCTATGCCTCAGCATTTCTGTATCCCTTGGGTAAATTCCTAGCAGTGCTATTGCTGGGTCATAAGGGAGTTCTATTGTTAGTTTCCTGAGGAACCTCCACACTGTTTTCCAGAGGGGCTGTACCAGTTTACATTCCCACCAACAGTGCAGGAGGGTGCCCGTTTCTCCACATCCTCGCCAGCATCTAGAGTTCTCTGATTTGCTCATTTTAGCCACTCTGACTGGCGTGAGGTGGTATCTCAGTGTGGTTTTGATTTGTATTTCCCTCTCAGAAGAAATTTAAAGGATGAACTTGACTATACCTGGGACGTGGACTCAGATGGAGTTGAGTTTGAATCTGAGTACTGCCTCATAAGTTAAGTGAACTTGAAGAAGTGCATGAACATCTCAGATCCATTCTAGCCATCTGGAACATGATGATAGTTAAATTAGAGAATATTACATGAGATTATATAGAAAGGTGTGGATAGCATAGTCAGTGCTGATAAATTGTTTTTAGATGAAATGATTGCCAGTTGAATCGGTGAGTAAATGAATGAGTCTTTAAATAAACTGGCAGCCTGGTTAGCGAGCTAGATTCAACTCACAGGCAGGGTATTTAAAGGTAGTCTATACAGGAATACAACAAAGATCCAACTGAGTGGGACACAGGAGGGAAGGATGAACGTGGCTTAAACTGTCATTGAAGAGCCTCAGTGGAAGCTCATCTCAGAAAGATTAGTGTTACAGATCATATTGTTCCCACTTCCTATAGGCACTTGGAGCATCTGAAGCACATTTACATGCCTTTGCTTTTTAAACCTTCTCCCAATCTCTGTGGGTAAGACAAGACTTACTGACCAATGGCAAACAGTGACAACACGTCATTCAGGAGTGATTTATATTTTTTTATTTTTAAAAGTTTATTTATTTATTTTGAGAGATAGAGAGAGTGTGTGTGTAAGCAGGAAAGGGGCAGAGAAAGAAGAGACAGAGCTGTCAGCTGTCAGTGCAGAGTCTGATGTGGGGTTTGAACTCAGGAACCATGAGATCATGACCTGAGCTGAGATCAAGAGTTGGATGCTTAACTGACCTACCCACTCAGGCATCTCATTCAGTAATCTAAAAGACTTTCCAAAGTGACCTCAATGAGCATAAATCTTTCCAAATCCAACTCCAGAACTACGTCCTGTCACAGGACACTGGTGTCTCAGGGGCAGGTGGAAGGCAGTGGAATCTCGGTACTGAAGAGCATCCATAAAGAAGAAAAGAATAATAGCCATCACTTGTTAATTGCTTGCTTTGAGATAAATATTCTACTAATTGTTTTATTTGCATTATTTTGGTCAGTCATGACAATCAATGAGATAGATTCTTTTGTTAATCTTTTAATGGATTTTAGTTATGAGCTGAGGAATTTTGAGTAAATTACTTAGTCTTTCTGAGACCCAGTCTCCAAATCTGTGGCGATAAAACCTACCTTACGGTACTTTCACTAGAATTAAATGTGATAATGAGCACACAGTGTCCATGAGACATTGTTGCATTTGATGTTAATGTTATCGCTGTTACTTAGTTTTTTTAGTTATTTTTTGTCACAGTATGTTGTAAGTAGAAGAGAGATTACCAATCAATTCTGTACGATTCCAAAGTTTCCCTGATAATGAGCCCTGATAATTCTGGTGTGGGCCTTGGCCTATGTACTTTGACTACTACCAGTTGTACAAGTCCTATGATGTCCTAGTACTGATGAAGAACTATAAGGAGAGGTCAATGGGCTATGGTGATGGCAGTGGTAACACCGTGTACAAAAACTTCATGTATTTTAACTACTATGGCACACGTGACATTGCCAATGTGGATCTTTCCTCCAACACCCTGGTGCTACGAGAGACATTACCAAGTGCCACCTACAACAACCGCTTCTCCTATGTTGGTGTGTCCTGGAAAGATTTAGATTTCGCTGGTGATGAGAAGGGGTTGTGGGTGCTCTATGCCACTGAGGAGAGCAAGGGAAACCTGGTTGTGAGTCGCCTCAATACCAGCACCTTAGAAGTGGAGAAAACCTGGCACACCAGCCAGTACAGGCCAGCCATGTCAGGAGCCTTCATGGTCTGTGGAGTGCTCTATGCCCTACGCCCACTGAGTACCCGCCAAGAAGAGATCTTCTATGCTTTTGATACCACCACTGGGCAGGAGCGCCATTTCAGCATCCTGCTTGATAAGATGCTGGAAACACTGCATGGCATCAATTATTCCCCCTTGGATCACAAGCTCTATGTCTACAATGATGGCTATCTGGTCAATTATGACCTCAGCTTCCAGATGCTGAAGCATAGGCCATCAAAACTACCAGTTGAAAAGCTCTCTTGGTTTCCTACTACACCGAAGCCTGTCAAACCCAACAAAACTTCCAGTCCCTGAGACCCCTGCGGCAGAGTATTGGGAGAAGCATATGTCGTCCTCTTCACCATCCAGATGGATCATCCCCCCTCCCAAATGGCCATCAGTCTTACTGATTGAGAAATGTTGATTATATTTTGGATTGATCTTTCTTTATAATTGGTAATTCTGTAAAACTGATAACTCAATCATCACATTAAAGTTCTTTTTAGTAATGGCCTAGGTGGATTTGATTGGGGTTTGACTGGGAAAAAAACACTAACCTTTTACTAGACACCTCTTTACTAGAATCCTACAGTTGTAGGAGCTGCACTCCAATTTGGAAAACAAATCTCCTGCTCTGTGCTTTGAAAACTGTGAATCCAGCTCCTATAATTATAAAATTCTGTGAACTAAGCTTAGAACAGCAAGTCTTAGGTTGAGAGCTTCTGGTTCTAGTGCAGAAGACCCAGAACAGCTTGCTATTAAAATAAGATGTAGTGGCCCCCTTTCTTATCCTCAACCTCTTCCAGGGTAGCTAGGGAGAAAACCACAGCATGTTGGTGTGAAAATCAGTGTTTCACTGTCCTGAATAAATCTCACTCTGAGTGCAACTGGGAGTGGGGCTTAGGCTTGAGTTCCATTCTAGGAATTGAGCAACTAATGGCTGAGCATGAAGAGAGTCTGACATGGACTGGGTGGTCTAGATATTCCCAATAGAGAATCATTTGATGTGGCACAGGAAGTCTCCTGGCCAACCATCTGTAATTTCTTTGCATATAGATGAGAGCATACAGACCCAGACACTCCAATTGTTACTTATCTATCTGCATGGTTCACCTCCCTTCCATGCAGTGGGATGGAGTGTTCAAGGTTTCGGATCCCAAAGTCTTCACAGTCACTTTGGAAACCGGAATATTTTATACACTCTGTCTCATGCTTATACTTCTCCATATATATACATTCATAAATATACATCCAATCAGATATATATACAATATTCCATCTACATAGACATAAATATACATTTTAGCGTATCTATTAACAGAACATTCATCTGCTACCCAAATAAAGATCAAGCACCATCCTCTAAAGCTGCATGGAACTGAGAATCTCTTCTAGTTGCCCTGTTAGGAATTTCACTATGAATCACCTCTGCCGTCATCTCTTGATTTACAAGCATTTCTCCCCCTAATGGTTTGACACAAAGGTGGGCACTGAAGACTGGGCTAAGACATTGAAAAAAATCTTTCTTAAAGATCTGCTATAATGATATGTAGAAAAGACCAAGTGATAGATGAATAAAAAATACTTTGCAAGGAAGGGCTCACTCACCTTTCATTTTAAATGGCCCTCAGGGAACTTCCTCTATGACTCCCACACCTGCTCCTAGGTTGAAGAAAATCCTTCCCCATATGGGAGCACTCTCTGTTAAGTCCAGAATCCTTAAGCCTACTGCCAAAGAAAAACATGACCTCCTCTTCCCCTTGTGAACTTTGTTCTTACTCTATTTTTCTTTGTTTTTTACTTAACTCACTTTTTCTTTTTTTTTTTTTTTTACAAATAGTTTATTGTCAAATTAGTTTCTACATAACACTCAGTGCTCATCCCCAAAGTGCCCTCCTCCATGCCCATCCCCCCTCCCCCCCACATCCATCAGTCCTCAGTTTTTGTCAGCATTCAAGAGTCTCTCATGGTTTGCCTCTCTCCCTTTCCCCCACCATTTCCGCCCTTCTTCTCCCCCTTGTTCCTCCGTCAAGTTCCTCCTAATCCTCCTATACGTGCAAACATATGATATTTGTCCTTCTCTGCCTGACTTATTTCGCTCAGCATAACACCCTCAAGGTCCATCCATGTTGCTACACATGGCCAGATTTCATTGTTTCTCATTGCCATGTAGTATTCCATGGTATAGATAAACCACATCTTCTTGATCCATTCATCTGTTGATGGACACTTAGGCTCTTTCCATGTTTTAGCTATTGTGGAGAGTGCTGCTATGAACATTGGGGTACATGTGCTCCTATGCCTCAGCATTTCTGTATCCCTTGGGTAAATTCCTAGCAGTGCTATTGCTGGGTCATAAGGGAGTTCTATTGTTAGTTTCCTGAGGAACCTCCACACTGTTTTCCAGAGGGGCTGTACCAGTTTACATTCCCACCAACAGTGCAGGAGGGTGCCCGTTTCTCCACATCCTCGCCAGCATCTAGAGTCCTCTGATTTGCTCATTTTAGCCGCTCTGACTGGCGTTAACTCACTTTTTCAAGATCACTAACAAAAGTGATGAGATCCTTCCTACAGGAGATACTCCATTCTTACAGGTATGTAGTTTTATCTATGGTTTCAATGAACTCAATTTTCCATTATAACAAGCCTATCATCCCAACAGGGACCCCCACACAGCAACACAGAGAAACATATCTCACATAAGCAATCTGGCCTTTCTTCTTTCTTTCTTTCTTTCTTTCTTTCTTTCTTTCTTTCTTTCTTTCTTTCTTTTCTTTTCTTTTCTTTTCTTCCTTCCTACCTTCCTTCCTTCCTTCCTTCCTTCCTTCCTTCCTTCCTTCCTTTCTTTTTTAATAGATCCATCCTAAGAATTTTGTCTCCTGTTTTCTGGAAAATGGTTTTTTTAATTTTACTATGAAGATCTGGTGTCCCCCATCCCCACACAAATACATCTTATTTCTCACACAGCTAGTCCTGGGAGAGGCTGTGAGACTAGAGTTGACATCACAATATCCCTTTTTTTGAAAAGGTTGTGGTATCTGTGGGTGGGGCAAAAGGGAGGGGCATCCCTGGGTGGAGTCATCTTTACTTAGCCCACCTTGTACTAAGTATGAGTCAGTAGTCACGACAGGCCTCAGCTGGGCCATATCTGGAGACCTGGGGTGGGGGGTATAACATCGCAAATACCTGGCCCTGGCCTCATCACTTATCCTTTTTTGGGCAACAAGGAAACTAGCTTTTGGCCTGAGAACACGACACCTGAGACGAAGGCCAGCAGAAACATTTCTCTGCCCTCACCCCTTCTGCCCCAGCTCCCACCTGCTCACCATCTGCCCTCCCACTAAGGTCCATGCCGCATGTCATCTCTCGAATACCCAGGATGGCCCAGAGTGGGCATCCTTCAGGTTTGCCTACAGACAACAACATCTCTCCGAGTGTCACCCGAGTGATAGTGAAGACAGCAGGCAAGCAGGAGGAATTTATGATAGCAGATGACACCTTGGTGAGTCAGTTCAAGGAGAAGCTATCTGTATACTTTAAGTGTCAAACGGACCAACTAGTGCTGGTCTTCATGGGCCACCTTCTTAAAGACTATGACACACTGAGCCAGAGGGGCATCTTAGATGGTCACACCATTCATTTGGTCATCAGGTCCAAACACAGGTCCAGATCCCTAGCCCATTCCTCCCAGAACCTGCTGACCAAAGATCCCTGCCACCGGGACAGAAATACCAAAGGAAAAAACAATGGGGTATACCAACCTCCTGATGTGAGTCACACCCCAGTGGAATCAGCCCTCCCTGTGGAGCCTGATGTGCCCAAAGAGCATACCCAGGATCTGGAAGTGGGTAGTCCAGAGTGCATAGCACAGATGCTACAGAATCCCACCATCCAGCAGCTCCTGTCCAACCCATGCCTCATGAGACAGTTCATTTCAGAACACCCAGACATGCAACAGCTGATGCAGCAGAACCCAGAAGTCTCCCAACTCCTTGACAATTCTGAGACCCTATGGCAGACTCTGGAGCTGGCCAGAAACCTTGCCATGATTCAAGAGATAATGCAGATCCATCAACCTGAACAGACTCTTGGACATCCACTGAACTCAGAGTCATACCCAGGCTTAGAGACAATGCCAGGTGGGGACAATGCCCTGGGCCAGAATTCTGCTGACAACGACCACATGCTCAACAGCTTGCAAGATCCCTTTGGGGGCAACCCTTTCACAGCTCTTCTGGAAGGACACATTTTAGAACCAGTTCAGTCCTCCCCTCCATCTCCACCACAACCCCAGGAACGACGGGGCCAGCTCTCACAGCTTCCTACAACCCGAGTCATTTATACTAGTTCCTGTTGTTTATCGTCCATCACCTCAGCCAATGTTGCCCCCGACAAGGTGAACCATACTTCCAGTGCCAGTACTACTGCTATCTCCACTGAAAGCCAGAGTCATAACTGTGCCACACAGCAGCCAGCTGGCGTACCAGCCCTACCTAGCATAGAACTCACCCAGCAGCCCCAGGCAGAGGAGAAAGATGCCACCATCTCTCTAAATAGCTCTGACCAGAAATTAGAGGAAGACCCCCAGCTGTCGGATGAAAGGACCAGCTCCCAGATCACGGGAAGCATGATGCAGTTGTTTTTGAACAACCCCTACTTGGCAGCTCAGATGATGTTGTTCATAAGTATGCCCCAGCTGAGTGAACAGTGTAGGCAGCAGCTGCCCACATTCCTGCAGCAGACACAGCTTTCAGACACACTTCTAGCCCTAGCCAACCCGAAAGCATCACAAGCAATACTGCAGATTGAGCAAGGTCTGCAGCTGTTGGCCACAGAGGCTCCTGTTCTTCTACCCTGGGTTGCACCCTATCTGTGGGGCCTAGGTTGGCTTCCTTCACCCAGATGCAACTACTCTGACACAATGCCCCGGGTCTGGGACGTGCCAGATATGGTTGAGCCCAAAGGTCCTGAGTGCTGCCACAAATCCAGAGCAGCCCTCCAGAGGCTACAGTCCTTAGTTGGAGACCCTTCCCACCCTCCACAAGCCCCTGAGATTTGTTTCAGCCAGCAAATGGAATATCTCCAGGCCATGGGATTTGGGAACCACCATGCCAATTTGCAGGCACTCATTGCTGCTGAGGGGGACACTGGTGCTGCTATTCGCAAGCTCAAGAGATCACAGGGATTCTAACCACCGTTGCTGCTTTTGTGCTTGTCACCTGCCTACTGACCCATTTGACTACATCATCTACCCCTTCCACTTCTTCTGATTCTTTCAGTCAGGAAGCATTGCCATGGTTAGAAGATCTGTCAATAAAATGGCTACTCCCACATGCCCCCATCTGAGGTTTGGCTTTGTTTCCTTTGCATGAAAGGCCACCATCTGTGTGTGATATCCCTGTCTCACTCACGATGCAGACAGGAGTGTGCGTGCGTGCGTGCGCACGCGCACTCACACACACATATCCCATGCTTATATTAATATAGAGAAGCATATTGCACACAAAGAACCATAAGCATAGATATCATACCATACTCTCATACCCAAGAAAGTGTATATATAGCCCCAGACAGGTGTGTACACATACACAAGGTCACATTGTCAAACATTTACATATAAAGGCACATACATTCAACACACTGCACAGACAGCCATGGGCATGTGCAACAGCACACAAATACCTAAAAACACGACATAGATCCACGTGTAGAGAAAGACAGTCATAACAAAAAGGGAAAAATACTATAGACTATTTAGTCTATAATAGTCAGCTATTTAGTCATAAAGACTTCCTCAATTTCTCAAGTCCAAACTGTTCAAATCTGAAGGTGGAAGAAGAAGGATCTGATGGGTCAGAGTAGGAAAAGTCCACATTTCAGCCAGGTCTTGGTAAGTATTTATTCTCCTAGGAATTTCTTACTAATTGTCATTGTCACAATCATAGGACTTTGCTGGACTCTTACCATTGTCTCTTTCACCTAGAGAGATACAGCTGCTTACCTTCACTGCATAATTCCCATCATCAAAACCCAGCCTCGAGGGGGCAGAGCACCTTCCAAGAATATCATATCCTTCAGCATACCTAATATTTGTAACTTGAGTTCTCTGTAGTTAGCCAAGGTCCCATCTCTCCCTCTCCTGGCCTCACCAAGAGTATCCTAGCCAATTGGCATGTAAACCCTTGTGGCAATTATTTAATGAGTTAAATACTGTTTTAGTCATTGAAGAAATAGGAGTGACCAAATAAAGTTCCTTTATGTATGGAGTTTACTTTTGCGGGATAAGACTGTACCCTACTTAACTTATGAATAAGTGCTATGAAGAAAATCAAAGCAGGATATGCTCTTCTACATAGAAGGCAATCCAGGAAGGCCTCTCTGGAAAAGCAATAGTTGAGCAGAAACCAGAAGGAATTGGGAGAACCGAGCACACACTCCCTTGGGAGAAATATGTTACAGGCAGCGAAGGCGACCTTGAATAAAAATGTGAGGTGGCAGTATTCTTGATATATTTGAAGAGTAACAAGGAGATGGTGTAGCTGGAGTGGAGTGAACAAAACAGTGGGAGGGAAAACAGGATGCCAGAGAAATCAGGACGAGCTTTCTAGGTCTGGTGAGGACTCTAGATTTTAATATGAACGCAGCAGAAAATCACTGCTGGATTTGGAACAAACTACAAAGGTGTTTCAGTAGATGTCCGGCTGCCGAGCACAGAAAGATGGTGGTAGAAGTGCAAGCAGAAGCAGGAGAGCAAGTGTGGTGGCTCTTGCAGTGGAAGCAGGTGGGAGATGACGGTGTCAGGAGCAGTGGAGGTGGTGACGTGTTCAGATTCTGGTCTGCCAAGGGTCCCCACAGAATTCCACGTGCTCCTTACAGACCACTCCTCACCAGTCTGACACTGCCATCAGTGAGAGCGAAGGAGAGTCCACCAAACTCCGAGTGCTCCTGCGGATCTACTGCCGGAATCCCACTCTATGCCCTCAAAGTAGCAAAAAGACTGGTCTCAAGAAAGACATAACAGCTAGAATGGATTTTCTGTTTTCTCCTTAAGATGCCTCCCTCCAATCAATTAATCTGATTAAGCTTTATACTCCATTTGCCTCAGGTTACATGAAAAGCCCAAGCTGTTTTGAGTTGTCATTATGATTCTTATCCCAATATGCTCTGAAAATCTCTCATCTGACCTAGTTTTCCACCTGGTCATCAATTCTCCAAACTTTTCCACCCTATAGTTAGAACTCATAATTTAGCAACAGCAAAACCCTACTGTATCTACAACCTTTTCTCTAAATGATCCCCACCTTTTTGCCATGACTGAGATCTGACTGTCTACTGAGAGCCCTCATGCTCTCTGCTCCATCTTGTTGTAACGCATAAATTGTGGACCCAAATCAAGCTCTCCCCTAGGGCATTGATCCCAACTTCGCCAACTCATGTACTCAACAGCGTACTCTTGCAATCATCTTCTCTTCCCTCTGCGTCATTTCCCCCTCCTCACTGTATTATATCTGCCAGATTAAAAGCATGCTGTAACATTGTCAGTTTAAGAAAAAACAAAAACAAAAATGTCTTTATCCCCACATGTCCACACAGCCATCATACCCTTTCTCTTACATATAATTCTCTTATTGAATCCACTTCCTTTCCAACGCACTTGCTTTGAAAACCCCTACAGTCAGTCCTCTGCCACCCTCCCCTCTTCCAAACCTGGGCTCATCATGGTCCCCCATTTTTTTGTCAAATCTGGAGGTCAATTCTCATCCCTTTCCTTTATCTTCCTGACCTACTGACATCATCTGACACCATTGGTTAATTTTTTTTTTAACTCTTCATCATTTGCTTTCTTTCTCTTTCTGTCCTTTTTCTGACTTAATGTTTTATTTCTTCTCAACTTTCTTTGTGGAACGCATCTAATATTCCAGACTTGGAAATATGTAGACCCATGACTTGGTCTTTTTACCTCTATCTTGTTCCTATACTCACTAATTTTATGGTTCTAAATAGTCAGTGCTGGATAACTGTAGACTCACAATAATGAACTCTCTCCCTTCATGTCCATTTGGGTATAAAACATCTCAAGTGTGTGTGACACCGAACCCCAGGTTTTCTGTTTAACCACCTTATTCCCTAGTCTTTTTAAAAAAATATAATAGCCAGTTCACTCTTTGAGTTCTTCTAGGGAATAACAATAATATTTTAAAAAAGTAAAATAAAAACTTCTTGTCATTTTTGGACCCTCTCTCATGCTCTAGAACCTACCCATCAGAAAGCCAATACTCTGAAAATATATAAAAAATTCATGGCTCATGTTGAATCAAAGAGAATACAGAAACATAGAATGCCAAGAAGAGCAATTCAGGGTGCAGCTGTCACTGTTAAGTGACATAGGGGGCTAAGCCTTTCCTAATTGCCCAATCCAGGTTGAGGCCCCACACACCACATACAGGTTGTGTGGAAGTAGGATTCTTGGCCTGAGATGGAAGGGTCAGCCCAGGCCCCTCAGTAGGAAGAAGCAGATCAAGATAAAAGAAACAGAAGAGGTAGAGTTAGGGGAGGGAGGTTGGAGTTCCTGGGGATACAGAGCACCTTGGCGAGGTCTCCAGAATCCATTGTGTGAGGCTGTGATGTCAGTGCTGAGGTCATAGAAGTGACCTGATGGAGTGTGTTCTGGCCCATAAGGCTTCAGGGGTGGCTGTTAGCAAGATGAGGGTGGTTTGGAGCCCTGTATAAGAGGAAGGACGGGGCCACAGCTGATTGGTACGTATGCCCTGACCCGAACCCTTCTTCCTGCCTTTGCCTTTCACCCGTCAACCATAGACCTCTTTCTCAGGGCACTCGGTCTCCTCTCCTGACCCCAACACCTCTCAGACCCATAATCCTCCACAACCATTCCATCCTGAGGACCTCATTGCCCCTTCCATGCTCTTACCCTCAGACTCCAAGCCCTCTTCCTGCTCACCTTTTCTACTTTCGCCACTGCCTGAAAGGATGATGTTGGTACTCCATCCCCACCCCCAGCTGTGTCCCCACAGACCTGGGCCTCCTGCTGCCCACCATGGCCAAAAGCGGAGAGGCCCTGCCCCAGGGCAACCCAGAGCCGATCCCGGACCCTCACCTCATCAAGGTGACAGTGAAGACGCCTAAGGACAAGGAGGATTTCTCAGTTACAGACACTTGCACCATCCAGCAGCTGAAAGAAGAGATATCTCAGCGCTTTAAGGCCCACCCTGATCAGCTGGTCTTAATCTTTGCTGGCAAAATCCTCAAGGACCCTGACTCACTGGCACAGTGTGGAGTGCAAGATGGCCTCACTGTCCACCTGGTCATCAAGATGCAACGCCGCACCATGGGCACTGAGTGCCCAGCTGCTTCAGTCCCTGCCCCAGCCCCCAGCCCTGCATCATTCCCTCAACCAAGCTCCATGCACCCAGTAGATGGGCCACCCGCCTTTAGCTTAGGTGTTCTCACAGGCCTCAATGGACTAGGCCTGACCTCTGGAAGTTTCCCTGACCAGCCAAGCTCACTGATGTGGCAGCATGTCTCTGTGCCTGAGTTCGTGGCTCAGATCATTGATGACCCTTTCATCCAGGGTCTGCTGTCCAATACAGGCCTGATGCTCCAGCTGGTTCTTGATAACCCCCATATGCAGCAGCTGATACAGCACAACCCTGAGATTGGACATATTCTCAACAACCCTGAAATCATGCGGCAGACACTGGAGTTTCTACGCAACCCAGCCATGATGCAAGAGATGATGCGTAGCCAGGACCGGGCGCTCAGTAACCTGGAGAGCATCCCTGGTGGCTACAATGTGCTTCGTACCATGTACACGGATATTATGGACCCAATGCTTAATGCAGTACAGGAGCAGTTTGGTGGCAATCCCTTTGCCACTGCCACTACTGTGAATACCACCAGCAGCAGCAGCCAACCTTCAAGGACAGAGAATTGTGACCCTCTCCCCAACCCATGGGCCTCTACATGTGTAGGCTCTGTTGGCAGGCGAGGCAGGCATTCTGGGGACCAGGATGGATGCGAGACTAGAAATAGGGTTCCAACCATTCTCGGTAATATAGGGCTCTATGACTATCTTCAGCAATTACATGAGACCCCCCAGCCCTTGGGAACCTATCTGCAGGGGACTGCATCCACCCTGAATCCGAGCCAAGAACCACCACCACCAGGAAACCAAGTCCCCCCAACTTCATCCTCCTCCCAGAAACGTGAGTCAGGCCAGCCTCTCCCTAAGGAATCTGTAGCCATCAAGGGAAAGCCCTCTTACCCATCATTCCTGAGATATCCCCCAGAGAGCAGTACTGGGCAAGATGGAGGCCAAGGTGGCTCAGGGAATGGCTCTA
Source organism: Hyaena hyaena (assembly GCF_003009895.1). Classification (NCBI taxonomy): domain Eukaryota; kingdom Metazoa; phylum Chordata; class Mammalia; order Carnivora; family Hyaenidae; genus Hyaena; species Hyaena hyaena. The sequence continues at coordinate 113,761 of NW_024082073.1, read as the reverse complement.
GTGGCCACAGAACCAACATGCCCGATCTTGTCTTAGGGCTGGGGCATTCTGCCAATAGGACCTCATTCGTTCCTTCACCACCTTCCCCTATGCCAGCTCCCCCTGGGATCCCTGAGCATGCCTGGCTGCCACCAGTAGCTTACCCAAGATCTCTGAGGCCCGCCAGCACAAACCAGGTCCTACAGCTGCAGGATGAGATGTGCTGGCAGCTGCCCCTGCTGCTGCACCTTCAGGCAGCCATGGCCAACCCTCGCGCCATACACGCCCTGTTGCAGATCGAGCAGGGTCTGCAGATCCTGGCTACGGAAGCACCTCGCCTCCTACTCTGGTTCACGCCTTGCCTAGCAGGACTGGGAAGTATGGCAGGGGCGGCAGAGCCTAGAGAGGGTGTCCTTATGCCCGAGGATCCTACCCTAGCCCCAGCTCCTGAGGTTCCCCCAGCACAGGGCTCTGTGCAGCTGGGCCTCCGTTCTACCCCTTTCCTCCAGATGTTGCAAGCTCTAACTGGTGCCAGTCCCCAGCAGATGCAGCCCGAGGTTCACTTCCGGGTGCAGCTAGAGCAGCTGCGGGCAATGGGCTTCCTGAACCCCGAAGCCAATCTCCAGGCCCTCATAGCCACTGGGGGTGATGTGGATGCTGCTGTGGAGAAGCTGAGGCAGCCATAGGAGCCCTGGTTGTTCAAACCATATCTTTTCCCCTGTGTCCTTTTCCGTACCCCACTACCCTAACTCCCTCGTTCTTGAATGCAGCTGCACTATGAACCAAATCCACTATGATGCCCTTTACTGTGGAGACAATGTTATTCCAGAGTCATTGAGGAAGAATCAGAGCCAGAAACAGGTTGGGGGTGCTGCGAGGACCCAACCACCCCTGCCACTGTACCAGCTAGGGGCACCGGTCTGCGCTCTGCTTATGCCTATCTTGAAATGCAATTACATCCAATCTCCAGTGTCTGCCATTGCCTGAGTCCAATTGTTTGTGGGTTATGGGTAAAGGGGAGGATATGGGAGGAAAGGTGGTAATTGGAGCTGTCTCCACATGGGTGGGGGACGGAGCTTGGAGGAGAAGCTCAAAAGTCTGAAGTTCAAAGATTCAGAGGTATAGAGAACAAAGGAGGGTGAGCTGAGGGCTGCAGTTTTCCCAGTGTCCTTCCAGAGGTCTCCCAGATTGTGTGTCCTGTAGAAACTGCCACCATGTACAACATTCTTTGGAGTATTCCTACTACCAGCCAGGCCCAGAAGTGGGCACAGTTTCTTATTTCTATCACCCCTGAAGACTATCCCACAGGTGGCTCTCACTTTTTGGACGTGATGCTGATTCCTGAGTAGCTAAAGATCCCCTGTGTTTCAGGCTGAGCTCTAAGATTCCCTAATCTCACCAACATCATGAAGTCCTGTCCCTGGTAGACATCCTGGAAGTTGTCTTTCTCACAATTGGCAGCTCAGAAACGGAGGGCTCACCCTGCGCTCAGCATTCTGCTCGAGGTTAGAAAGTCAATGTGAGATGCATGATCCTCCTTCATGAGGTTATGGTCTGGCGGCATGGAGTGTTCAAACTGTACTTGAAGAATTCTCATTATATATAGTACCAACTATGATAGGTTTTGTAAGGGGCAGGAGCTGTGAAATGGCAAACAGGCTTGATCTTGTCTAGGGAGACAGGGGAGGCTCCAAAAGTATGTGCTCCAAGCGGATATCTTAAAAGTGGTAAGAATGAAGGAGGCAAAAATGGGACGGGAGAAGGAAGAGCATTCCAGCAGCGAGCCCCTGTGGACAAAGGTGCTGAGGCGAGCTGCGCATACCACGCAGAAGGTGCCCTCAGCATCTCACACTACATTCTTGTTTGCACTCAGAAATGCTTCCTGTTACCCGTGTACTTCCAGGGTCAGAGGGATACAGTTCATGAATCAAACAAGCAAATCACACTTCCCCCACACGAGTGAACACTCTGGAGAAATGTACCAACATACAGTACACATTCATACTTATATCCATCAGACACAGCCATGGCTGTGTGCGTGTGCTCACACGTACACACAGAACACAGTCTGTTAAAGTTTCATCACAGAATGGAGGTGTAAACACAAACAGTAATGTTACATTCCTGTCAAGGATGAAAAGGGTCTTTAACAGAGGGGACCACTACGGTAAAAGTGGCCATGGTGTGTACTTAAATATCAGAGACCCGGCATTGGGGCTCCTTTTAAGAACTTGGAGAAACAGAACCTCTACCTGGGACCCTGGATGCTTGCACAAACCAACCTGTCTTTCAGTGGTCAGCATGTGTCAGGGATGAAATTAGCTTTGGAGGCAACTTCTTCCCTTGGTTTTGGTTTCAGTCTTTAGGTGAAGCAGGAGGCCTCTAGCCTCCCTTCTGCCTCCTCTTCCCTGCCCCTCGGGGTGGGAGGGTTGTCTTGATCATAGGAACTACTACTTATAGTGGTGCTGGGGATAGGCAGGGGGCAGTCTTTGCCTCTCTGTTTCCAGTAACTAACAAGGCAGGTGCTGGGGGCTGCTGCTGACCGGGTAGGATATACATGGTAATCTCTAATTCCAATCCCCGGAAGGCCAGGTAGGCCTGACAAAAAACCTCAGGGAAAGATATATGGTTTTTCTTTGTCTTTCATATGGGCCAAAGGAAGCATTAGGGCTCATTTGGAATACGTTCACAGGGCAAAAAGCAGGTGACAGTCTGGGTCTAAAAGCTCTGGCTAGGGAGGGGAGTATTTATTTAATAGACTGGGTTCTGGCCATATCATAGGAGAGCTCTGGACAGTGGACCTGGTGTTTGGAATCTTTGCTCTAGCCTCATCAGAAGATTGAACTCATTAACCACATGTCCAGTTTCATGGCAGTGTCCAGGAGGAAGGGGGTTCCTGGGACAGGGAAGGTCCCTGTCCACCACCTAGGATTCCACCTAGTGTAGGGCCTGGCACATGGAAAGCACTCAAATAGATTGAATAAATGAATGCTGAATGATGAGTGAGAAAATGAGCAAGCAAATGAGAAAGAGGTTAGGAAGCCGAGGCAGACAGGGATCCGTAGAGAGAACCACAGGATGGGGCTTGGGGAAATGGCAACCGTTGGAGTTTGGGGATGAGGGGATCCCAACAGGCTGATGTTACTGAAAGAGCAGGCCTCCCAAGATGTCTCATTTGCTCCTTGCTCTGATTCCTCTGTTAGCTGAAGTCCAAGACCAAAAGATTTGCTAGAAATAAAAAAACAAAAACAAAACACACACACACAAAACAAAAACACAAAGACAAAAACAAAAACAAAAACAAAAAACCCAAGCCCAAAAGCCTAAAACCCCCCTGAAAATAACAACATTGAAGCCTGTAAGGCTGCATCACAAATAGCCAGCAAAGTAGGTGGACAGTAATTTAAGAGGAAGGTGTTCTTCAAACAACAGAAAGTGTTTTTATGCACCTGTTCTTTTTTTTTTTTTTTAGATACTCTTCTTTGCCATAAATACACGCATACATTTTTTTCCTAGATATTTTAGGGTTTTAGTGCTTAATTTTAAAAGTAAACAATTACTGAAGCTTTTCAAATGCCACCCCTGTTCTGAGATCTTCGTATCTGAATCCACACAATAGTCCTTTAATGCAGGTGCTGTTACTATCCCCATCTTTCAGATGATAAAAATTGAGGCTTAGGGAGAGGGGAAAGTACGTCACTTAAAGTTGTGTAGCTCCCGCATAGCATAGGCAGGATTTGAAATTAGTCTATTCTAAAGTTCACACTCCTCCATGCCTATCACCCCCCTCCCCTTCTCCCCTTCCCCCATCTGCCCTCAGTTTATTCTCAGCATTCAGTGTCTCTCATGGTTTGCCTCTCTCCCTCTCCCCAACTATTTTTCCCCTTTTCCCCCATGGTCCTCTGTTAAGTTCCTCCTAATCCTCCTATATGTGCAAACATATGGTATCTCTCCTTCTCTGCCTGACTTATTTCACTCAGCATAACACCCTCAAGTTCCATCCATGTTGCTACAAGTGTCCAGATTTTATTCTTTCTCATTGCCATGTAGTTCCATTGTGTAGATAGCCATATCTTCTTGATCCATTCATCAGTTGATGGCAGAGTCCATACTCTTAACCACTGTACTCAGTCAAGTTAATTCATGCTTTAATCCCTAACCTCCCCTCCCCAAATCAGGGATTTATGGTATTTAATTGGAATTTTTGCCTCCCTGCAAATATCTATACTGGACTGAATATTTCCTTTGCCATATCTTATATATATGCTTATACATGTGTGTTTATGGTGTGTTTAAAATGGGCATGGAGGAGGGCACTTGTTGGGATGAGCACTGGGTGTTATATGTAAACCAACTTGACAATAAACTATTTAAGGAAAAAAATTAAAACAAAACAAAACAAAACAAAATCTACTAGTGCTACTCTTCTTGAAATATATTTTTTTTAATTTTTGAAAAATGTTTATTTTTGTTTATAAATTAAAAAAAATTTTTCAATGCTCATTTATTTCAGAGAGAGAGAGAGAGAGAGAGAGAGAGTGTGTGTGTGTGTGTGTGTGTGTGTGTGTGAATGGGGAAAGGGTGGAGAGAGAGGGAGACACAGAATCTGAAGCAGGCTCCAGGCTCTGAGCTGTCAGAGCAGAGCTCAACATGGAGCTCGAGCCTACAAACTGTGAGATCATGACCTGAGCCGAATTCAGACACTTAATCAACTGAGCCATCCAGGTGTCCCGAAATGTTTGTTTATTTTTGAGAAAGAGAGACAGAGCATGAGCAGGGAAGGGGCAGAGAGAGAAGGAGAAACAGAATCTGAAGCAGGTTCCAGGCTCTGAGCTGTCAGCACAGAGCCCGAAGTAGGACTCGAACTCACAGACTGTGAGATCATGACTTGAGCCAAAGTCAGACGCTTAACCGACTGAGCCACCCAGGCACTCCTTAACTTTGAAATATTTAATGACAAAATGTTCAGTGCTTGACTCTTTATCCCTTTGCAAAATATCATTGTCTAATTTTGTCTTTTTTTCTGCATACACATAGAGTAGATGTCAAATTTCAGAAAAGTCCAAATTAGATCTTGATTGGCTTTCCACTACATTATAAATTAAAGAGAATTGACTGTTTTATAATAGGCACTCTTTCTATTTAGAATAGGGAATGTTTCCATTGCTTCTGTATAAAGAAGTGTAGTTTCTCCAACTGCTGGTTAACTGAGGGGGAGGGGCTGGGAGCTGGCAAAATGGGTGAAGGGGATTAAGAGGCATATAAATCTCCAGTCATAGAATAAATAAGTCATGAGAATGTAATATACAGTATAGGGAATGTAGTTAGTCATATTAATAGCGTTTGGTGACAATGTGTAAAAATACCAAAATGCTACAATGAGCAAAAGAATCCAATAGGATATTGTATGTCAATTATACTTCAACAACAATAACAAAAGACCTATAGTTCCTTTATGTAAGTCCCACAGATTTGAGTTTATTTAAATGTTACATTTTCCTGATTATTTTGAGTGAATATTTTTCCATATTTTCAGGGTGGATATGGTTGTGATGAAACTGTGCTACCAGTGGTTACATTATGAAACTTTATTTTACACAGATGTTTTGCTGATTCCCATGCAAAACAAGTGTATGCCTCCTTGAACAACAGTCATAAAGGCTCACTTCTAATAGTTAAGCCTCTTTTCTAAAATGTAATTTGATTTGTTTTCTCCGTTTAAAAGCAACATAGAAGTATAGCTGCTTCCTGAATAACACGGGTGCAAACCCTGCGGGCCTACTTCTTTGTAGAATTTTAATTTTTTTAAAGAGTTGAGAGCAAAAGCCACAAGGCATTCATTTAGCACTGCCTTCCCTCATCCCTGTGAGACCCAATACACGACAGCTGGCACAGAGGTCATATGGGTGTCCTCTATATACCTTGGGTGGCCCCCAAGGCCAGGACCAGGCTGGGCTGCAGGTGATCTCGTGCGCCAAAGGCCAGTCAGGTCCATCCTCTGACTACTCACGGGCAGGAGGCTGGGCTAAAGTGAAGGAAGACACCCAGAGGGCAGGGATGACACTGTGCAGGGAGCCTTGCACCTGGTGTCCCCACCTGCACCCTCCTCCCTTCTGCTCCCTGAAAAGCCAGCTTACTCACTTGGTGGCAGCAGGTGCGGATGGCCAGGGGTGGGTGGTACAGCTCCAGGCAGATGAAACAGCTCCACTGTCTCCAGGCTGTTGTTGCTGCCCACAGTCACCCCATGGGCTGCTGCCCAATGCTGCCACCTCCGGCCAGGCCCATGGCCGCCTCCCCTGCCCCAGCCTCACATGACCGCTTGCCAGCAGATTTTTTCATTCAATATACATATGATACTGCCAATGTGTTTTCTCATGATTTTTAAAATGTTTTCTTTTCTTTAGCTTACTTTATTTAATAGCACAGTATATAATTCATATAACATAAAATATGTATTAATCTACTGTTTATATTATCGGTAAGGCTTCTGGTCAATAGAAGGCTATTAGTAGTTAAGTTTTTAGGGAATCACAAGTTATATGCAGATTTTTTATTGCACGGAATTAGTGCCCCTAACCACCGCATTGTTCAAGGGTTAACTTTATATATCGGATAATATAGATAAGCAAAGGTATATTATAAAAACCAGAGATGCTATTACCATGATGTTTGTCCTTCTAAGTATTTTACAAAACCGTGATTCTATTATCCATAATGTTTTATAACCTGTTTTTTTAACTTGAGAATATATCATGAAGGTTTTCTTGCAGTTTACTAAGTATCTCTCTGGAGGGAGTATTTACGTAGAGACTTGATGGGTAAGTGGAAGTCATACATTCAAAGAGCTGGGGGAAGAATGTTTCAGGCAGAGGGGAAAATATAAAGAAGTTCCCTGGGTTAAATTAGAGTTTGGGGAGCCTGGGTGTCTCAGTCAGTTAAGCATCTGACTCTTGATTTCTGCTTAAGTAATGATCTCAGGGTTTGGGAGCCCCATGTGGGGTCCTGTGCTGATAGTGCAGAGCCTCCTCGGGACTCTCTCTTTCTCTCACTCTTTCTCTGTCTCTGTCCCATTTGTTCTCTCTCTCCCTCGTCTCTGTCTCTCTCTCAAATTAAATATATTTTAAAAAGTAGAATTCAATATGTTTGAAGAAAAAGGCCAGTGTGAAAATGAAAGCCTTCTAGAGAGGTTAGGATGTTTCTAGATCACAAAGCCCTGCCTTCCTGGACCCAACAGAGAGGAGGCAGACATCGACTGACTATGTAATGTGAATTCAAGCAAAGGGAGAGGCTAAGAAATACAGAACAAGGAGACCAAGGTTGACAGAGGACTCTTCTGAGATTGTAATCACCAAGACCATCACTGCAGAGAGCATTTGAGCAGAGATATGATCAGTAAAGGGAGTGAGCAAGTGAAAGTCACGAGCAAGAGTTCCCACACGAGTGGGATGTCAGTTAGAAGGCAGGCATGAGCTGGGTGTGCTCCAGAAATACAAGGAGGCTACTGTGCCTGAGGCAAGGTGCCCAGGAGACAGTCAGGAGGTCAGCCAGGAGCCAAACCACTGGAGCATTTTAGTCTTGGTAAGGCATTTAGATTGATCCAAGTAGAATAGGAAAACTTTTGGTGGCTTTGTATAAAGAGATGAGGTTTGGGGTGCCTGAGTGGATCAGTCGATTAAGTGTCCAACTTTGGCTCAGGTCATGATTTCACAATTTGCGAGTTCAAGCCCCACATCAGGCTCTCTGCTGTCAGCACAGAGCCTACTTAGGATCCTTTGTCCCCCTCTGTCTCTGCTCTTCCCCCACTCATGTTCTCTCTTTCTCAAAAATCAATATTTAAGGGACACCTGGGTGACTTAGTCGGTTAAGTGTCAGACTTTGGCTCAGGTCATGATCTCACAGATCATGAGTTCGAGCTCTGCCTGGGGCTGTGTGCTGACAGCTCAGGCCCTGGAGTGTGCTTGGATTCATTATGTCTCTCTCTTTCTCTCTGCCCCTCCCCTACTTGCACTCTGTCTCTCTCTCCCTTTCTCAAAAATAAACATTTTAAAAGCAGAAAGAGCAAGGTTAATTGATCTATATTTGCTACTGTGGGAAGTGGTGACTCTAATGGACCAAAAGAGGAAATAGGGAACCCAGCTAGGAGGCTATGCGGTGTTGAAAATGTTGAGGTGATCAGAGTCAGGCAAACAGAAAGGACTTAATTGCTGACAAATTAGATGTGAAAAGGAAGGATTCAGGGGTGATTCTTGTGTTTAAAGCCTGAACAACTAAGTGAATGATGATCTTTTGAGAAGGGAGAAGGGGCCAAGGGGAAGCAGTAAGTTCAGATTTTGTTCTGACATCAGCTGTCTTGTTTGTAAAACTAGCCGAGATAGGGAAGACCACGGGAGAAACAGGTTTCACTGTTTTGTATGATTCCATTTGTCATGACAGCAAAGGATTCTCATATATGTTTGCTCCACATTCATCCTGTTGCTGGATTTTATTTAGGTGAGCAAAACATCACAAACTTCCATGACAATAAATCACTATCTGTGTTCTTAATTCAATTTCTCTTTCTGCCTCTTTCCTTTCCTCCTTCCCTCCCACCTTTCCTTTCTTACTTCCTACCTGTATTTTATTTAGGGCCTGCTGGCAATGGTATTACAGTAGCAAATAAGATAAGGTTCTTCTTCTCATGGAGCTTACATTCTAGTGAAGGGAAATGGAAACAAAATGAATAGTAAAGAAGAAATATGATATAATAATAAATTCCATGCAGATAATTAAAATAGACTGATAAGATAACAGAATGATTGGGAAAGGCTTTGTGAAGAGATGATTTGAAAGGTAAGAAGGATGAACCTTGTAAAGATTAGGTGGACAAGTATTAAAGGTCTAGGGAACAGCAATTGCAATGGCTTTAAGTATGAGGAGGCACTTGGCCTGTTTCAGGTATAAGAGGAGGCCAGTGTGACCACGTTTTGTAGGGAAGGAGAAAATCAGCATCAGGAAGTTAAGAAGATATGCAAGAGTCCAACCAGGGGAGAGTTTATAACTAGACAAAGACTTTGGATTTTATTGCAAAGGTGATATGAAGGTAGTCATTGCTACTCCCACCAGAGGGACTTCTGGGGTTTAGTTAAACAAATTTATAAGATTATCATAAATCACATTTGGCTCAAACATACTCAGTGCAGTATAGAATGGAAAATAGCTGACTAGCAAGGCAGAATTAGGTATTTCTCATTTCAGGGCAATCCTTATATCAGTCCATGTTCAGTTAGCCTGGCCAGGAGCTTTCTTGGTTAAAGAAAAAGGAAACTCTCATTAGATTTTTCTGGAGCAAACTGCTGACACAAACACTGAAACTGCATTTAATACTAAGCTTTTCATAGAGTCTGATGTCTAATAAAATTATTATTGAGATGGGAAAACCTTAACCAATCTCTGTGAAGAATATGAGAATGTAATATGTTTTCCAGAAATTAGATCCTAATATAATAAGCTCTAAGGCAGGTGCATAAAGTCAGTGCTGTATTGAACTGGTTGGGCTCTGGGAAAATACCACAAATCCCTTCCCAGTCGTTTGGAGCTGTCTCCATCCTCTGCAGCTGAATATGCTTCTGGGCACTTGGTCAACTCTGACAGACTTATCTGTTCTCTGTGTCTCCCAATCTGGTACAAACTTGACAGCAGGATGTGCCAAAGCCTGGCAGTAACTGTGAAGTTGAAGTCACACTCAATATTTGACAAGGGTCTGCTCTGTGTCAGATACTTTGGATGGCACTTTATATGAATGATCTCCTTGAATTTCCAAAACGAATCTGTGAAAAACTACCATTTATACATGATGAAACCCCAGCTTCAAAAAATGATAAATGAGTTATTGAAGGTTATAAAGTGGTAAGAGTGGGGTTTCAACCAGGGCTATTCTACTCCAGAGAGCCTATGTTCCCCATTTTCCACCTAAGTAGTGAGTTTTAAATTAATTAAGTAAAATAGCAAGTTGATTCTTTTATGTTCTAATGATAAATTGAATATAGGTACACTGTAAAATATTCAGATGATGTCAGCTTCTCAGGAAGGATGAAGTGAGATTCTTGTGCTGAATAACTCAGTGGACAATGTGGGAAAAGTGCTCTCAATGAGACACAAGTGTGTAAATGTACAATGTAAATGTACAAAAAAGGGCCGTCATTGGGTGCTCAGGAAGAAGACATTTCAGATCCTGAGAATAGAACATGTAAGAGAGGAGACGAGGAGATGGTTCACCTCATAAGCTACATGAGGAGGCCAGGAATTCATGGAAGTATGAGATATACGAAGACAATTCTGGAGAACTGTTACCTGGAATGTTCTTTAACTCCTGGTACATATTAATTTATTAGCTAAGGAAAAGCCAGGAAAGTTAATTTGATTATCCAGTTCTGCTGGGTGAAACTCAAAGAAAATTCCCACAAGGAATTGGTTTCGCTGATAACATTTGTATTATAGAAGTTATTCTGAGGTCTGGGCATTCTAGGAAAGGCCCGCTAGGCTGCTTGTTACCAGTCAGCCATGAGGCTCACCATATGAAGTTGCCCAGGAGGGAGGAGTTCCCAGGAATTACAACATATCAGAGTCTTGCTATTGGTTTGATACAGGAGATACTGATTCAAACTAATCCAACTTTGGGGTCCCTGGGTGGCTTAAGTCGTTTAAGCATCCAACTTAAGCTCAGGTCATGATCTCATGGTTCGTGGGTTTGAACCTCACATTGGGCTCCACACTGAAAGCATGAGGCCTGCTTGGGATTCTCTCTCCTCATTTTTCTCTGCCCTTTCCCCACTCATGCTCACTCTCTCTCTCTCAAAAATAAATAAACATTAGGGGCACCTGAGTGGCTCAGTTGGTTGAGTGTCCAACTTTGGCTCAGGTCATGATCTCACGGTTTGTGGGTTTGAGCCCCGCGTTGGGCCCTGTGCTGACAGCTCAGAGCCTGGAGCCTGCTTGGGATTCTGTGTCTCCCTCTCTCTGTGCCCCTTCCCTTGCTCACTCTCTGTCTCTCTCTCTCAAAGTAAAATAAAGACATAAAAATAAATAAATAAATAAATAAATAAATAAATAAATAAACATTAAAACATTTTCAATTAGTCCAAGTTTAAGAACATATATCAATGTCCCATAAACAATTTAGTTGTAGAGGGATCTAGATGCTCATGCTCCCCACGTCTAGCAGAACCTTCTGATGGTGGTACTGTAGGCAGCCAAGGTCAAAATTGTAGTCCTTGGAAGTTACAGAATCAGAAAAATGTTCAAGTATAGAATGGCAAAAGACTGACAGCCTGACATCGACACAGTAAAAAACACAATTACCTCAGAGATTTGACCGACTTTACCTGGGGTCCCACCTGACTGAAGTGGTCAAAACAGTGCCTTAGAGAGTCATCATTTTCTGCCTTTTCAGCTGAAATAGGTCTCCTCCCAAGTGACAATTTCCTTTTCAAACATATCTTAAATCTAATCATTATTAAGTCATAAAGACCTAGAGTAGAATTACTTTCTCATAGTTTCTTTTGTCTCCGCTCTGATCTTTGAGAGCTGAGATCATACTTGATCTCTCTAAGAACTATTTGGTTCTCAAGTTCCTGGGGAATGTGATGCTGTTTTTCTTAGAACCATGTCAGTAAGTTACTCGGCGTGGTGGGCCTCAGAGATACAAGGTGCCTGCAAGCCGTCGATAAGGCTGAATGGACTGTATGTATGTCTTTATTCTCCACTCTGGCCTTGACTGGGCCATGGTCAGTATATCATAATTCAGTGAATGACAGGTGACTAGAATCAGCTTTTCCTGAGCCAGTTCTTAGGCCAGTGCCTTTTCTGCTCAGTTATATTCGTTTACCGAATGCAAGTGGTATGATTTTCAACAGTGAAATAGGCTGGTGCAAAACATGTTTCTAGACAGAAAGATTTAATTTTTCTATTGCTGTTTAAGTCAAATTGTACAGAGAGCCAACCTCACACAGGGAGAAGAGCCCTCTGCCCTTCCCCCATTCTGGTCTACTTCTCAACTGTGACCTCACCACTGACATCATATCCCCTGAGGCTGGCCATGGCCAAGGGCTGCTGACACCCTATGTGAGCCAGGTGGCTGCAGGGCTGCATTAGGAAGCGGTGTCCGGAGTTAGTGGGTGAGTGGACGTCACTGAACACCTATGGTCCCTGCACCCAGGGGTGCTTAGTGCTGCATCTGGGCTTCTACACGTCCTCAGGTGGCCCTGCATTCTGCTCTTGAGGACATATGGCCCGGGCTAGGGAAGAAGCAGGGGACAGCCAGCTGGTGTCTGGTAGGGAGCCATCATCACGCATCATCAGAGTGTCTGTCAAGACCCCACAGGACTGCCAGGAATTTATGCTGGCAGAAAATAGCAGCGTCCACCACTTTAAGAAACAGATCTCTAAACGCCTTCACTATAACACTGACCGATTGGTGCTCATTTTCACTGGAAAGATCCTCCGGGATCAAGACATACTGAGCCAGCGTGGCATCCTTGATGGCACTACGGTCCACTTGGTGGTGAGAACCCGTCCAAAAGGAACTCCGCCTGGTGCCAGAACTCTGCTGGGCCCCACCGGCCACTGCATGCATGGCTCTGAAGCATCTGCCTCTGACAGTGCTGGGATGCTGGCCAGGCTGGGCCGGCTGGCCCGAAGCTCCCCTGATTTGGCTGACTTTCTTGGCCAGCTGGCTCAACTCTTAATGGTCTTCTTGGAAGACCCTATGGTCCAAGGCCTGGCGAATGAGAAGCCAGCCAATGCCAGCCATGCTCCTGAGTCCTCAAGGCCAGTGCAGAAACCTGAGTTGGCTCTTAAGGCTCTGGAAACCTTGCAGAACCCAGCCCGGCAACAGGAGCTCCTGCAGGCAGACAAGAAGGGGCTAGAGGCCCTGAAGGCAGTACCAGGTGGGGACAATGCTATGCATCCAGTCTGCCCTGATATCCAGCAGCTCATGTTCTTCACTCTGGCCCCATTATTTGCCCCCAAAGGCCACAACCCAAGTTCAGAGCTTTGTAAAGAGGAGGCCAATGCTCACAGCAGTACTGATCCTACTACCAACATCCCCATAGCCTCAGCACCTGCCAGGCCATTCGCACAAAAGGTCAGCACAGAAGAGGTTACCCGGGCCAGGAGCATAGCCTCAAATCAGGCCAATTCAGGATGTGGGGCTGGTCTGCCAGATGTAAGCTTGGGCCAGGATCTTCTCTTCCAGGATGGCCAGCAGCCTGCAGGGAAACCCTCTCTAACTGGTCAGCTTAGACCCTCACCTTCTGCCTTGCGTAGAGCCTTGCACGTCCTGCAGCAGAATCCAACTCTGCTCCACCAGTTGGCAACTAGAAGCCCCCTGCGACATCATATGCCACTGCTTCCCATTCTGACCAATCCACGAGCCCTGCAGGCATTAATACAGATAGAAAATGGCCTGCAGATACTGTCCAAGGAGGTGGCTGGGCTGGGACCTTGTTTATGGGGCCAGGGTAGGCCACACGGGACTAGACAGTGTCCTGAAGCTAGGGCTGGAGGGCAGGGTCAGAGAGAAGACTCCATGCAACCCACTTTGGCTGTCCTTCAGCTTCTTCACGCACTGGCCAATGCCTGCTCCCAATCTGCTCAATCCTCACTACCCTCTTTGCCCCTCACTGAAGGCCTCTACCAGCAAGAACTGGAACATCTGAGGGTCATGGGTTTTACTAATCATGATGCCAATCTACAGGCCCTCATGACTACAGGCGGAGATACTCATGCTGCCATTGAGAGGATGCTGGCGGTACCAGAGACCCAGGTGCCTGCAGCTGATGCCCTCAGTCCACCACCTCACAGAGAGGGAGGGGAAGGGAGAAGGAGAGGTGGGGAGAGGAAATAGTGTATTTTGAATTTCCCCTACTCAGATCATGTGCACACTTGAACAACCCCCCCTCCCTCACTGCCCAAGCCTGTTCTACATTAAAAAGATTGCTTGGAGCTCATGTGTGGTGTCAATTTGGGGGTAGATAGGCAAAGAAAATATTATTTGGGGTAGAGATTGATTATGTTATAGAGTCTTGGGTCTGGGCTTCACCAATCTCAGAGTGTTTTCCAAATTTGAACGTGATATGGGGAAATCCTAAGTGTTTCCAGCAACATAGTTCCCCATCAACATTACCATCATCATCACAAGCCACCTCTGGTCCAATGCTAGGGTGACTCTAAAGGAATCCCAGCTTTCTTCCCCTTAGGAAGCCCGCATCTCTTCATTTTTGGGTCCATTGTCTCCGTATTACAGAAAAGCTGTCCCTCTCAGCTCTGGCTCTGTCCTGTCAGCCTGTGCTGGGATCCTGCCTTAGGAGGTGAACCCCCCCAACTTCTGAAGCCCCATTCCACCCCCCAACCCAGCCCCAGGCCTGCATCTTCCCTAATGTTATAAAATATTGGACTCTGCTGCCTTATCAGCCACTGAACTTCTCTCTCCTTTTGTCTCTGAGTTTCTTGAAAGTGCCTCCTCTTCCAACAGCCACGTTTCCCCATCCTCTGCAATCAGACGCTTACCCCCAGTAAGTCATTCCTCCTCTCCCCATTATTTTTTTTTTTTGTACGGAGTCTTATATACTGACCTATATAGCTGTTTTATTTCCTCTATTTTCTTACCCATTTTTATAGAGTCCATTTCTTATCCATTTTTTTATAGAGTTATTCCTGAGAGTATGCAACACTGATTGATTCCTTATTCACCCTTCAGGGAGTTTGACCATGTCCTTGGCTGTGGCTTTTCCTTCTATGTTCGTAGTTCCTTAATCTCTCAGTCCATTTGTACTTTCCTTAGCCTACCAGCCTACCCCTGAGTGTCACAGAGGAGCCTTTGGCTAGCATGGTCAGAAAGAGCTCAGCATCTTTTCCTGGACCCCATTCCTTCTCTCAGTGAAAGTCACCAATACTTTCCTAATCCACTCATTCTCTGTGGTATACTGCCACCTATCAGTGAGGTGATTCAGAGTGTAGGCAAATAAAGCACAACCCAGAAGACCTGTGGCCATATATAGCCATGCAGCAGGATAATAGCGGATGAAAGAGGCAGGAAACATGTTGGAAGTATTACTTTGGGGAAACCATCGACTATAGATTCAGAGTCAGCTCCAGGGGTCAATTGACCCTGGGCTGAACAACAGCTGAATCTTGTGCTTCCTGATGGCTGGAGAGGAGGGACATCTCTGAGCTGCACACTGTGACTTAATTGTTTTGTGACATCCCATTCACCTAGAGACCAGAGGTTGTGGCAGTCAGGGAGTATGGACACAATACCTTCGGGACCACGTGTCCTGCCAATGATCCTGATACACCTCACTCTATTCTTCATTACTCTGTGGCACCAGGATGTTAGTCTGAATTTCTGAGACCAGGGATGCACATTTGGTCCCAGGGAAGAGTGACAGTCTGGGGTCAAGTGTGAGTGATGGGCAGGGCAGTATCCTGAGCTCCTGGAAGCACGTTGACTCTTTTACCGTGTGGAGTCCCACAGTCAGACACCTGAGTGAGGTGGGAAATCTTGGCAATAATGTTAATAGTCTTCCTGCAGACTGGACCCTGTTACCTCCAGTTTTGTAGAAGCCTACTGACTTCTACAAACCCCTTCCCCATCTAGGGAGCTATTATACTTGAGCTTCAGGATGATAAAAGGGCCAAAAACAGAACTTTAAAGAGTGGAGCTTGTTGCCAGGGCTGTAGAATCCTTCATCTGTCTCTTATCTATATAATGTGAAACTTGGACTTCGCTCAGTAATGGGAAACCCTGGGGAAGACATGCCCAGTGCTGTATCCACAGGGTATCCATCCAGAGTACAGGCCGTAGCTAGACTGACCCCAGTACCAAGGTATTAGCAGCTGAGTGATCCTGCACCCCTCCTTGTCTACTATTTTCCACTTTTAAGTGGAATCATACTATTTGATACTGATTTCATACTAACTCTGAATCATGCTATTTTCCACTTTTATTTTCCCTTTAAGCTTTCTCCTCTAAGCTTCTTTGAGGTTTCAGACACGGAAGAGGAGAATGGTTGATGAAATTTGTTGGGGAGATGAGAGAGCGCTAGCCTGCAAACTATATCGGACACATTATTTGTCCACTCATGAACTTAAACTTCCTTACCAGTACCTCAGTCTCCTGTAGCTCTATGGTCCTGTAAATCTAGTCCACAGATGGATGCATTTTGAATACTACTATGAGAGTCCAAAGTCCTGAATCCTGGCCCTGCCTTTGATACTAACTTCCTGGGTTACTGAGCCTCACTTTCTTCCAGGAGAAATGCGAGGTTCACAGCAGGTGATTAGCATGATGGTGAGCGTTACCTTGTGAGGTAGACCTTTTGAGCAAATGAAGCCAACATCTTAGGGGAGCAGGCATATGGCCCACAAAGGAGCCCATTTCAGGAACCAAACAGCACTTTCCTTCCACATTCCCACCTTTGGCTCCTTTATATATGTTGTTCTCAGTTCCTGAGATCATCACACCACTGGGTCTCTTTACCATTTACTACCTCAAATGACAACAGGTCTTCACCTTCATTACTGTGTGTTTGTGCAGGTAGACATTCTCACATGTACCTCACACTGAAGAAGGTATGAGATATTGTCCATAAAGATGCATAACCATAGCACTATTAGCTTCTCTGAATCATAGGCTCTTAATTAAAGATGCTAATACTAACCATGTTTTGAATTATGAGGAGGAGTAACCAGTGACTAATTTGTGTATTTTAGAACTGAGGTTATTAGGGCAAAGGAAGGCTATTTAAAAAAGCACTTGGATTTTGAGAAGGCTTCCCTGAATTCCTAATGAGGGATAATTTTATGTCTAACAGAAAAGGATTTAAAATTGGAAGGATTTAAAAATGGAAGATGAGAGGAGGAATGGGAGAAAATATAGTTTTAACAGGCACTATACATATCCCAAGCACTGTCTAAATATTTTAGAGTTGTTATTTAATATAGTTATCATGATAAGCCTGTAAAATTGTATAAAATCATCCTAAATAAGTTACAAGTTGGCTAATAAAGTCCAGAGTCTACTTAACATTCTCATATTTATTGGTTGATCATTTTACATGTCAGGCACTGTCTTAAGTTTTCTGCACTCATGAACTTACTTATTCCTCACCACAGCATTAACAGTGAGATATTAACATTACTCATTTGACAGTTGGCCAAACCGAGACATAGAGAGATCTAGTAACATGCTTAAGACCACAAAGACAGCAAGCAGAGGAACCAGGATTCACACCCAGGTACTCTGACTTGAGACTTTATGCTCTTCATCACTATCCAAAGCACTGGAAATCAGATTGAATTTACCTCAAATGTTCATTTTTTTTTTTTTTTTACTTGGGCTCACAGAAGAATATTTCCACTATGAAACAGAGACTCATTTAAGAAGAGTAATTGTTTTGATCTTTAGTAAGTCACAGAAACATTTGCAGGAAAAGAAAAACAGGAGCATTTTATACTGGCACTATCATAGGTACTGAGATTTCTTCAAGGTGTGCTTATTGTAACATTTACCCAAGAGTGAAAATATTATCATCTCTCTGAGTTATTCAGAGTTGCTCAAGGAGCCTGAGGAAATGCGTTATGTTCAATATGATTTAAAAAATTATTTTATTTTATTTTATTTTTTTTTTACAAATAGTTTATTGTCAAATTAGTTTCCACATAACACTATTTGTAAAATAAATAAATAAATAAAATACCTAAGGGGTAAAAAAAAAAGAGCACATCTATTATCATGAGCATTGGTCAATGATGTATAGAATTGTTGAATCACTATATTACACCTAAAGCTAAAAGAACACTATGTTTTAACTATACTGGAATTAAAATAAAAAACTAAAAATTAAAAAAAATTTTTTTAATCATTTATTTATTTTTGAGAGACAGAGACAGAGCATGAGCAAGGAAAAGGCAAAGAGGGAGGGAGACACAGAATCCAAAGCAGGCTCAAGGCTCTGAGCTGTCAGCATAGAGCCCAATGCGGGGCTCGAACCCATGGACCGCAAGATCATGATCTGAGCCGAAGTCGGAGGCTTAACCAACTGAGCCACCCAGGTGTCCCTCAGTGTGATTTTTGATACCTCCAATTCATCTGACCTTCTCTTTGCTTTCACTGCTTCCTCTACAGTAAACAGATTTCTGTCATGTCAGAGGTCTCCATCCATGTAAATACATCTAGAAAGCTCAGAACTCATTTACTTTCCTTATCCTGGACCTGTGCTCAAATTTCATGTTGAAATTTTCCCCAAGTGGAGGAGTCTCAAAAGTCGGCTCCGAATCTCCTTGGTCCGAGCCCCATAGATGATCGGGTTGAGCACAGGAGGCACCAGCACATACAGGTTTGCCAGAAAAATGTGCACATTCTTGGGGACTCGGTGCTGGCCAAAACGGTGGGTGAGAAAGGAGAAGAAGGCAGGAATGTAGAAGACCAGGATGACCCCGAGGTGGGAGCCACAGGTACTCAGAGCCTTGTGCCTGGCATCTTGAGATGGAAGGCGGAAGACAGCATGGAGGATGAAGCCGTAGGAGATGGCAATGAGGATGGAATCCAGACCCATGGCCAGCAGGGCCACAGTCAGCCCGTAGACAATATTGACAGTGATGTTGGCACAGGCCAGGCGAGCGATGCCCATGTGCTCACAGTAGGTGTGGGCCATGACATGGTGACCACAGTAAGGCAGTCGCTTCAACAAGAAGATGAATGGGGAGACAATGGCTACACTACGGAATAGCCCAACAAGGCTAATAGTGCCTATGACGGTATGGTTGAGGATGGTTGTGTATCTCAGTGGGTTGCAGATAGCCACATAGCGATCAAAGGCCATGGCAAGAAGAACTGAGGACTCCAGAGCATAGATAGAATGGACACAAAACATCTGGGCCAGGCAGCCACCAAAGGAAATCTGTCCAGCATGGAGCCATAAGGTGGCCAGCATCTTGGGCACAGTGGTGGAGCTGAGAGCCAGGTCGGTGAGTGAGAGAAGGCACAGGAAGAGGTACATGGGTGCATGAAGAGTGCTGTCTGTCACAATGACCAGGATGAGGGCAGCATTCCCAGCCAGCGCTACCAGATACATGGCACAGAAGGGGATGGCGATCCAGACGTGGGCCCACTCCAGCCCTGGGATCCCCGTCAGGACGAGAGTGACTGGGAGACTGTCATCACTGGTATTGGAAGCTGGCATTCTGCTTGGAAATAAAGGCCCCCATCCAAGGGGTCATGTTATGCTTGCCCTGTAACATCAGGTGCTTGAGTCAGTCACACAAAATGATGAACTTTCTGTGACTGAGGAAAATAAGGTGAGGAAAATATTTATTTAAGCTGAGGAAAATATTTATTATGTTTAAGTTGCTCAAGAGTCTTGAAATATACTATCACATATAGTCTTTTTTTCTCTCTGCTAATTCCTGACAATGATGTGTTTAGTTCTGTATTCTAAGCATCAAACATTTATTTTTTTTATTTTTATTTTTTTTTAATTTTTTAATGTTTTTTATTTATTTCTAGGAGAGAGAGAGAGAGAGACAGCGTGAGCAGGGGAGGGTCACAGACTCTGAAACAGGCTCCAGGCTCTGAGCTGGCAGTCAGCACAGAGCCCGACGCGGGGCTCGAACTCACGAACCGCGAGATCATGACCTGAGCGAAAGTCGGACGCTCAACCGACTAAGCCACCCGGGCGCCCCTAAGCATCAAACATTTAAACATCTTTCTAATCGGATCCTTCACAATTTACCTCATACACATCCTGTCCACCATTTATTAATGTCTAGTCCACTCACATTAAGGGATGGTCCTTCTCTCTTTCATTCATACTTACAGAGTCTTCTGTCTTTATTTTCCCCCTTCTGAGGCTAGATCAGAAGACCCACAGCTGATAGAGGCACATCAGGGAGAAAATGGAGTGTCCTGGCATTGCTCACAGTGAGGGTATTTTGGAAAGGGAATCTTTTTTGTCATAGAAGTCTAGCTGGTATTTTCAAACACTCTCTCTTAGTAAACATATTGTCTACTAAAAAGAAATCTGTACAGGATTCTGAGAAACTTGACTTTTAGTCCTGATTTTCTAACAGAATTGATTGTGACACTGAAGAAATGTTCTTCTTCTTTGGGCAGTCTTCATTTGGAAAAAGTAATTTGGAAAAATTCATTCTCTCTTTTGTATCTGCTCATTATGTGGCATTGGAATAATCCCACAACCTTTTCGGGTCTTTGTTTTTTTTCTCCTATCACTAAATTTAAAAAGACATCATGTGGTGTATACCCTCACAAAACTTACAGTTGAGCAAAAAGTAATATTCTAGAGATTAAAAATTTAGACACCACAAATAATCGCCCCCCCTTTTTTGTTTGCAATCTTTTTATCACCTAACAACCTTCTGGAGAAAATAGAGTGTAATTATCTTTTGCACTCTTAATCAACAGGAGAACAAAGTCCAGAGAGGTAAACTGATGTCCTCCACATCACAGAGCATGTTAATTGCACAACTGAAATGAGGGGTCCTGACTTTTGTGTCATGATTCAGAGTTTCAGGTTTTATCTCACCCAAGTGTGCATAAATATGACCAATATCTGAATTCCTATCTCTTTCAAACAAGGCACTTTGTCTAATATCAATTCATAGGGCTGAAATCAATTTATTAGTTATCTGAATACCAAAGAGATAAAGAGAATTGGGGAGCCTCTTCTATTTGGACAGAGACTTTCACTGATGACATTTAAGTGTCTTGGTCTCAGCCTTGACATGAGCATTGACAGTAAGGGAGAGAGGCTTGGATGATGGAGGGCAGAGAGCAACAGTTATTACCATCTTCCCTTTCCCTCTCTTCCCAACCTATTCTTGCCCCTTAAGGAAGATTTTAAGTGGCTATTATAAGATAGTGGTTCTCTGTGGTATTCGAGGTTTGAAGAGCAGAAAAACTGTGGTTAGAGAAGTGTTGGATTTATTCCCCCTGGGAAGCAATGCTATAAGGATACTGAGGGAGTACCACTCTGGTCCACAATGGGGGCATCCTTCCAAATGTCCCAGGGCCTTGTCCTTGAGTCCCCCTTCTGACCTAGACCTCAATTACTTACCTTGGTGTTATTTCATTGAACACAGTTGTTGGAATCTGGTATCAAAAACATACCTGTGTGGTAGACACACACTTGCGGCCGGGGCACACTGAGGTTGTAGGTGTCCTGAGGGGAAAGAGGGTAGTTGAGTGACAGCCTGTGCAGGAGGTGTGTATCTGAACACATGCTGTGACTGAAGGAGGTGAAAGCTGTGTTTCTGTGCAGGTTTGGGTGGATGTGGAGTGAGGGAGCAGAGGGGGCTGAACGTGTAATCTGGGTTGAAATAGCTGATCTTTTCTCTCACCTGAGTTTTGTGGCCTCAGTGAATGTCTTCAGCTTAGCTCTATGTCCCAGCCTCCTCTGCTCAATGGGCTTGATAAGGGAGTTTATTTATGGACTGTCTCTGATGCTCTGGAGTGTAAAGCAAAGTGGTGACCTCCAGGGACTTGGCCCGTGAGGCACACTTTGAGAGATAGAACAAGAAGGAGGGGGCGGAGGGTGTTAAAATGAGGAAGAAATAAGGAAAGAGAATTTTCCTTGATGACTTTGCCAGGAATGTGGAAGTGAAACATCTGGAATACTTTGTTTTATGTTTTATCTTCCCTTCTCATCTCTCTGTTTCTCTTTTCTTCCTTGTCTCTTCCCTTCTTTTCTTCTCTTTATTTCTGGGCCTCCTAGAAGTCCTTCTCACTGTGAATCCACCAGAATTCTATGCTCATGGGCAGCAAATAATGGTGGTGGACAAGTGCATACATCATTGTACTGTAGGCTTCACTTACAAAACACAAGTTCAAAGATCAAATTACCAAGAATTTGAATATGACAAAAGCATAATTTTAAGTTAGGCACAAGTCCCCTTCTGAGCATGGACACCATGTAACTGTCCTGCTCGTTTGTCATGAAGCCAGGGTTGGTAGGAAATGACATTAGTGCTCTAGGTAGACCCCCTCAGCAGCCTAACTCCAGCCATCTCTCTGGTCCCTGCACCAAGGATTCTCAATGTCAAAGCCCTTTCCAGGATAGTTGATTTTTCTTCCATGACTTCAGAGTACTCAATTCTCTTACTTTGTAACATAGCTCTCTCCTCTCAAGTTTTCATAATGTAGTGGTCTCCAAATATTTCATATTGTCTTCAAATATTTCACTATTTCCTAAAGGATTTTTCAAATCACTACATTCCCTTCAAAACTTAAGAAGACTCTGAGAATTTTCATTAAAATTTTAAAGAGAAGAAAAGGACAAAATTTCTAGGGTTTTGCGAATATTGACATTTAAAATTAAAACTCCCAGAAGACGGTTTTTAATTTATTTTGTGGAAATTGTATGTCCTAGAAATTTGCAATTCAGCACTGCCCATTTAAAAGTATTTGAGCAAAAAAAAGAAATTCTAAATTATTGCTCTGTCTCTTTGATGTTGGTTCATATTCCCACATGTATATTTTTGCTTGAATATCTCATTATAACACTTACATACTTCCAATAGTACAAGGAGATTTGATTTCCTGTAACGATGGGATGCAAATGTTAAAATGTTGTACTAGAACAATTATTATAACCATTAATGAAAACAATATGATAATGTTTAAATTTTATAAATTATGTACATAAGGCTAATTTGTTTTTGGAATGTTATTCCTTAATGAGGTGGATGGAGCTTTTACTTTTTTCCAAATAGCTTCGTGTATTCATTAGTCAGTATTGATTCAGTGAAGTGGGGTTTGTACTTAGGTACTCTTAATTTTACTTTTATAAAAGGTAACTTAGTTGCGAGTGGAGGGAGTTGTTTTTCTGCACTGTGGGAATCAAGCCATAATTTAGACTAACCTCTGTAATCAGCAATGGTCTTCAGAGAGGAGGTTCTGGCCAAGGAAAGCGCCTTCATAGAAGGTTCTGAGGAGGCATTCCAGCCAGGTGGGGCTGGTACATCTGAAGAACACGACGAGGTTGCTTCAAGGTAAGGAGCAATTTTTTAAAAATTCCACTTAAAACCTACTGTTTCTATTAGAATCTACTGCTACAGCCAATGAAAGCAGAAGGTGGTTGGGTGACACCAAGAGGAACAGAGGGTGCATGAGATAAACAAATCCTCTACCCCTGCCGCAGCTCGCTCATCGGTTTCTACTGCCCTCTACTGGCAGAGTCTGAAGGCCAGCCAGCAGGTAGAGGGAAAGTGGGGTCCCAGCCAAGGCATCCCCAAGCACAGCACAGAGGGTTTGAAACTGAGAGGCAATAGCTTAGCAATTAACACAAAAACCCTGTGATTCATATGTGGGCATGCATGTGTTATAACCTGTATGACATTTTGGGATTAAATAAATATAAATCATATATAAAAATCAAAATAAATCCATTTGTTTTGCTATACTTAACAATAATTTTTATTATTATAAGATAAACAAGAAACATATATTGCTAAGAAAACAGGAAGCACTTCCTGAGATTAACTAATTTTAGGATTGAATAAACTCAAAAATATTTTATAAAATTTATTAAAATTGTGTTTAATGAATAATGCATAATTTTTCTAATGTACATCTTCACTAAAACCAAAAACATGTACAAACCATGACATAATTTTATCTTTAGAAGTCATCTAGTGAATTTTGAATAATATAGGAGTTCATAAAAACATGTCAGTTATATTTACAAGTACAAAATTTAATAATTCATTTTGCAGAATTCTTTTTCTTTCTAGTTAAAAACAAAATCTAATGATAGATATTTAAATAAAATTGCAAAAATTACCTGAAGGTAAACAAGTGAAAAAGGAGATCTTTACTATTTGTTTATTTTTTATTATTTTTTTAAATTTTTTATTTAATGATGGAGTTTTACTGGTGAGTCCTGACTTCAATAAAAGCATATGAGCTTTACTATTTGAATCTTTCTTTAATTTTCTCTCATGTAACACCCACTAAGAACTATGACTTATTTAGATTTGGATCAGGGAGGAAAAAGGCAACACCACTCCTACTGCCTTGCCTATTTTTTAATAATATACTTATATTCAGGACATACAAACACTGCCAAAATACTTGGCTCCAAAATCATACATTGCTCTGAAATAAATATTTATAACCAGATACATCAAGCCGTAGTCACGTGTATGGTGATATAATTACTGATGGAAGAGACTTGCTCTACATCAGGAATTGAAATTGTTCCCTTGCGTGTTGCCTGGAAAAGACAGAGGACTGGATGAGAAAAGTAGGCTTGAAGTATAAGTGATTTTAAGAACACAGAATTCTTGCAACTATGTGATCATAATCCTAACACAAGAATGATAAAAACTAATCTCTTTTCACCAGAGATTGTGTGTCTGGCAGGAGAGGGTTTGTCATTCCTTTAGCGTAGCTCTCTGGCTCCTAACCTGAGTAATCTCACCATGCAGCCTTGTGCTTCTATTTTTCCTACTGTGGGATACTGTAGTCACCTGCTGGGGCTGCTGTGACAAAGGGCCATAAGCTGCATGGTCCAAACAATGGTAATTTATTTTCTCACTGTTCTGGAGGCTAGAAAGTCCAAGATCAGGTCTGGTAGGGTTCAGTTGCTGGTGAGGACTCTCTTCCTGGCTTGCAGACAGAGGTCTCCATTTCCTTGACCTTTCCTCTGAGCATGAGCAGAAAGAGGGATCTTCTCAGTTGTATTTCTTAGGACACTAATCCTATCAGCCTAGAGCCTAAACTTCATAACCTCATTTAACTTTAATTATTCTTCTAAATGCTAACTTCCAACACAGTTACATTGGGGGTTAGAACCTCAACATATGAGGGCTTGTTGTTTTTGTTTTTTGTTTTGTTTTTTGGATTTTTTTTTTTGTGGCATACAATCAATACCAAGTAAATACTATGGATAAAAATCATAAATATCCACAAATTAACACAATGAATATCCTTGGCCTTGTTTGAGCTTTGCCTTAGCTTTGTCTAACAATCATTCTCCTTGCTCTGTTAATTTCTCTTAATTATCTCATTAGGTGTCATCTCAAACACTCATTGCACCTTGGGAATTGCTGTCTGACTTATACTGAGGGTGTAAAATATTTAGAGTTTGGTGACTACTGGAATGGATATGAGAAACAAATGAGAAAAATATGTGCAGAATGACACTTGGGTTTTTGCTTTAGTCTGTGTGATAGTTAATTTTATGTGTCAACTGACCGGTTACCCTAGTGCCTGGAGAGTCGGCTAAATAGTTTTCTAGGTGTCTTTGTAAGAGTGTTTCTGGATGAAATTAAGGTTTGAATTGTGGACTCAATAAAGCAAGTTGTCTTTGTCAACAGCTGCGAGCATCATCCAATCCACTGAAGACCTGAATTGAGCAAAGAGTTGGAGGAAGAAAAACCCAAGAGCTTCTTGTCTGTTCGCTTCAGTTAGGACATCTTCTTGTGTCCTTGGTGCTCCTGATACTCGGGCCCTCCGATGTGGACTAGAATCTCTGCCATCAGCTGCTCTGGTTTACAGGCCTTCAGATTTAGACAGCCTTATGTCACTGGATTCCCAGGGTTTCCATCTCTCATGAAAAATCATTAGACTTTTCAACCTCCATAATTACATGAACATAGGTCAATTCCTTAATATAAATCTATCCTTATATCTATATCTATCTATCTATCTATCTATCTATCTATCTATCTATCTATCAATTCTGACTCTTCAGAAAAGCCTAGGTAACACAGTTCAGTACAAAAAAATATCATGTTATTTATTGAGAAAAGGAAACTATCAAGAATAGGAATGCATTCATATTTGGCACGTGTTGACTTTCCAATTCTATGCAGCAACCAACTGACTATAGATGCCAAACATTAGTTGGAAATACTATAAATTATAACTAAAGATGTAGATTTGAAATCTGATATTTCTAAGATCATTCAGCAAAAATACAGAGTTAAAATTAGAGCAGACTTTGAAAAAAAGCTGTGCAGAATGTTAGTATTTAGGAAGAAAAGTTGAAGAATCATTTGTAAAGGAAACTGAAGAGAGGTGAACATGGAAATAAGCTTAGGACCAGGGAAATGTGGCTCTTCCTAATCAAAGAAAGGAGAAAGAATCAAGAAATAAGGAACAGTCACCTATATCAATCTCTCTAGTGAGAATCCAGCATATTCAGTAATGATGAGGTCAGTGGTAGCAGTAGAAACACAGTTTTGTGACACGATGTTACTAAAGTATTGTCCATGGGAGTGAATGAGAAAAAAGAAAGAAGACAAAAGGGGATCTTATGGCAAATAACCATGATCTTGAGCAACAACTGGTACACTGACTTGCACCAGGCTGTACTATACACATTTCTCTTTTTACTGCTCAAGAAGTAGAAAAAGTTTAAATATTTCATCCAAAATCAATGAATAGAAGTAGAGACATGAGTTAAGACCAATTCCCAAAAGATGATACATGCCTGGGTCATTTCCCAAGTTTTAAACAAAGGATAATGTGTATATTTTACAGAACTTTACCAGGAATAGTTGGAGCTTAGAGTAAGCACAGTGTAGATCAAGGGACTCATTGATGCATTCTGGCAGAGTTGTACAGGGAAAAATTAGGAGATTGCTTTGATAATTCAGATGGTGAAAGTCTAAACTCAGGCAGATATAGTACATGAAGGGGCAGGAATGTTTGTAGAAAGGTTATGAAACTTGAAGACTAAATGGGCATGGGGGTGCGAGTAATAGTCAAAGAGGAGTGGAGGATTTTAAGCCAGAGCTGAGAATGACAGTGCCCTTAGGAGAAGAGTGACAGGAAGTCCTTCTTCTGTGATGTCAGAAGTTCCCTTCTTAGCCCAGCATTCCTGCCTGAGAACATCCATAACTGATGGAAGTCAAGTTCTCTGATTTCTACCCTGTCTGTCCTATCATTGTCCGAAAAGTGGGGGAGGTAGATGCTGGTGAAGGGAAATAACATCTGTTGCACTCCTGCCATCTTGCAGTCTAAGTAAATAATCCATAAGATACTCACAACTGCACATGGGTTTTGTAAGATATCTATTCCTAAGAATGAGGAAACTAAGGTTTCAATCATGGTTTAGATAACATCATACAACTGATAAGTGATTGGTCTGGTCTTCATAACAGATATGATCTGAAACCATTTTCTCATATATAACACACTTCCTTCCTTTTTCCCTAATGGATTTCTTTGCTCTCATGGCTTCCAGCAAAGAAATAATACAGAGTACTGTAGTGACATCTGTGAAAATAGCCGAGTAAAGACCTCGGAAATTTTCCTCTTCCATGGAAACTGTGAGAAAACAACCAAAGCAATGGTCCAAACTTTTTCAGAATTCTAGACATTAAACCAAGGCTTGCATCTATGCAGGCAGTTTGTATTTAGGAAAAATGGTTGAATTTTTGCAAGATTGGTGGCTTTGTGTCATTTTGATTTGTTCTAATCTCATTCCCTCACTCTCTAGCTCTACAGCAGCCTTAAAAAAATGTCAACCTGTGGGGTACCTGGGTGGCTCAGTCTGTTAAACGTCTGACTTCAGATCAGGTCATGATCTTGAGCCCTGTGGCAGGCTGGAGGTCAGTCTGTAGCCTGCTTGGATTCTGTGTGTCTCTCTCTCTGCCCCTTGCCTGCTCACACCCCGTCTCTCTCTCTCTCTCTCTCTTTCTCTCTCTCTCTCAAAAGTAAATAAACATTAAAAAAAGTTTTTTTATTTTTTTAATTTTTTTAAATTTTTTTTTAAATGTTTTATTTATTTCTAGGAGAGAGAGAGAGAGACAGCGTGAGCAGGGGAGGGTCAGAGAGAGAGGGAGTCACAGGTTGAAAGAGACTCCAGGCTCTGAGCTGGCAGTCAGCACAGAGCCCGACACGGGGCTCGAACCCATGAACCGTGAGATCATGACCTAAGCGAAAGTCGGACGCTTAACCAACTAAGCCACCCAGGCGCCCCAAAAAAAGTTTTTTTTTAATTGTCAACCAGTGTGCACAGTGAAAACCACTAGCCCCGTGGCATCAGGAGATAGCCGACTGGGGCTGGACTTCTTTCAAAATGTCCTTTAGAAACTTGTGATTATTTGGCCTGTTTGATACTTCCTGTGAAGACCACTTTTGCAAGGCTGTCGCTATTTGATCTGATCTATAGCTCTCAATAGAAATATCCTTTTTTCCCTGTGGGCATTTGCTAAAAACAATTACACACAATCAATTAACTTTGCAGCTGCCTGTCATAGTGGATAACAATTACAATCAGAAGGGGAGGTTAGGAGAGAAAATATGGTTTTACTGAGTGCTAATCATATCCCAAGTACTGTCTAGCTTTTATTAACAGTTATAATATGTGAGCTCAGATAATACAAAATAAGTCTTATATGAAAATAATAATGTCTAGAAAAGTTACAGAACATTTACATCTCATATTTATTTATTGGGTATTTTATGTTTCAGATATTATTCTCAGATTTCTACATACATTCAATAATGTGGCAATCCCCACCACAACCTCAAGTGTTAAGTGTTATCATTATCCCCTTTTACTGTTGACCAAAATAGAGATAAAAGGATTTAGCAATATGCTCACACACAAAACTAGTGGGCAGAGGAGCCAGCATTCAAGCACAAGCACCCTCGTGTTAGTTCTTATGCTCTTGGCCATTGCCCAGTCTTCTGTAGTTCAGATCCAAAGCACTCCAAATGCTCAGGTTTTGGTTTGTTTTTCACATCATTTCCCACTGGAATATTAGTATTATCATGAAAGGCAGTATGAATTCCAGACAAGAATGCCTTTCTTTTTGGTAAATTATAGTCCCTACTGAGATGAGAGAAAAGACTTAATCTTGTTCTGGGCAATTCAGAATTGCCCAAGGAGCAAATTCAATGTCATAGTCAACATACCCAATTTATCTGACCATTTCTCTTCCCATGCTTCCTGCCATGTCACTGCCTCTCACATCATATGCTTCCATATATGTAAAGGCTTCTAGACAATTAATCTTGCTCATTTACCTTTGTTTATCATTTCCAATGGCTGCTTAGAAGTCATACTGAGACCTTCCTCAAGTGAAGCAGTCTCAGAAGTCTGCTTCGAATCTCCTTGGTCCGAGCCCCATAGATGATCGGGTTGAGCACGGGAGGCACCAGCACGTACAGGTTTGCCAGAAAAATGTGCACATTCTTGGGGACTCGGTGCTGGCCAAAACGGTGGGTGAGGAAGGAGAAGAAGGCAGGAATGTAGAAGACCAGGATGACCCCGAGGTGGGAGCCACAGGTACTCAGAGCCTTGTGCCTGGCATCTTGAGATGGAAGGCGGAAGACAGCATGGAGGATGAAGCCATAGGAGATGGCAATGAGGATGGAATCCAGACCCACGGCCAGCAGGGCCACAGTCAGCCCATAGACAATATTGACAGTGATGTTGGCACAGGCCAGGCGAGCGATGCCCATGTGCTCACAGTAGGTGTGGGCCATGACATGGTGACCACAGTAAGGCAGTCGCTTCAACAAGAAGATGAATGGGGAGACAATGGCTATACTACGGAGTATGCTGGCAAGGCCAATTTTGCCTATGACGGTATGGTTGAGGATGGTTGTGTATCTCAGTGGGTTGCAGATAGCCACATAGCGATCAAAGGCCATGGCAAGAAGAACTGAGGACTCCAGAGCATAGATAGAATGGACACAAAACATCTGGGCCAGGCAGCCACCAAAGGAAATCTGTCCAGCGTGGAGCCACAAAATGGCTAATGTTTTGGGCACAGTGGTGGAGCTGAGAGCCAGGTCGGTGAGTGAGAGAAGGCACAGGAAGAGGTACATGGGTGCATGAAGAGTGCTGTCTGTCACAATGACCAGGATGAGGGCAGCATTCCCAGCCAGCGCTACCAGATACATGGCACAGAAGGGGATGGCGATCCAGACGTGGGCCCACTCCAGCCCTGGGATCCCCGTCAGGACGAGAGTGACTGGGAGACTGTCATCACTGGTATTGGAAGCTGGCATTCTGCTTGGAAATAAAGGGCCCTATCCAAAGGATGATGGAAAGCCTGCCCAGTAACATCATATATTTGGTTCATTCATCTAAATTGGTGACCTTTCTGTGAAACAATCTTCTTTACATTGAGAAAAACATATACTGTTGTTAAATTTTCCAAATCTTAAAATAATATATCACATACAGTCCATTTTTTCATCTGCTATTTTTGTTATTCAAAATCATGTTTTGATTTTCACATTCTAAGCCCCAAGCATACCTAAAAATCCTTTGTAGGATTACCTGGTCTCCTAAACTTTATTCCTGACTTGTCACAAAAATGATGCACAACCTTGAGAAAAATCTTTTCCCTTCTCTGTGCAGTCTCCAGTTATGAAAAACAGTGAGACTGAAATTCTCATCACAGCTTTTCTACGTATTCAATGCTCAGTGTTGGTTAAGTCCCACAATATTTTTGAGACTCAATTTTTTCATTTATCTGTTGGAAATGACAGCACCTGGCTTTTATATCTCACATTTTTGTGGGTAAGAAGGTGTTAAGTATATGGGATAAAAATGTTTGGACACCAAAAATAATGTTTTCCCCATTTGTGCAAGCTCTTTTTCCTGTAGCCACATATTGGAGTGATAAAGAGTATCATACCATCATACCTATTTTACCAAGGGGAAGTCCAAGTTCAGGTAAATAAACTGATGCAGTCCAGATAACAAAGCGTGTCACTATCAGGACTGAAATTATGTCTCACATCTCATGATTCAACATCTGATGTTTTCACCTCACTTGGGTGTCCATTTATATGGCCAATATTTGAATTCCTATCTTTTTCTTGCCAGATACTCTAATATTAATATCTAATGTTGTAATCTCTTTACTCATTATCTGGATTTCAAAGAGACAGATACAATGAAAGCTCTTCTTATTTGCCTGGAGACTTCCACTGTTGGAAGTCCAGCCAGTACAGAAGAAAAGTGTGGTGATCGAGTGGAGAGCTGGAGTCACTACCACCTTCTCGTGACCCCTCTTCCCAGCCTATTGCCAGAGAAAGATTTCAAAGATTACTGTAAGGAAGCTGCTACTTTGTAAACTACTCTGCTATTCTATGTGAGTACTAGAAAGGTCTAAGCAAAGTTGTTTCCCAGGGAAACGTGAAAAAGACTTTGAGCTGGACACCACTTTGAGTGAAAAGGGGGGAGTTCTCCCAAATTCATCCCACTCAGCCTTGGCTCTGGATCCCTATGATGTCTTAGAGACTAGGCTTTAATCATTAAATCCTTAGTTCTTTATGTGAGCATAATATATATTTTTTTAGAATGTGATTTCAAAAACATACCTGTGTTGAGTGTCATGTGTTCACAAGTTGAGCATGCCAAGGCTGGAGCTTGGTGACGGGTGTCCCATGTGAGTGTGGGGCTGTGTGGGGAAGTATGCAGTGGAGCAATAGCTCGTGCCAATGTATGCCGAAGGCAGTGGCTTGTTTAGGGATGTGAAAGCTGTCTTCTTGTGCAGGTTATACAGATGTGATTTGGAGGATAATGAGGGCTGAGTGTGGAATTTGAGTTCAAAACTCTGAGCTGTCCTTAATTTTGTGAGCTCATTTAGTATCTTCGGCTTAGTGCAGATTTCCAGCATCCTCTGGTTAAGGGATTTGGTAAGTGAGGCTATTTATTGACTCTCTGTGATGCTGCTTGCTCTAGAGATTTGATCTGTGGTGCTCATTCCTAGGGAGATAATTAGGAGGGGTTGAAAAACAAAAAGAAAAGCATGAGGAAAGAACATTTTCCATAGGATATTTTCAAGGAAAGTAGAAATAAAACCTAGTAAGTTTTATGTTCTTTTTCCCTTCTCTTCTCTTACATCCTCTGTTCTTTCCCTTTCTTCTTTTTCTCTGCTTTCCCTTAATTTTGTGTATCTCACTGAATTTCCATGTATCATGGTCCATGGTATTCTGTGTAGACAGGGCATCACAAATGCTATATGTGAATCTGGTGGTAAGAAATGGTGGTGGAGATGCTCTGTTGTCCCATTAGCCTTCATAAGTTCAAAAATAAATTATTAGTAATTTTAAGAACATGGCATCAGAATATTAAGTCAAGCACAGGACCATTGGAGCATGGACCTTATGCTACTGTGCAGGTTTCACACCCACAGAGCTTGCCCTGGAAGTGGAGCAATCAGTCTTTTAGCCAGATCCCCCCAGATCCTTTGACATTAAGCCATCCATCAAACCTTCCAACCAAGGATTCTTTCCACCAAAGCTTTCAGAGTACTGCCTTCTTTTCCTTTGTTCATGCTTATTTCCTTTCATGTTAATACAAACCAGTGGTGTTCAAAAACCTTTGCCTGGGAACTTGACAAAAGAATTTTGACATAGTATATGTTCCCTCAAAAATATTAACTTGACATCTAAAAATTGTCATTTAATACTTAAGCACTAGAAAAGGATATGATGTTTGGTACAGTGTAAATATCAACATTTTTAAGATAAAAAAAACACATTAGTCTTTTAAATCCTATGGAATATAAGCAGCCTTGAAATTTTCTTCCCCCTTTTATTAGCCATTTAAAAATACATGAACAAGATTTCCGTAACTGTCATAAATTTAACATTATTGCTTTGTCTCCTTGAAGTTGGTCCATTTTCCTACACATTAACTTTTATGCTTAAAAATCTTGTGATGGGGGCGCCTGGGTGGCTCAGTTGGTTGAGCGTCTGACTTCGGCTCAGGTCATGATCTCACAGTTCGTGAGTTCGAGCCCCGCGTCGGGCTCTCTGCTGACAGCTAGCTCAGAGCCTGGAGCCTGTTTCAGATTCCGCATCTCCCACTCTCTCTGACCCTCCCCTGCTCATGCTGTCTCTCTCTCTCTCTCTCTCTCAGAGATAAATAAAAACATTAAAAATTAAAACAAAAGAAATAAATAAAATATTAAAAAATTTAAAAAGATCTTGTGATGTCCACTCTTTCATCATTGTTTGCAATAAAAATAGGTATGCAAATTATGATGATTAATTTTATTTTCTTTAATCATTTGTCTGTGAGTATTAAAATGTTTGATAATTATAATATTTTAATTATACATTAATACATGCAATATAAAGAAACTTTAATTTCATAAATTACTAAATATAAACCAGTTCTTTTGAAAATCAAGTTTTTAATAAGATTGCTGGTGTTTTTCTTGTTTTTCCTTCAATGAATTCATATATTCAAAAATCAGTACTGGTGGTATGAGACAAGTTTCACCCTCAGTTATCTCCATTTAATTTTTATAAAACTAAGCTCTGAGAACTCTTGTTTTTATATAGTTACAAATGGAAGGAGTTTGAATTGCAGGGCACACTGACTCCATAAAGATTTGGTAACTGCTGGAATCAATTTCTGCTGTAAGAAAGATCCTGGTTATAGAAGCTTCAAGGACAGTACCAAGAAAGCTGAGGCCCAGACTTCTAAGAATGGGCCACCAAGAGCTGGCACTGGTATATACAAGTTGTATCACAAAGCTGTTTGGAGGTAAGAGTGGGAAAAAAAAAAAAAAACCCACCACAAACTTGAACCAGCTGCTTTTGTTAGAATCAACTGCCGTTGCCAAGGATAAAGCAGTTGCTTGGGTGACAATGACAGGAGCAGAAAGCTAACAAGAAAAGTACACCCCTTACCCTTCTCCCGGCTTCCAGTCTACATCTAATGACTCCTATTGACAGGGCCTACCAATGTATTTAATTTTAAAACTTCCAGATACTGTCAAAATACTATAATCTAAAGCCACATATTATTCTTAAAAATAAATATGTATAAGGCAGAGAAAGCAAATCCTTGGCAATATATGGTGATTTAATTAATACAGTGGCTTCTTCTGAGTCAGTTATTGAAATTGTTCTTCCACTTGCTGCTTAGGAGGGGCAATGCATCAGAGAACAACATGAGAAAGAATAAAATTGAAATTTAGTTTTCAGATTACTGAATGTTTATAGCTAAGTTTGTAGTCTGAATCCTGACAAAGTTAAAATCAATATCTATCTATCAAACTAGCTCTTTGGTATCTATCCTGAATCAATCTTAGCATCTAATTTCCCTGATGTTAGCCCTAGGACTGCTTAACACTAGAAAAAAATCACAAATATCCACAAATTAACACAGCGTACATTCATGGCCTCACACTTCAGCCTTATCAAGCAACTATTCTACTTGATACAGTTAATTTTCTCTTTCATCCTTTTTACCTGCCATCTCAAACATCCACTTCTTTCCAGAGCTTGCTGAACTACTTATACTAAGTGGTAGGATATTTAGAATTTGGTGACTACTTAAATAGATATGAAGAATGCATGAAAGAAAGGATGTGTGGAATGATAGCTAGATTTCTGGCCTAGCTACTGAATTTCTGTGACTCACTGAAAAAAAAATCTAAAAAGAAAAAAATTATATTCATATTTTGGGCATTTTGATTTTAAAGTTCCTATGAAACAGACAAGTGAAGGTCTCAAGTAGCCAGTTGGAAAACAAGAAATAAATGAGAGAAGAAGATGCAGATTAGTTGATCAGCATGTTTCAAAAATAGTGGAAACCTGATTTTTCTTCCAAGATCATTCAGAGAGATCATATGGAGTCAAAACTGAAGCTAGCTTGGAAAAGAACCATGGATAATGTTCATATTTAGGAGAGGATAGAAGGATAGCCATTTGTAAAGGAAATTGAAAAGAAAGACATAGAGATAGGTGGAAGCGCAGGGAAGAGTGACCTTACTGGCCCAAGAAAGGAGAAAAAAATCAAGAAAGAAGTGAAGTCAACTGTATCAATCTCTAGACTGAGAGTCCATTTTATTTAGCAATGTTGAGGTCAGTAGTGACTTTGGAAGCATAGTTTTGTGGTGTGACATTACTAAAATATAATTCATTATGGAGTTAATGAGCAACAAGAAAGAAGAGACAGTGAAAAGAGGTGGTGGTCCATGAACATGTCCATTAGTAGGTCACGGTGCATCCACTCACCCCAAGTCATAGAAAGTACACTTCTCCTTGTAAGACTTGAGGGGTAGAAGGGATTAACTATTCCACCTAAAAAGCAAGTAGGTCAGAAGAAGTAGAGAGGTGAGTTAAGACCAATTCCATCATTGTTTAGTTTTTATAACAGGGAGATCTGTCTATTTTGAAGAGCTTAAGCAGGAAATTTGGGGTTTAAAAATCACTCTCAGTAGAGGGAAGGAATGGCTGAGTGCTGGCAGATTCGGTGCAGGGGCCAATAGAAGTCTCTTTTAGGAATTCAGGTGTTGGAGGTATACTCTTAGGCTGATGTGGTATCAATGAAATGGCAAAACAATTTGAAGAAATGTTACAATATGTGACAACTAATTGGACAACACAGTTGAGAGAAAATAGTTGATGATGCATAGGAATACAACAAACACAGTTGATGATGTATAGGAATGTTCAGGCCATGGCAGATAATGTCAGTGGCCTTAATAAGAAAGCTGGAGGAGAATATAGTGGGCCTTTGCCAGTCCTTCCTCAGTGAAATCAGAAGACCTCTTGATTTTTATTGTCCATGCCTGAACATTATCCAAAGTCCTTTAAATGATTGGAAACAGTATATCAGATTTCCATGCTGTCTGTTTTCTCTTGTGCAAATCTAAGCTAATTGAGACAGTATGGGACTAATATAAGGAGCAAACATATAGGCTAATGGAAGAAAACTGGCAGTTCAGAGGTAAACCCATACGTCTATGGTCAATGGATTTTCAATAATAGTACTAAGACTGTTTAATGGGTAAATAATAATCTTTTCAACAAATGTCGCTGGGATAGTTGAAAATCCACTTGAAAAAGACTGAAGTTGGACCCTGCTCTCAACTTATATACAAAAATTAACTCAAATTAAAAAAAAAAAAAAATTAACTCTAGGGCACCTGGGTTGCTCAGTCAGTTGAGTGCCTGACTCTTGATTTTGGCTTTGGTCATGATCTCACAGTCGTGAGATTGAGCCCCCCGTCAGGCTCTGTGCTGAGCAAGGAGCCTGCCTGGAATTTTTTCTCTTCCTCTCTCTTTGCCCTTCCCCAGCTCATACTCTCTGTTTCAAAATAAATAAATAAACATGTAAAAAAATTGACTGAAATAGATAAAAGGGCTAAATGTAAGTTTTGTAAAACCATAACATCTTTATACTTGATCTTAGCCATAAGGCTGAGAAGTGGTAAAACTATAACACCTTTAGAAGAGAACATAGATGTATTATACAATTGTTGTTTTGGTTAACATGAAAAGGACAAGCAACCAAAGAAAAACTAGATAAGTTGGACTTCACAAAAAAAAAAAAAAAAAAAAAAACAAAACACCTTTGTGCTTCTTTTTTTTTTTTTTAGCTTTTATATATTTTATTCTTCATTTAACTTTTAAAACACTACTATATTGAATATTAAAACAAAAACAATAGCAAGTAGTGAGCTATGATTATAGTCCTTCACTTGTTCACTACTGCACATAGAATGCCAGCAGTGTTGTTCACTGGCCCCATTAAGAGGTTTGACACTGAACACCTCCCCTAGGGTGATGTTCATCATCCTCATATGCTTCTCCATTGTAATGGCGCCGTCTTTCCTGATTTGGATCAAAGTCCACCAGTTCTACCTGGTCCATTTCATCAGTCTCTTCTACTTCTTTCCTCTCAGGTAGGAGTTTTTCCAGCAAAGAGAGTTTATCAGGAGAGAGAAAGCCATTCTCAGGGAAGTTTACCTTAAATTCAATGATTAGGCGTCCTTTTTCATATGGTCTACGATAAATTGGCATGCCTTCATTCAGCACACACTTGATATCTCCATGCTTGACAATCTGACCTGGGTGAGAGGTGATGACAATGGTTCTGTTGTCAAGAGTAGATATTGGCTTTTGGAAGCCGCACAGTGCTTCAACCAGCTGTATGTCCATACACATGAAAAGATCCTCTCCTCGCCGAGTAAAAACAGCATGGTCCTTCTGATCTAAAACAATGATAATATCTCCTGGTTCCAGTCCAGGTTCTTGGTCTCCTTCACCATGGAATGTTATCTTCTGGCCATCTTTCATGCCTTTGTCAATATGAACTTCTAGAATCTTCTTTTCTCGAACTATCTTCCTTCCATTGCAGCTTTTACATCTATCTTTAGGACTGATCCTTTCCCCATGGCCCTGGCACTCCATGCACACAGACTGAATTTGCTGAACCATTCCAGGTCCTATCTGATGAATTCTTATTTGCATTCCAGTACCTCGGCAATTGGGACAACACTCTACTGCTCCTTTCTTTCCACCTCGGCCTTCACATTTGTCGCAAATCACATTCTTTTGCAGAGCTAGTTTTCTTGTTGCACCATTATATACATCTTCTAAGGTTACAGAGAGCGGATGCACAACATTTTTACCTCTCCTTTCTCTTTGCATCCTTCCTCCTCCTCCAAAAAACATATCAAAGATGTCCATGGGGGAGCCAAAACCACCACCTGCTCCACCTTCTTTAATTGCCTGTTCTCCTCCTTTGTCATATAATTCCCTTTTCTTTGCATCAGAGAGCACTTCATAAGCTTGAGAAATCTGTTTAAACTTCTCTCCTTCATTTGGATTCTTGTCAGGGTGGTACTTCAAAGCCAATTTCCTGTAAGCCTTTTTCAATTCTTCCTGGGTGGCATTGGGTTTGACCCCCCAAAACATCGTAGTAAGTAGTTTCTTTCACCATTTTCTACAGCCGGTGAGCGGGCCGAGGCCGGTGTGGGGGAGCGGGAAGCAGCGCGTTGCTGGGCGCAGCTCTGGCAGCCGCCGCTCCTCCGCTTTCCACCGAGCGTTCTGGAAAGTTCCCAACACCTTTGTGCTTCTAAGGACAGTGTCAAGAAAGTGGAAAGACAACCCACATGATGGGAGAAAATATTTGTAAATCATATATCTAACAATAGTTTCATAGCCAAAATATATAAAGATCTCTTACAAGTAAACAACAAAAAGTCAAATAAACTAATTTAAAAATAAGCAAATGATTTGAATAGACATTTTGGCAAAAACAGACATACAAATAGCTAATAAGCACATGAAATGAAGTTGAGCTTCATGGATCATTTGGGAAATGCAAATTAAGACTGCCATGAGATACCATTGCACTCATATTAGCAAAACAAAACAAAACAGAAAATACCAAAGTTGGCAAAGATGTGGAGAAATTGGAATCCTCAAACATTGCTGGTGAAATGTAAATTGGTGAAGCCACTTTGGGAAACCTTTTGGCTTCTCTTCAAACAGTTGAACGTAGAGTTACCAAGTGACTCAGCAATTTTACGCCTGGGTACATACTCTAAAGAACTGAAGATATATTTTTACACAAAAGCTTATACATTAATATTCAAAGAAGTATTATTTGTAGCCTCAAAATGAGAACAATCCAAATATCCATAATGTGACTAATAGACATACAAAATGTGGTCTATTTATACAATGAAAAATTATATCAGACATTAAGTACTGATATATAATGAACCTTGAAAACGTGCTAAGTGAAAGAAGCCAGACACAAAGAATAGCACATTTGATTATATTTAGATAATATGTTCAGAAATAGTCAAGTCCAAAGCAACAGAAAGTGTATTAGTTGTTGCCAGAGGCTAGGGTAGATGAGAATGGGGAATGACTGCTAATGGTCAGAAAGTTTCTTTTCAGAGTAATGAAAACATCCTGCGATTCGATATTGGTGATGTCTGCACAACTTTGCAAATACAGTAAAGATCACTGACTTGTATACATGAAAACTGAATTTTATAGGATGTGAATTATATATTAATAGCAAAATTTTAAAAAGGAAATCATAGAATCATGTAATCTTTGAAACTTAAAAGTTCAAAAGTTTTAAACTTTTAAACTGCCTGGGCCCCTGCTTTATACGTGATATCATAGATGTGACACCATGCATAAAGCAGATACAAGCCCTGGGTTTGGTTGGGGGCACTGAGGAAGGAGTCAGATTTGTCTCCCAGGTGTTAGCTAGTAGTCTTATGGGAAAGCCAGACATTTTCAGTCATAGGATGAGAGAGAATAATTTTTTGTTAATTTTATCCTTTTTTGCCTCTCTCTTTTCTCCAGTTATTTTTGAGGGAGATTGCATAGAGAAAGACAAAGGCAAGAAAGGCAATCAAATATGAAAGATAGGAGAAACAGGGAAAAAGATAAAGACGGTAGTGATTAGCAGACATATGAGAATGTTTCGGGGTCATTGTTGGATAATTTTTTTTAGGGTTTCTGACAATGTTAACTGAATAAATGAACAGTCTACGTTTGGACATAAATAGCTCTGCCACTCGGTGATATAATTTTGGATCTAATTTAACCCCTTGGGCACCCATGTGTCTCATCTGTAATATGAGAAGTGAGCATTTAGATCTAAATGTGGTTGCTGGGATAGAAAGGGACAATGTTCGTGAAGCTCTTGAAGGAGTTTTAGAGCATTGTAAACATCCAGTATCATTGATGGTTATTTTATTTCTGTCACCTATGACCCAAGCCAACCCTACATTCTGGCTTCTGAAAGTCCCCTAAGAAGAGGGCCTTGGAGTAGGGACATGGTTTGGGGAAAAGAAACTCTGGAGCTGAATATCAGGAAGAATGAGTTATATTCTTAGCTTACTGTTTATAATCACTGGGCCCCCTGGCACTCGCACTCCTTATCTCCCAGAGCAGCCTTAAAAGTCATCCCTAAGAGATCTCAGGAGCCATGAAGACATGATGTGGAAGCAGGTAAGCCCTGCTCAGCTGAGAGGAGAGGAGAGGAGATGTTTCCATGGTCTTCTCAAATAGGTCTGAATCACCTACAGGAATAGACAGCAAGCAGAGTCCACTGGGATGCTGCTGTGAGGAATCTATTCCCAGCAAGGATTGACTGGAGGATATGAATGGCTTCCCATAGCCCCTTCACTGTCCAGGGCCTGACAGGCAGCTCCTGTGAAATGTGGTGTGTCTACGGCCTTCTCCAGCCTTGGCCTAGCTTGGGGAAAACCTAGCCCACCCTCGTGGAACAGCTGGGACATCACCTTGCAATGTTCTCAGTGTTCTTAAGAGGTGTTCTTGGCCTTATTTGTCTTCTTTCTTCCTCTCCATCTTTAATGTTCTAGTCACTATCTCCCTAAGTTTGGCACCCCCTTTCCCTCACTTGACTCTCCCATTTCTTTATTATTTCCTCTATATTCTTTATCCCCTCCACTCTGTCTCTTCCTTGCCCATTAGTTCTTCTCTCTTTGTCAAGTTATCATTTCTGTCTTCATCTTCTGCCCCACTTTTTGCTTTACATGAATACTGAGAAAATAAGGAAAAGACAGAACATTCAGCTGAACTCTATCATCTCTAATTAGAAAAGGGAGAAGGTACTAAAACTGACCCTCTGCAGGAGCAGGCTTTTACTGGGGACAATTTTAGACGTCCTTAGAGTGGAACATGTTGCATGATGGATGAAATTCAGGGGTGAGTGCTCAAGAAGAGGTGACCCATGCATCTCCTTAAGACCATCTCCTCTAAAATCCTCAGTCAGTTTCTTTGTGTGGTCCTAACGGGAGCACATTATGCTGGACAGATTTCCCAGGGCTTATCTGCTCCATCCTCTTACCTCTTCAAGTCCAGTGCTATTGCTCAGCATCCATGTCTGCAGCAGTAGTTCTCTGAAGCTTTGTCTCAGACCCTTATCTGTCTAGCAGGGAATTTCTCTCTGATTTATGATTTGATTGTTCATTGATATAATACATGCCTTATAACTGAGCAAAAGCAACTTTCTCCCCAAAGGTTACATAAAATAATAAATTACTCAACGGTGAGTAATTTTGCTCAAGTGTTAGGTATCATCCATGAGAAGTAGTGGGCATTTAACATCTATATCCCCAAACCAGCAGTTAAAGCCACTTATTACAGGGCATGCAAGGTTTTCTGGTCATGCCCTAGAGTCTTATGAAATATTCCTAAATGTGGTTCCCTCCCTAAATGGTTGTTTCTGAAATTCCACAGTGCAGGAGACCAGAAAGGAAGATGGCAACTTCATACTCCTTTATCACCTCTCCTTGCAACCTGCCTTGGGCTAAGGTCAGGCAGTATTTCTCATTTTTTACTCCCTTTTGAACTTTGACAGTCTCTGAGATGGAAAACAATGGTCTGTTATGGAAACAAAAGAATGTTACTCCTTAACATAGGAAAAAATAAGGTAATGGATAGAATGTTTTCAGTATTATATTTTTTCTCTCTTAATTTTCAAGCTTTTGCAATTTACTTCTGCTTGTCTGTACCATGATCTATTATGCAATAACAAGTGATTTAAAAATACATAGTTAAATCTAATATAAATACATTTAGTGACTTTTGTGCTTTTGGAAAGCACAATGAGCTATTTATTTTCCATCTAAATATGCTGTTAAAATAATAAATTTTAAATAATAACATTAATAGCAGTGCTTATATAATGCTTACTGTGGGGAAGACCTGTTCCAAGTCCAAGTTCTCTCTCTCTCTCCCTCTCTCTTATTCTCTCTTTCTATCTTACATATGCATGCATCCATATCCATAGGGCAAATTTCTTTAATCCCTGCTCTAAATGCAAAGAAACAGGTGAAGAGAGTTTAAGAAACTTACCTAAGGTCACTGGACCTCAAACCCAGGATGTTGGAGCACCGTGTTCTTAACTAGTAGTCTCCAATGCCTCTTCAGATATTTTGGTTTTCCAGGGGTCCTGCATGGACTCTTCCAGTGTGACATGTAGGACTGTAGAGCATGTAAGTTCCTCAGGGTAGAGATTGGATTACTGAATTTTAGTTCTAGCCATGTAACTGCCTTCCAAGAAAACCTGGACTAA
The DNA here is from genome assembly GCF_003009895.1 of Hyaena hyaena. Taxonomy (NCBI): domain Eukaryota; kingdom Metazoa; phylum Chordata; class Mammalia; order Carnivora; family Hyaenidae; genus Hyaena; species Hyaena hyaena. The sequence continues at coordinate 71,933 of NW_024082073.1, read as the reverse complement.
TTCTCTCTCCTTTCTTGAACACTTGGTTCCTCATCTGTCAGACTGGATGTAAGTGTGAATATCTCTTGGGGTTTAGCTAAGATCATGGCAATGAAACTTGAGGCATTTGAAGTACAGCTGTGACGGCGACCACATTGGAGGTATCCAGAGGGTATCAATGACACTTAATGAGCTAGTCAACCACCCTGAAGAGGAGTCCTAATCTACTCTTTTTCTGAAGGATGTCTAAGAAAGAAGTCTTTCTGTTGATGGCTAGCATTTCAATACCTCCTCTTCATCCTCCCAATCCATCCTCTTTTTTATTTAAGAGACAGAGAGAGAGAGTGAGTGCATGCATGCACATGGGTGAGGGAAAGAGAGAGGAAGAGAAAAAATCCCATACAGGCTCCATTCTATCAGCGTGGAGCCTGATGTGGGACTCCATCTGATGAACGATGAGATCATGACCTGGATGCTTAACTGACTGAGCCACCCTGTCACCCCAATCCCAGTGTATTTTAGTATTAAAATCTATGTGTAATCACAATGTATTAACCTTTGTGTTGTTTTTCCTCCCCAGGAACAATAGTAGTCTTAGACACAAGTTAGACTGGCTGATAACAAATGTCCCCAGCTTCTCATGGATAACTTCAAAATCAATGCTTCTGATGCTCCCACCTTTATCCTGACGGGCTTCCCAGGAATGGAGGCCATGGAATCCTGGCTATCCTTCCCTCTCCTTCTGCTCTATACCTTCTCCATTGTGGGAAACATCCTGATCCTCCTTATTGTGAAGGAGGAGCAGAGCTTGCACCAGCCCATGTACTACTTTTTATGTCTTCTTTCAGTCAATGACTTGGGAGTGTCCTTTTCCACATTGCCGACTGTGCTGGCTGCCCTCTGCTTCCGTGCCCGGGAGATTGCCTTTAATGCTTGCTTGGCCCAAATGTTTTTTATCCACCTCTTCTCTTGGACAGAGTCTGGCATCCTTCTGGCTATGAGCTTTGATCGCTACGTGGCCATCTGCCACCCACTGCGCTATATTACAGTGCTCACTAATGCCCGCATTGTGGCAATGGGACTGTGTACTGTCCTCCGAAGCTTTGCTCTCATCCTCGTGTTCCCTCTGCTGCTGCACAGACTGCCCTTCTGCCACCCCCGGAACATCCTCTCCCATGCCTACTGCCTTCATGTGGATATGATAAAGCTGGCATGTACTGATGTCTCCTTCAATAGTCACTATGGACTGTCCATTGTGCTATTCACCTTTGGCCTGGACTCTGCGCTCATTCTCATCTCCTATGTACTCATCTTGCAATCAGTGCTTGCCATCGCCTCCAGAGAGGAGCGCATCAAGACCCTGAACACATGTGTGTCCCACATCTTAGCTGTGCTCATCTTCTATGTGCCCATGGTGAGCGTGTCCATTGTGCATCGTTTTAGTGCTGGCCTGCCCCATGTTGTCCATATCCTCATGTCTATTCTCTACCTTTTTGTGCCTCCCATGCTCAATCCTATCATCTACTCCATTAAGACAAAGGAGATACGTCGCAGGCTCCTCAAGATGCTCTTTAGGGTTAAGTCCTGACTCTTTGGTAGAGTTAGAAACCTTGAAGGATTTTGTCTTGGAGGTATAACCATCCAGACACCATGGGATAGGAGGTCAATGAAAAGAATGTTAGTGCTACACTTTAAGGTGTAGGATCAGTGAACAATTGCTTAGTCTGGTATATTGGGCCAACACCTGTCAAGACCCTCTTGGATCTTATCCACAAATCAATGATTTAAATGTCCTTTAGAAACAGAAAAATGGTTTCTTTTCAAGAATAATTCATAGAATGTCAAATATCACTACAGAGTGACATTATTTTCTGAAGAAGCAGGGAACTATTTTCAGGATACTTGGTGATGTGGTTAGGACTTCTGGTTATGGGCCTGCACAATTCTGAAAAAGACCAGGGCAAAGAGGGATTAATTATGGGCTAGATATCACATTTTTACCATGCAAGTTTAGCTTGTGTGATTAGTTTCTGATGTTTCCAGGAGACAGAACTCTTCCCAACATGCTGTTTGAAAAGCCAAGTTTTAGAGTTTCACAGCTATGATGGTTAATATTACATGTGACTGGGCCACAAGAAGTCTGGGTATTTGGTTAAACATGATTTCTGTGTGTATCTGTGAGCATGATTCTGAATGAGATTAACATTTGAGCTGACAGTCTGAGTAACGAATATTACCTTCCTCAGTGTAGGTGGGTCTCACTAATCCATTGAATGCCTGAATAAAGTAAAAGTCCAAGAAGAGAAGAAAGACATCTCTGTCTGATTGTCTGAAAGTAGGGATGTTAGTTTTCTCTTGCCTTTGGTCTTAGACTTGGACTTATCCCATTGGTTTTCCTAGTTCTCCGGTTTTCAAATCTGTACTGGAACTATACCAGCAATTCTCCTCGGTTTAGACTTTGGGATCTCCATAATAGTGAGAGCCAATTTCTTATAATAAATATAATAAATCTCTTTATTGGTTCTGCTTCTCGGGAGACCTCTGACTAATTGAACCAATACAATATTTGAATAGTCAAATTTAGACTTTAGGATTCCTGGTATATTCTTTTCACACGGGAGGTGCTGAATTATCCAGGCACTTGCATTTCTACTGCATAAATCAATATGATGATTTTTTTGCATGTATGTTTTGTGAAAACATCATCACAATAAGGTGACTTAACCCAATCAAAGAGGTGACTTCTTGAGTAAGTGGGCTGAACTTCTCAGTCTTAATTTCCTCATCTGTAAAATGAGACACGAATCTCTGATTTATCTACTTCATGTTTGTTTTGAAGAGGGAATAAAATAAACTGCTTTTAAAATTATATAATAATACATACAGTTTATTTGTTCATATGATTTTTATTTAGCAAGAATAAATACAAAATACAGTGTTTAGCTTCAAAGCATCATGGGTATAAACCAGAGTCTGAATAATATTTTGTCTAAGACTTTCTTGAACCCTAAGTAGCAGTGTTCTATAGCCCTTTCTGTTCCCACTGTCCTTGGAATGTACTTTAATCATATCCATTAGTTGGGGTAGTTTGTTTCCTCCACCAGACTGTAAACAACTCATGCACAAGGACCGTGTCTTATGTATGTTTATACTCTTCAGTCTCTAACAGAGGGCCTGAAATATACCAGACATATTTAAATAAGTAAAGAAATAAATTAATAAGTGATTATATTTTCATATATTTACCTACCAACCATCTCTTTATACTTCAATGAGTTACCATATCCTAAAATATAATCTAAAATAAATCATAATTTTATTAAAGAGCAATTTTATATCAAGACATATTATTCATAGTCTAAATAACATATGCATTATGGATCTGGCCAGAGTAAAAAAGAATCAATTGTACTTGCAATCTTCAAACACACCACAAATGTACCTTGCATATTTATATTGCTCAGACCTTAAATACTGTATAGAGATTATACCTAGAGCAATTTCAACAGAGTGCCAGCATGTGCTCGACTTTAGCAGGTGCATAAAGAAATATTTTTTGAAACAATATTGCTGTTTAATCATACTTTCTCTGTCACAAATATGACAAATAATGAGGTTATTGCCTTAATAAGTGTACGATATATGCTTTCAGTGACAGTACTTTTGCTTGCTCCTTTAAATCTGATGGACTTTGAAGAAACTATTTGGCTCATTTCCATACCTGTGAAACGCTGTCTAGGGTTATCTGGGCTATTTTCCACATCACGTTCTATAAGTGAAAACACTCAGTACTCTTCTCTTGACCTTAGAAATCTGCCTAGTCTACAAGAAATTCAGCTGGTGAAGTTTTCTACTGTTCATACCATTAGATAGAACATTCATGATCTGTCAGAACATGATCATGATCAAAACATTCCGCCTGCATCTGTAACTAGCAAGTATGGTAAAGTGTCAGACTGTGACCTGGTTTACTGAAGAGAATTATGATTACTCCAAGTGCACTCACAGGGCTCTGGGTATCCAGGTCATCAGATACATCTGATCTGAGCTCTTGGCTTCTTTAGTTTCTTCTTGTGACATGAATTGCTCCTGGTCCCTTTAAGCAAAACCAAAGTCACCCACTTGTTATGAGCCTGAAGTACGTCCAAGGACCATCCAAGTCTGTGTCTTCTTGAATTGTTGGAAGCAAATGCCAAGATATTTACTTTATAGAACAGAAGGTTAAGACATTCTCCACGTTGGTGCTAGTTTAATGAGAACCTTGCAGATGCACACAGTGGAGGAGTATAGGACACAGGAACCATCACTGTATGGGATCTGGGTCCCTTCTACACATTTTAGAAGCTCCAGTTGAGTTCTCAGAGTCCCTTTCTACCTCCCTTAGATTCTACCCAGCACACCTCATACTGCTATGTGAGTATATGTGTGGCTATACCTTCATCTCATAAAGTGCTTCCAGTGTGGACCCTCACAAACATATAGCAAGGAACTCCTTATTTATCCCCCTGCTTCTAACACATCCAGGGTGGACATAGGGAAATAAAGATCAGGTCTGACTTAATGATTTTAGAGCAATTAAAAAAAACCCAGTCATATATAATCTTTTCTGCTTGCTATTTTCTGTTTCCTAGATGAGGAAATGTCCATAAGTAGCCCCTTGAAAAATATGTGATTATATTTCTACCCAGGAAGGTGAAGAGGATCATGACTTGCATATCATTTTATAGTTATGTATCCCAATATAAGGTATGGATTTTGTGAGGGTGTGTAATATTGTGATTTATAAGAAATACATATTGGTCATTCAGATGATATATTCTCATAGATATTCAGTCTTTATCCATAGCTCTAGGTTCACAGCTCCCCAAACCCTTGGAATTTCCTGAGGGATAAGAGCAATGGAAAGGAACATCTTTTGTTATAGCATTTGCTGTTTTGTTCTCAGTTCCTGAAAACACTTCTGAGACATAAAAGTGAAATGGATGTCTTATTAATAGAAGCTTCTTTTCACCAACAACCGTGCTTGTGTTAATGTGGTGACTGGGGAAGGCACATAAGGGGAAGAGCTGGTTGCCAGAGGAAACAACCACAAACAGAAGAGTGGCACTTTCAGTCTCACCATGTAATTTCTGAGGAGGGGAGAAGGCTGGAAGCCAAACCGATCACCAATGGCCAATAATTTAATCAATCATGCCTATGTAATGAAGCCTTCACAGAACTCCCAAAGGAGGAGGCTCGGAGATCTTCCAGATTAGGACAAGAGTATATTTCCATATGTTACTGTGCCAGACCCCAAACTTCCTGAGGATAGAAGATCCCTTGTTCAGGACCTTGCTCTATGTATCTCTTCATCTACATATGGATTCACTTAACATTATTTAGTATCTGTTGTAATAAGCCAGTAATCTAGTGAGTAAATGGAGTTTCCTGAGTTCTTCGAGGTGCTCTAACAAATTAATAGAACCTAAGGAGGAGGTCATGGGAACCTCTGATTTATAGCCAATTTCTCAGAAGTATAAGTAACAATCTGGACTGGTGACTGGTGTCTGAAACAAACAAACTTGTGACTGGTGTCTGAAGCCCAAGGAGCGGGTCATGGGAACTCCAATCTGTAGCCAGCCAATCAGAAGTACAGGTGACAACCTTGGCTTGCTACTGACATCTGAAGCAAAGGGCAGTCTTGTGGGACTGAGCTTTCAACCTGTGGGATCTCAGGCTATGTCTGAGTAGACAGTTGTCAGAAGTGAGTGAATTATAGGACACCAAACTGATATAAAAGAATTGTTTGGATATTTAGGGAAACCATCCCTCCTCACACATACATGCAGTGAGATCACTACCAAACATTTAGTACCAAACATTTAGGGTACTAATGGATGGCATAGGAAAGTTTTTCTACAAACATAGAAAGGAGAGAAAAACAGTGTTGCATAGAAATGAAAAAGTGGTATACAATTTAGTGTTTTTCTTAAAATAAAGTGTAAGGAAAAAAGACCCCCATAAACAACTGTGGATGCTGAAAAAAAAGGAAGATACGTGTTCCAGGATATGGAATTCTCACCCCAGGAGAATAGTAGAACACATTTCTTGCTGCTATTTGCATGAGAGACTTGAAAAGCAACTGATGTAGACTGAACCAAGAGAAGAGAGGGCTTCAGGGAGAACTTACCAAGAAGATTAAAAAGCATTTAACAAAAGAGTAGTGTGATGAAGAGGGTGGACAGATTCGAGGCAATGATAAACTCAATGGCTTCATTAATTAGCCCCAACTGTAATAATGCTCACCATTGGTCATAGACGCTATTATGTTTCCTATCTCATACTTTCTTTCTTCACAAATTGCTCACATCTATTACCCCAACCTCTTACTCCCAGTTGATGATCTTACTTTCATTTCAGAAGAACGTTGGTGGGATTAGACAGAAACTCTCAACGTCCTATCACTGAATTTGCACTTACCTTCTGTGAAAAGATAAACCAAATGAAAAATTTAAAACTTCATTTGAGCAAAACTCAATGTAAGTCAGGCAGCATTCAATCTAGCAAATAGAAAGGAGCTCCGAGGAGCTCTACAAAAGAAAGACTTGTATAGGCAGAAGCGAGAGAAAATACGGAAGTTTTTGTTTTGTTTTGTTTTGTTTTGTTTTTTACAAATAGTTTATTGTCAAATTGGTTTCCATATAACACCCAGTGCTCATCCTCAGAAGTGCCCTCCTCCATGCCCATCTCCCCCCTCCCCCACATCCATCAGTCCTCAGTTTTTGTCAGCATTCAAGAGTCTCTCATGGTTTGCCTCTCTCCCTTTCCTCCACCATTTCCCCCCTTCTTCTCCCCCATGGTCCTCAGTTAAGTTCCTCCTAATCCTCCTATACGTGCAAACATATGATATTTGTCCTTCTCTGCCTGACTTATTTCGCTCAGCATAACACCCTCAAGGTCCATCCATGTTGCTACACATGGCCAGATTTCATTGTTTCTCATTGCCATGTAGTATTCCATGGTATAGATAAACCACATCTTCTTGATCCATTCGTCCATTGATGGACACTTGGGCTCTTTCCAGGTTTTAGTTATTGTGGAGAGTGCTGCTATGAACATTGGGGTATATGTGCTTCTATGCATCAGCACTCCTGTGTCCCTTTGGTAAATTCCTAGCAGTGCTATTGCTGGGTCATAGGGGAGTTCTATTGTTAGTTTCCTGAGGAACCCCCACACTGTTTTCCAGAGGGGCTGTACCAGTTTACATTCCCACCAACAGTGTAGGAGGGTGTCCGTTTCTCCACATCCTCACCAGCATCTAGAGTTCTCTGATTGGCTCATTTTAGCCACTCTGACTGGCGTGAGGTGGTATCTCAGTGTGGTTTTGATGTGTATTTCCCTGATGAGGAGGGATGCTGAGCATCGTTTCATGAGGGAACATGGAAGTTTTACAAGGCAAAAAAGTGGTTTGGTTATTGAAAGGTTACTTTCCTTGAGGGGATGATGAAGTCCATCAGGTGGATTGCGTCCCAAGTGCCAGTCAGGGGATTCCTGATGGACTGGTCTAAGATTCCATTCCTGGAATAGCAAATCTGCAACTAAGTCTCTATTTGGTGGTGTGGGACGTAACATAAGTGACTCAATGTTGGACATGGTGTCTTGTTTTTAACTTTTCTTTCTCCTGTGTATAACAGTGGCATAAGCATCACTCTTCTTCAAATTTCTTGGACTCTCAGTTGAGACTATATATTGTCTGGCTGTGATGAATTAATTTATCACTCATTTCCAACTTATTTTTTACACTTCCTAAACCCTTCTTTGTTCTGTCTTCCATTCTCCTCTCCAATGTCGCTTTTCAAGCCTTTATACTTGTGTTTGTGTTTTCTCATCTGCCAGACATGACCCTTCTTTTGTTCTTTCCTCATCTTCTCCCTTCTGCCTGAGACTTATTGTGTTAGTTTTATCTGACTGCTGTCAGAAATGATCACAAACTCAGCAGCTTAAAACAATAAAAATGTCTTATCTCATAGTTTCTGTAGATCAGAAGTCCAGAAACTCTGAATGTTTAGGATCTCTTAAGGTAATTAATCACCATGATGGCAAGGCTGAGTTCCTTACTAAAGCCTCCGAGACAGAAGCTGCTTCGAAGCTCATTGAAATTGTTGGTTGAATTTGGTTCCTCATGAAAGTAGGACTGAAGTTTCAGTTTCCTTGATGGCTTTAGCCAGAAGCTGGTATTTGCTCCTAAAGGCTGTTGGCACAACTCTCATGCTATTCATTCCATAACTGTGGACCAAGTGCCTCTCATGCTTTGAATCTCTCTGACTTTTTCTGCCACATTTTTCTGACTCCAGCCTGAGAAAGTTCTTTGTTTCTAAGGACCTATGTGAATCAGTTGGGTCTACCTAAATCATCCCCCCCCACACACACAAAAAAATCCTTAAGGTCCATAATGTTAATTACATCTTCAAAGCCTCTTTTGCCATGAAATGTACTTATTCTTGATACCGAACTTGGACATCTGTGTGGGGGCATTCTGTCTACCACATTCACTTAAATAATATTTGCTCATAATTTTAAAACCAAGCGATAGATCTGAAAATCTTCTCTGGCTGCCCTACAATATTGCAAGTTCCCCTCCTTTATTCTTTCTTAAACTCCACCCTGTACTTTTTATCATTGCTTTCACTGAAATATTGAAGTGTTTCCTTAGGATTCTCCCCAACTGGACTATGAATTGTTATACTTATTCATCTACACAATCCTCAAGACTACAATCATGTCCACTGTTGAACAAATGACTCCATTTATAGTTACGTTTGTTAACATACACCTTATACCATAGAACTTTAGGGTAAGAATTGTTACCTTGCTTTAAATGAAAAGACAGTATTTTTTTTCTTTTCACATGGGAAAATTTTAAGAGACTTATGACAAAGGGCCAGTAGACACAAGATACTGATAAACACATGAGTATTGATCAGGGCTTGGGTGATTTTCTGACCTTTTCCCATGACAATCAGTGTGAGTGAAAGGAGGTCTAGGAATGCATTAGGTAAGAAACTGAATCCTTTGGTCTGACTCATGTAAGAGTGGGGATTTTGAAAAGTTACTGCATTTTCAGCCTGGTTAGTTCCAGACAAACATTAGGTATCTGAGGGGTTCTTTCTAAACCCAATTTCTTTCACTGCAAAATAGGTGTATGCATGTTCCATGTTCCCAGCAGGCCATGAGTACTTGAATTGACACAAGCTCAAGGGACTTCCTGGATGCAGCCTTATATTGTCAAGCCACAGAGCTGACACAGGTAACAGGTTGGGGGTTAGAGAAAGGAATGTAGGGAGGGCCCCCAGCACTGCTCTTCCTTCCTTTGCACCTTCCATATGCAGCGCTCTATCAGGTAGGTACATGAAGTGTCAGATGCACGAATCTCAAGGCTTAAGGCACTCTGCCTCTAACTTAAAAATCCTGAATGCTATAATATGACAGTTGGAAGGAGGAAAGGCTCTCCGTTATTTGAGTCAGGTTGTTTTATTTCCTGTACACTTTCACCCTTGCCACCTTCCCAGTTCTGTATTTTCTATCTGTAGCTCTTGTTCTCGAAAACCTTGCTGTGTTTTCTGCTTCAGACACGACCCCATCAGGCTATACTCTGATATTGATGACTTGGTGTGAACTTTTCTCAGAATAGCTAGTATGAGCTGCATACATAAGAAGACACTGGATGCTTTGGATACCACTTTGCAGCATGTTACTTAGTGCTAAGAAACTCTAAAATCAAGGGTGTTTACACATTTCATGCAGAGACAAACACAAATGTTTAGGAAGAGTGTTCAGGTAGTGAAGACAAAGTGATACTAAGAATATGGAATAAAGGGGGAAATGTATCCTGAGAAGAGAGGATAGAGGAGTCCTGAGTCAGATGGAAGTTTGGCGAAGGCAAATGAGCAGCTGGAGGTGAGAACAGACAGCAGGCTACTGAACTCAAGTTGCAAAGTCCTGGAAGTTTTCACAACTGTCCACTTTTGGATATCCACAACCCTGTTAGCTCAGTCTCATAGTTTCTCCAGTTTACAACAAAGAGAACAAAAACCCAGAAGGGATTGGTGACTCAGTGAGTACATCTGTGCAAACCTTGCACTAAGTATGGAAGGGACTCAACAATGAGCGAGAGTCACGGATGAGTTCTTGGAGCTGGTGAGTCAGGAGAGAAGACAGAATTCACAAAGCTATACTGCAGGGTGGGTAGAGAAGTGGGCATGAAAGGAGACTCAAACCTATAGCTATGAAAGTGGTAGCAGGGAGACAAGTGACCTCTGCTGGCCATGACCAGCAAATATCTATGGCAGAAGGCATCGCTTGTCCCCGGCCCTGGAAGATGGATTGAATGAGTATGTTCTCTCATTCAGGGTTGCCTCAGGAAGCTGAGGAGCTGTGGTTCTTGTTTGCATAGCAGCAAACAGATCAGTCTGGGTATCCTGAGGTACAAGGAGGGAAATTTTGAGGATTGAAACCAGAACTACGGATTTAGTACTGACCACCTCTTTCTAACCATCAATGTTTTGTCGGGATGGATGGATAGAACTGACAGGCTATACAGGAGTGTAGAAGTTGGAGAATCATAATAAGGTACTAAATGTTCAGGAACATGAGAGGGTGGAAAGGAAAAGCTTATGGTTTAATAAATAAGTGATATGTTCAGGAAGAGGGCAGAATAGTCAGGGGAGTAGTGATCAAGACAGTTTGGTCTTAGGTCTTCAACAAAGCGATGCCCAGAGATTGATGAAAAGAGTTCATGGTTTTGAATGTGAGAATGTGGTATTAGGCACAGGTATAAAGGCAGGCAGTGTAACCTTATTTAGCCAGCTGGATAAATGAGAACAATCAGACAGTTCCAGAGATCTTGGTGACAATAAGAGAGGATGAATGATTGGGTGAACAAGATTGATTAATGCTACAAAGGGCTGGATGATATATGTGTGTCTGAAAATATTAGGTCTAGGTCATGAGTTAAGCTGTATGTTTATCTTCTTTACAGGACAATGGTCTCAGAGTCTAAGCAGTAATGCCAACATGGGAGGTAACCCCCACAACAGCTCAGAGTTGCTCCCCTTCACCCTGACGGGGCTCCCAGGACTGGAGACCTCCCAGCACTGGGTGTTTCTGCTTCTTGGTACTCTCTACACTGTCTCCATTGTGGGCAATGGCCTTACCCTTTTCATTATCAAAGAGGAACAGAGTTTGCATCAGCCTATGTACTATTTCCTGTCCCTACTATCAGTTAATGATCTAGCTGTGTCCTTTTCCACACTGCCCACAGTGCTGGCCACATTTTGCTTCCACTTACAGAAGATCAGTTTTGATTCTTGCATGGCTCAAATGTTCTTTATCCACCTCTTCTCCTTCATAGAGTCTGGGATTCTGCTGGTTATGAGCTTTGACCGCTACGTAGCCATCTATAACCCACTGCGCTATGCCACAGTTCTCACTGGCTCCCGTGTGGTGCACATGGGCGTGGCTGTTATCATCCGCAGTTTCTGTATGGTTTTCCCATTGCCTTTCCTTCTGAAGAGGTTGCCCTTCTGCAAGGCCAATGTACTCTCTCATGCCTACTGCCTGCATCCAGATCTGATCTACTTGCCCTGTGGTGACATCACCATCAACAACATTTTTGGTCAATTCATTGTCATCTCTAGCTTTGGTCTGGATTCTGCATTCATTCTTCTCTCTTACGTGTTCATACTGCGCTCTGTGCTTGCCATTGCGTCCTGGGAGGAAAGACTTAAGACACTCAGTACGTGTGTGTCACACTTGTGTGCTGTGCTCATGTTCTATGTGCCCATGGTTGGTGTGTCCATGGTTGCTCGCTATGGGAGGCATGCCCCCCAGTATGTGCACACGCTCATGTCCCTTATCTATCTCTTTGTGCCTCCATTGCTCAACCCCATCATCTATTCCATCAAAAACAAAGAGATTCGTCGGAGGCTTTGCAAAATACTACTGGGAACAAAGTTTAAGTAGGAGACATGTTGACATTCCAAGACTCAGAGGATATTTATAGTTAGTCCACAATTTTGAATTTTTAAAAACTACTTTGACAAAGCTTTTTACATTTCTTTGTAGTCACTAATCAATATTAGGATTTATGATACCAGATGTTTGATGACTGCCTCATAATAGTTAAGACCTAGGCCAACAGGTTTTGCCAAGATAAACTGGGTCAGAATTTAGCAAAAACAAAATGAAACAAAACTCCGTTTTCCTTTATTTAAGTACAAAAGTATACATCTTCATAATCAGTCTCTCATTTTATTGCAATTTTTTTTTTATCCTTGTTGAAAGTGAATCATCAGAAAGGAAATTGCTGAGTACCACGGAAATACTGTCACAAAGGGTAAAGAAGTCATTTCCCAAGATTATACCAAAGGTAACTAACTCTACTCTTAATTTTTTGAGGAATCTCCATACTTTTTCCCACAGTGAATCAATTTTACATACCCAATAGTGTACATGGGTCCATATTTCCCTATTTCATTGCCAATACTTTTTGTCTTTTGCTTTTTCTTAGTAATAGCTGTCTTAGAAAGTAGGAGGTGATATATCATTCTAGTTTCAATCTGCATTTCCCTAACGATGAATGATGTTGAGTCATTGTATGTTCTGTTGATCATTTGTAGGTCTTCTTTGGAGAAATGCTTATTCTACATTTTATACCATCTTAAAATCAGATTATTAGTTTTTATGCTATTAAATTGTAAGAATTTCTTATATATTTTGAAGATTAACTCTATCAGATAAATGGTTTACAAATTTTTTTTACAAATAGTTTATTGTCAAATTAGTTTCCACATAACACCCAGTGCTCATCCCCACAAGTGCCCTCCTCCATGCCCATCCTCCCTCCCCCCCACATCCATCAGTCCTCAGTTTTTGTCAGCATTCAAGAGTCTCTCATGGCTTGCCTCTCTCCCTTTCCCTCACCATTTCCCCCCTTCTTCTCCCCCTTGTTCCTCAGTTAAGTTCCTCCTAATCCTCCTATATGTGCAAACATATGATATTTGTCCTTCTCTGCCTGACTTATTTCCCTCAGCATAACACCTTCAGGGTCCATCCATGTTGCTACACATGGCCAGATTTCATTGTTTCTCATTGCCATGTAGTATTCCACTCTGCTGATGCATAGGAGCACATGTACCCCAATGTTCATAGCAGCACTCTCTACAATAGCTAAAACATGGAAAGAGCCTAAGTGTCCATCAACAGATGAATGGATCAAGAAGATGTGGTTTATCTATACCATGGAATACTACATGGCAATGAGAAACAATGAAATCTGGCCATGTGTAGCAACATGGATGGACCTTGAGGGTGTTATGCTGAGCGAAATAAGTCAGGCAGAGAAGGACAAATATCATATGTTTGCACGTATAGGAGGATTAGGAGGAACTTGACGGAGGAACAAGCGGGAGAAGAAGGGCGGAAATGGTGGGGGAAAGGGAGAGAGGCAAACCATGAGAGACTCTTGAATGCTGACAAAAACTGAGGACTGATGGATGTGGGGGGGAGGGGGGGATGGGCATGGAGGAGGGCACTTTGGGGATGAGCACTGAGTGTTATGTAGAAACTAATTTGACAATAAACTATTTGTAAAAAAAAATAATAATAAAAAATAAAAATAAAAAAATAAAAAATAAAGAAGATGTGGTTTATCTATACCATGGAATACTACATGGTTTACAAATATTTTCAAGGGCACCTTTACAATCGATTGTTTCCTCTGCTATGCAGAAGCTTTTTAGTTTGATGTAGTCCCACTTGTTTATTTTTGGTTTTGTTGCCTGTGCTTTTTTGTGTCACAACCAAATGATCCAGCAATCTCACTTTTTGGTATTTATCCAGAAGAATTGAAATCAGGATCTCAAAGAGATAACACACCTATGTTACAGCACTATTTATGATAGCCAAGATATGGGTACCTGTGTGGCTCAGCCAATTAAGTGTCCTACTCTTGACTTCAGCTCAGGTCATGATCATGATCTCATGGTTTGTGAGATCGAGTCCAGCATTGGGCTCTGTGCTGACAGTGCAGAGTCTGCTTGGGATGCTTTTTTCCTCCCTCTCTCCCTTTCTCTACCCCTATTGCTCAAGTTAGGTCTGTCTCTCAAAAATAAAGAAATAAACTTAAAAAAAAAGTTGGTGGTATTTTTTATGACAGAAAAGATAAAGTTAATAAATTAAGCATTTAATTTAAGACATTGTAAAAGAAAAAATACTACATAAAATCCGTAAAAGTTGTTAAAATAACTGAATGATCTGGATGGGAAAGGTTGAAAATAATCCAATAACCAATCTTTTAAGCTCTCAAAATAGACCAACCTCTAAAATCTATTCAAGTGGAAAATAAACTCAGGAATCATATATAATACTTGATTTAAAATACTTTTAAAATTACAGTAGCATGTTCTATAAGTAATCCGAAGTTTGGAATAAATTGGTATTCAAGGGAATAACAAAATGTAAATACATGGGGGTGCCTGGGTGGCTCAGTCAGTTGAGCAACGGACTCTTGATCTGAGCTCATGTCATGATCTCACTGTTGTGAGATTTAGCTCCCATCAGGCTCCATGCTGAAAGTGGAGCCTGCTTGGGATTCTCTCTCTCCCTCTCTCTCTGCCCTTCCCCAATTCATGTGTGCATGCCTCCTCTCTCAAAATAAATAAATAAACTTTAAAAATGTAAATGCATGAAGAATGAACTGAAAATGGAAGAAGAAATTAAAACGGAATTATACTCACACCATCTCCAACATATTATAGTATGTATCTGTACATATTATAACATAGTTGTATATAGAACAAGATCTTTTTCTTTGCTTTTCTCTCCACATTTCAAGAAACAGATTATTCTTTTTATTCATCTTTTCTTTAATATTTATTTATTTATTTTATTTTGAGAGAGAGAGGCTGCATATGAGCGAGTGGCAGAGAGAGGGGGAGAGAGAGAGAAACAGAGAGAGAAGTGGGGCTCACCCAAAGCAGGGTTGAGCTCCCCTGATGTGGGACTCAAATTTATGAACTGTGAGATCATGACTGGAGTAAAAGTCATATGTTCAACTGGCTAAGCCGCACAGGTACCCTCTTTTTATATATCTTAAGTCATAAATAAAACTGGAACACTATCCAAAAGAGCAAACATAATCTTGATAAACAATACAGAAAAAAATGTATATCAGCAAACAATCTTGTAGACAAAACACACTAATGAAAATATATGTGTAAATACTAAAAGTTGTGTGTACAATTAATAATATAGACAAAGAATAATCAACGTATATTCTAGAATTGAAAGAATGACTCATTTTTCAGGAGTTCATCATTGTATTAATTAATGGGTGAAATAATGAAAAAACTATGTAATCAATAGTACTTTCCAGAATCTACTAATGAAACCTTATGTATATTTTCTTAATATATTGTATCATATACTTTCCGGTTAATTTTTTTAAAATTTGCTATATATTTTTATTACTGTATCACACACACACACACACACACACCCTTAAATATCTGGTTATCGCTTATCATTTTTTTAGGAATCTTTAAGCAATGTTGTGAAACTTGAGACTGAAACGACTATTTTAATTTACCCTATATCTGTAACTCTATAGTAAACCTTGAAAATACCAGATTTTGATTTTTCCAAACTTTGCCTCTACCTCACCACTGTTGCTACCTTATGTGGGGCCTTCATTACCATCCCTTACTTCGACTTGGCAATAGCTTCCAAACTAATTTATCATTTACTGATTTTTTTTCTCTCCTTTTCCTACACCACAACCAGAACAATGTTCCTGAAGACTCTATCTGATTATAAAACACTCATAGCCTTCAATGTCTCTTACTGTCTATGGATAAAGTCCAAAAGCTTTAACATGTCCTTTAATAATAACACCAGTGTATCTTATATTTTGCTCTTGCCATATGGAACTCCATGTGATTCCTGAAGAAACAAGCTGCTTTATATCTATATCCTTTTTCTGTGAGACTACTTAGAATATCTTGTCCATTTTTATCTGCATGGAAAATGTATATCATTCTAATTATTCATCAAAAATATTTATTAGACAGATATCATGGGCTAAACATTGGTTTAGCTTTTAAGTAATCTTCTCCCTGCAGTATTTTAAGGAACTGCTTTACTACCTGCCTTCTAACCATCTGGTCCCCTCACCTCCAATAGCAGTACAACAGACATTTTATTCTTTTTATGCTTCAAATCGATTTGTGTAGAATTATACCACAGCAGCTACACAGCCCTCTGTGCTACTACGTATAAACTTCCTATTTGAATCCTAAGCTCTTGGAAAGAATGAACTGTTAGAAAGAATATGAACTTGGTGCACAGTAGGTCATGGCTCTAGAAAAATCCCAACCTAGGACTTCTGGGTGACTCAGTCAGTTAAACTTTCAACTTCGGCTCAGGTCACTTTTGGTGGGTTCGAGCTCCGTGTCAGGCTCCGTGCTGACAGCTCAGAGCCTGGAGCCTGCTTTGGATTCTGTGTCTCCCTTTCTCTGCTCCTCCCTCTATCATTCTCTCTCTGTCTCTCAAAAATAAATAAACATTTAAAAAAGAAAAGAAAAGAAATAGACTAGCCTGGAGTACTTGTTAAGTGTCTGACTCTTGGTTTTGGCTCAAGTCATGATCTCATGGTTTCTGAGTTCCAGCCAATTTGGGCTCTGTGCTGGCAGTGCCAAACCTGCATGGGATCCTCTCTCTTGTTCTTTCTTTGCCCCTCCCTGCTATCTCCCTCTCTCTCAAAATAAATAAATAAAATTTTAAAAAAGAAATAGACAATCTCATTTTCTGGATCTCCATTGGAGCCATGAAAGGTTTTATATATACAAATGCCTTTGCATTTATTATTTAAAATATATTTATGCATTTTAGTATACAAAATCAATGTAATGTTTATTATTTAAAAGACAGTATGTGATATATATACCTAGTGCTTTACTTCTCTGTTGCTGTAACTCTGTATGTATAGTCTGCTTACTGAAAAATCCAGGACTGATTTTAGGCATATTAAAATGCATTCATCTGTTTCCTCTGAGGATTAAATGAGCTAACCTTTATCAGGAAACTATCATGGTCTCAGACACGTGGTAAAAGCTCACAACATACCAGTTATTCCCTCCCTCTCCTAACCCTGGTAATAAGAGACAGCATGACTGTGAGGATAGAACTGGATCAGGACAATTCTGTTCACGTCCTGCCTCTATAACACTCTCCATCAGCCAGCCTCTTCCTCGTTAGAGCTTCAGTGTATCCATTATAGAAGTTTGGGTGCGATATGAGATGACCAAGGACTCTCCTTGTTTAAGACCTTTGAATTAGTGTCTTGGCAATGTGCTTGTCCTCACGGTCCCCAGGGCCCCCATAGGCCACTGGTTATCCCATCTTCTATTCGAATTCTTTTCTGGCAGGCGAAAAATTGGTAAGTCGTTATGCTAGGTCTTGTTTCAGAAACACTTAGCATGTGATCTTAAGTTTCATAGTCAAATGGGTCTATAAGAATCTGTACTGTAATTTCACATATGAGTTAGGAACTTGAGCCAATTAAATACTTCTTTTAGGGATGTGTAAGAAGTCGGCTTTCAATCTAGATGTTGGGTGGCAAACTGTTACAGTTCGCAGAACTTAGGGGCTTCCCCCCATGCATGATTTTCTGTGCTAAAACCAGTATACTTCCAGGCAAACCAGGATGGTCACTCTATTTGCTGACTATAAGTAGGCTCCATGCCCAATGTGGGGCTTGAACTCTCAACCCTGAGATTAAGAGTTGCAAACTCTACCCACTGAGCCAGCCAGACACTCCTCTATTTGCTGGCTATAAATTATTAGGCTTTTAGTGGATATGCTATTTTGCATTTTGAAATCTATTTGGGTTGTGGGATAGTTAATACAAAGAGCTCTAATTTGGGAATCAGTGAGAGTCAGAGGGTCTGGGATCAAATCCAGCTCTGTTTGTTGGCTTCCTGAATGGGTTCCTTCTGGGCTTCACTTCCTCTTGTATAAAATAAAGAGCAACATACTTCTAACTCTTAATTTCTTCAAAATCTCTAAGGAAGAGAGATTCCAGGGCACAGGGGAGCCATCCATTTAAGATGTTGTGCAATGCCTGCTGCCCCAACCCCCTCTGAGCCCCAGGACTAACTGGATCCAAGGGACTCTTAAGAGGCAGCTTTATAGAGATCAAGGCGGGGAGGTTGTGCACCGAGTGTGTGCCCTGCTAGACCCTTCACACACCACTCTCTTCCATTCCAGCAGAGCTTCCCTGGGAAGGTAAGTTGGGACTTCAGCTCTTCCCACATAGAGGTCTGTAAGAACCTCATTACAAGCTTCAAAATTCTAAGGCAATCAGGGTACAAATAGTTGAAGAAGAAGGCTGTTTGTGATCTAAATTTAGAGATTTTGCCTGCACTCCTCTTCCCCAAACCCATACTTCCTGTATGCAGCCCTTGGTGCTTGAAATCTTAGTGTCCTGGCCTCATTCTCACAGATTTACTCTACAGCTCTAAGCACGTGTAGACCCAGCCAGGCAGCCTCTTAAGCTTTTCATTTAGCTCAGATGTTTCAATGTAATTAACTCACACTCCAGTATTCTCCCTGGGTGGTGGATAAAGGCTGAGACAAAGATGTTGGGATTTTGAAAGTGGGAAGACAATGTGGAAAGAGGACCAGGGGACCCCAGCCCCTAAATAACCTCTCTCATCCATTCTCTCTTGGTTGCCATTTATTCAGTACATAACTTACACCAGCATCCTGAATATGAATTTTAAATGTTTTACTCTGGTTTTTTTTCCCCTCCATACTATAGATGTAAAAATAAGGTGTGAAGACATAAACTAAATGCACAGCTGGCATATGGCAAAGGTGATATAAAAAGTGAGTTATTAGATGTTAGGTGAGTTATTTAACTTACCAAATTCATTTTACACTTGAGAATGTATAGCTTCTTCCTCACAAAATGTATTTATCTACTTAATCAGTACTTACTATTTAGAACCAGAATCGGTCATCTTTGAGTCTTAGCCCAGGGCTCTATGCCCAGTGACTTGGCTAGACACCAAGAATAAGATGAGAAGCAAAACAGACAATTGTAGCAACATGGATGGAACTAGAGGGTGTTATGCTGAGTGAAATAAGTCAGGCAGAGAAGTACAGATACCATTTGTTTGCACATATGGTTGGATTAGGAGGAAGTTAACAGAGTACGAAGCAGGAGAAGAAAGGGAAAAATAGTTGGGGAGAGAGAGGAAGGCAAACCATGAGAGACTCTTTTTTTTTTTTTTTTTCAAATAGTTTATTGTCAAATTAGTTTCTACATAACACTCAGTGCTCATCCCCAAAGTGCCCTCCTTCATGCCCATCCCCCCCTCCCCCCCACATCCATCAGTCCTCAGTTTTTGTCAGCATTCAAGAGTCTACCATGAGAGACTCTTGAGTGCTGAGAACAAACCGAGGGCTGAGGGGGGTGGGGAAGAGGGGAAGGGGGCTGATGGGCATGGAGGAGGGCACTTGTTGGGATGAGCATTGGGTGTTATATGTAAACCAACTTGACAATAAACTATAAAAAATAAATTTAAAAAACCAGACCATTATGGGAACTTACAATTTATTGGGGGAGAAAGATACTAATCAAATATCCAAACAAATACATAATAGTTCTATGATTCTAAAGTGTGATGAGTCATGAACAAAAATATGTATGAGATTTTGTAACAGTGACATACAACCATGAACAGAGTAGTAATGAATAATTCAAATAACTAGAAGATAACACCTTCCCAGGTAGTGCTGATGCTGCTTCATTGTAAGGATGTATGAATTCTTCTTTCTAAAAGTAAAAGAAGCCACTGGAAGATTTTCAGTGGGAGTGTAACACCATTTTATTTACATTATAAAGAAATAAAATGGCTGCGTTGTGGAGAATGGATAAGAGAAAGGCATGACACTAAGCTGGGTAATCATCAGGGAATGTTCTGCAGACATCCTGGTGGAAGATGTCGAGGGAGATGGATGGATGACAGTTCGAAGTGGGAGGAAAAGAAGCCAATGTTAAGCATAGTCTGGAAAGATGTTAATGGGTTAATCAGATCTTGGCATGGGAAAGGGTGAGAGATGCCTCCTAGGTTTTTCTGGCTTGAGTGCATGGGTAGATGGAGATGGGCTTTTGTGAGATGTTAAATATTGGAGAGGATCAAATACAGTGATTAACATAAAAAAGTTCAACTTTGTCCATTACATTTGGGTTGCATATGAGCTATTACAATTGATGGTCCAACGGGGAACTGAATGCTTGTGTCCATAGCTAGAAGAGAAATCTGAGTTACATAAATTTGGGATCATTGATGTATACAGAAGAGATAAAGAAAGACATTATAAATAAAAAAATACTTTCGAAAATTTTAATTATGAAAGAGGAAAGAGAAGTGAATGGTTACTAGAAGATAATTATTGTTTGTTTATTTCTCATGACAGTAGATCATGAAATTGTTACTCAACAAAGAAGCTGAGGTGAGAAAGGACATAGCTAAGCTTATGGGAGTGATCTAAGTCCGTGATTCTCACACGTGGCTGCCTATCACGATCACCTAGGAAATAGAAATATATATACTGATTTTTGAGTCCCACTGAGAGAGATTCTAATTTAATTGATAAGAGTGTGACCCAGACAATGGAGTTTTTTAAACCTCCTCAAATGAATCTAACATGCAGTACAGTTTGAGAATGCTTCATCTAAACAGAGAAGAAAAAAATGTAAACAGGCAGGAGAGAAAAATCTAAAGGAAGCAGATGTGGGTGAACCAGAGCTTCTGGACCCTTGGCGAATAAGTGAGGGGCTCAGGCAACAAAAAGAGGATGAGCAAGGAACGGGAGTGATGACTGAGTGCAGACAAGAGAGGAGAAACGGTGCAGACTATAGATGGAGATGTCGTCACGTTCACAAGAACTAAAGTATCAGTAAGCAGGGAGGATTAAGGAAGGACATCCGGTACCTGACTTCTTGAAGAAGGTGGTAGCTAAGAACTGGTAGGAAGAAAGGGTAAAATCATGTTCCGCTATTGGAGAAAGACTTGAGTCTCTCTGTAAAGAACACATAGAGACAACAAAAATAAGGGATAATATCTGACCCTCAAAAAAGAGTCAAAGGATATGTGTAGAGAAGGATTTGGAGCCCATGACCCATCTGTGGATATGGTTCGACTATAGAAGTTCTGAAGTATAACCAACGGCCTCTAACCTGTTCCTTCCTGACCCTTTCATAACCTATCATGGACTCTCAGTGTCATTGCCCCTTCCATCCTGAGGACAGTGACCACTCCCGATCTTCCTCGGTCTGATCTCACTTTGCTCTGGTTGTCTTTCCCCAAAAGCCACTCGGGGACCTTCATGGGAAGTATTGGGACTAACACCTCTAGCACTACTAGCTTCACACTAACAGGCTTCCCAGAGATGGAGGGCCTGCAGCACTGGTTAGCTGCCCTCCTCTTGCTTCTTTATGCTATCTCCATCCTGGGCAACATCCTAATTCTCTTCATCATAAAGGAGGAGCAGAGCCTGCACCAGCCTATGTACTACTTCCTGTCTCTGTTGTCTGTCAATGACCTGGGTGTGTCCTTTTCAACGTTGCCCACTGTACTGGCTGCCTTGTGCTTTCATGCCCCGGAGACTGCCTTTGATGCTTGCTTGACCCAGATGTTCTTCATCCACCTCTTCTCCTGGACAGAGTCTGGGATCCTGCTGGCCATGAGCTTTGATCGCTACGTGGCCATTTGCAACCCCTTGCGTTATTCTTCAGTGCTCACTGATATCCGTGTTGCTCACATGGGCATATCCATCGTCGTTCGCAGCTTCTGCATGGTCTTCCCACTGCCATTCCTTCTGAAGAGGCTGCCTTTCTGTAAGGCCAACGTGTTAACCCATTCCTACTGTTTGCACCCAGACCTGATCCGCCTGCCCTGCGGAGATACCACCATCAACAACATGTATGGCCTGTTTATTGTTATCTCTGCCTTTGGCGTAGATTCAGTGCTCATCCTCCTCTCCTACGTGCTCATACTGCGCTCTGTTCTGGCCATTGCCTCCCAGGAGGAGAGACTTAAGACACTCAACACATGTGTGTCACACATCTGTGCTGTGCTCATCTTCTATGTACCCATGGTTAGTGTATCCATGGTTCATCGATTTGGGAAGCATCCCCCTGAGTATGTGCACAAGTTTATGTCCCTGGTCTATCTCTTTGTGCCTCCAATGCTTAACCCGATTATCTATTCTATTAAGACAAAAGAAATTCGTAAGAGGCTACACAAAATGCTTTTTAAGCCTAAACTCTGATCAGGAAGAGATCTTCCGGGAACCTAGATACCCTAGGAGTGTGTTGTTATTGCTGATTTTGACCCTGGAGGGTTTCAATCTCCTCCTGTAAATGGACCTCTGCTCGGTACCTGCTGTTAGTTTTGTGGGACGGCCTGGCTATAACCCATTAACTCAATACATCAGCCTGCCTTACATTGTAATTAACCATGTCACATGTTGCCACAGATGGCTTCTCTCAGATCTAACAAGGAAGAGGGTCGTCAGACTCTTTTGTTTATCCCAACTAGTTACATCTGTGCTTTCAAAGAAGTCTCAAAACTGACACACACTTATGTAAACCATGCTATACCTGAAGATTGTTACTTGAGATCAAAGATATCACCTAATATATTTTAAAGGAATAATACTTTGAATATCTTTAAACTTTAAAAATTAAAGACACATAGTAACTGTGACCACTTTTTCACTTTTAAAATCAATAAGACTATTTCTGAGTCTTATAGAATGGAACCTATATGCTTAGCATTCTGACTATACAATGCAAATGATGTTTACACCTGAACTTTACAAGTTAAAATCAGTAGAAAACAATTGTGGAAAAATCATATTTTGCTATCACTTGGGCATGACTTGGGGGTGAGTAACTTTTTTTAGAGAGCTAGTAAGCACTGTAAATGGAAGGAGAATGATACCAATGACTGCTGGTGGGACAAGTCTGCTTCAGTGGCAAAGCAGCTGGGCCCACAATTTGCTGGAATATGGACTTTCATGGCTTTATGAGCACCTAAGCCGAGAGACTTCAGCACATGCTATAGCAGGGAAGATGTAGCTGAAGAATATAGGACATTCAGAGAGCATAATCCCTGAAGAGTAACAGCCATGAGGAGAAAGTGATCATCGCAAATTCATGTAAAACACACAGAGCACAACCCACCTTGGCCACGTGAATCCTTGACAGAAGTAAACACAAGCATGGCAGCTTCCACTGGACAATGGGTAGGCTATGGCATACTTCAGCTCTGTTGGATGACTGGGGAAAGCAGACACTGAGGCAGAAACATATCACTTTTTAAAGAAACATCCTTTTCCATATTTGTTTTCTCATATCATCATGAAATGACTTTTCTAAAATAAAGCCATAAGGACTAAGTGACATGATGTTGCCCTAAACATAGCAATAGTATATATCTGAATCTTCTCTGAACAACTACGGATGCAAAATTCACCATCTGTTACAAAAAAATGAATCCGAATAAAATCCAGACATAACATCTTCAACGGTATTAGATGACAGAGAAATGACAAGTACCCTGGAAGAAGGTAGTTATGGAGAAAGCACAAAGTTAGAACGTATGTGGTAAGGACCAGTGGAGTGAAGGGGAATAACCAAACTTATTCCAATAAGAAATGCCCCCCCCCCCCCATCACAAACATTCACCTCCAGTAGGAGAGGATGGTAACCTAAACAGAAACCTGGGCAGGCAACCAACCTTGAGATTGGTGAAACTGAGACCAAGCCTTACAAGGTCTAAGTCCTCATGCACCTGAGAGGATGAAGCAATGCTGTGGTGCTCCTAAGCATTGGAGAATCTCAGAAATGTTCAACAAATAAGCTTTTCCAGGCGGTTTTAACCTCTACCTGAAGGAAACCAGAGATAAACAGATAAAGATCACTAAGAAAGATGGTGCTGAAGACAGATGCAGGCTACAGAGGAAGCAGGTGCAAAACAATGCCACAGTACTGAATAAAATTCTCAACTGCGTGCACCCCTTGGACGGAAGGCTTGGAGAGCTCTAGAGTCGGAACAGAGGGAAGGAGCTAGACATCTTCGAGAAACAGTCTTAGCTCTGAGACACACAAGTGGCCTCAAAAAGAGGTGTTCCTTTGGGGCGCCTGGGTGGCTTAGTCGGTTAAGCGTCCGACTTTCGCTTGGGTCATGATCTCGCGGTTCGTGGGTTCGAGCCCCCCGCTGCTGACTGCCAGCTCAGAGCCTGGAGCCTGTTTCAGTCTGTGACTCCCTCTCTCTCTGACCCTCCCCTGCTCATGCTGTCTCTCTCTCTCTCCTAGAAATAAATAAAACATTAAAAAAATAAAAAATAAAAAGAGGTGTTCCTTTGAACTGTTTGCACAACACAGGGTGCCTGAGAGCCACAAAGCTGGAAAAGTTACCAGCCATCTCTTCCCAGTACAGAGATTCCCCCTCCCAGTCACCCTGGAAAACCATCCTTCTGTATATATGGGACCAAAAATTGGATATGAACTCTACACAGTTATGAGCAAAAACAAAAGGAAGGAGAAAGATTAGCCCATGTCCATTAAAGTCATGCTTACAATTACAATGGAAATGTTTCTTCTTCTTTTAAAAATGTTTTAATATTCTAATGCTTCAGTATCCATTACTGAATATCAGAAACCATATGGTTGACTTCAGTATTTCATAGGCTTCGTCAACCACAGCATTGAAAGTTAGAGAAAAAGGGGCAGAGTGAGTGCTAGGTGTAATACAAAGCGTTTCTGTCATCAGTTTGTTCAGTGATGCCTTATTTATTCCTTTAGCAAACATACATGGAATGACCTAATCTGTGCTAAACCCGGGGATGGGGGAAGGCATAGGGGCAGTGATAAGCACTAGTTCCTGATAACAAAGAGTATGTGACACGGGGAATGTTTTCTTGTGTGTGTCTCACAAGTTGAAAATAAATGTGCTGAGTTAAGTTTTAAATAAGTAAGAGATCACTACTCAAAAAAGTGATAGAAATTCCTTTTTTCTGGGTGTTCTATACTGCTGAGCCTCCAATCTTTAGTTGGATAAGGACCACTGGGGTGTACACGCATGTGAGTGCACACACACACACACACACACACACACAGAGTAAATATAACCTATGACAGTGACTGTGAATTAAAGAGAAATATATTGAAGAGGCAGAAAATTAAAACTTTTTAATTTATTAATATAGAAAAAATCCATTACATTTAGGCATGTATATATGTATATGATTTACTGCTGCCTAAAAAACATTGATCAAGTTTCTAATTAATAGTATGTTAAAAGAAGGCTTTTCTTTTGGACATAAATTGCATCTGTTCAAACTGGTAAGATTAGTATTTAATGTGATATCTAAATGTGCTGATATCTAAATAAATGATACATTTATAAAATGGTTTATATTTTGTGTGGTTTGAAGGCTGACACAATATAATGTAATATAATTAAGAAATTAATTAAGTATAAAGCAATTATATAATTAATTATAATTAATATAATTATATTTACTATAATTAAGAAATTATATTGAAAATAAACCAGGATCAATTTAAAACTCACATACAATTGTCCAATTTACTCTTGAGATGTGTCTTTTAACTTTCTTTCCCCCCAGTAACTGTAAACTTGTTTTTCCACATTATTTGTAAAAATGTTCTTGCACATATCTGAATGCTAAATGTTGGATGATAATGGAATGTAATCATTAATCTCCATCCTTTCTGAGTAAATGAAATGAGAGCTATTTCCATTCCAGTGTTTGTAACCCAGGCATATAAAGTTTTGGATATATCTGTTTCTCAAGAGTTTATTTGAGTTTCAGATATACTTTACTTGTGTTAAAATCCATGGTAGATTTAGTTTACACAAAGTCACGTCAAATGTCAAATACAAAAAAAAAAAAAGCCACTTAACATTCTATCGCTTCTAAGTTGTTTAATATTCACAGAGGACTTCGTCTCAGTCAGGGACAATGTGCTTGACTGCCAAGACTAATATTTAAAGTTGACTCAGAGCCCTTATTGCTTATAGGATGCTTCTGTGGTAAAAATACAGATGGCCACTCAGGAAGCTTCTTACTCCCAGCTTGTAATATGGGATATTTCCCTTAAAAAATAGCTGTCTGGTTCCCAGGCATCATGCATGTGTGCTAGGGAAAATGGAGGTTGAGAAAGAAATTTTTATAAACACCATTACTGGCCGTAAATGATATAAGATCAAGATTGCCCCATAACCAGCTCTGTTTGTTGCATTTCTATTAGTTGAGATCTGTTTATAATCTAAATTTTTAATAAAGCTTGCCACACATCCATGATTTGAGTGAGTGATGCATGACTCCAGAAATGTATCGGAAGTCTTGGCTGGGGTTTATACTTTCTATATGAAGAACGTTTGGGGGCTTAAGCAACGTTCAGTGAAATAGCCAAAGTTTAGGTGGTGTCAGCTGAATCCTGAGGGATGCATGTACAAAACAAAGAGACTAAATCAAATACTCATTTAACAGATGAAGTATCTCTTCTATTTTCTTACATATATTTGATAAACAAGTTTTCCATGGGTAATAGAAGGAAAGAAAATAGATTCAAAACACTTTATATGAGAAATATGAACACAAACCACATACACGTACACCTAATGTAACAAATCCATTAAACAAGCTGTCGGCTTCTGATTTTGGTTTGAAGGATCCTCAGGAGCTTCTTCAGTATTATCTGAAACTGGCCGTGATATTCTGAAGACAGGAAAAACCTGGAGAAATGGGCATGCCACCCCAGATCTGTAGCTGACAGATTTAACAATCAAGGAAACTTACATACTAGGTTTGTCCTGGATGACCCAAGGTCAAGACCCAAGCTGCCAGAAGCTTAAAAGTTTATATAGAGAGGAGCACCTGTGTGCTCAGTTAAGTTTATATGGAGGCTTTATCTGGGCTCAGTCATGTGTATTTTATAGAAGATTTCAGTAAGACATGACTATCTCAAGGTCATGTCCTTGGAGCTGCTATAGGGAGTGGAGAGACAAACTGTACGTACATTCCAAGGACAGAGTCAGGGGTGAGGGGCCCTGAGTCCTGATGTCCAGCTCATGGGTCAACCAGCAGTCACGACTTCTCCATGACCTTGCCAACAGACATTCATGTCCAGGTACTGCGTGATAAGCAGCTCTCCTCTTCCCCTGCATGGGGTAATTGCTCAGCAGGGACTCAATTACTTGTTTCAAGTTGGGAAGAGGGTAATTCACAAAATGACTGCTGACTTCATGAGCTATTTGTTATTTCTATGAAACTTGAACCCTCAGGGCACACACCCCACTGAGCTGTCTGGAGGGCATTCCTGTGCTTAATGCACAGCCACCAACGCATGGATCCCCTCTTACCTGAACATGAAACAGAGCAGTGCAGGGGCCTGAGACCACCCTGCGTTAGCACAGTTAGAAAATGTGTGCAACTGACAAAAGAGGATTGGATATCCTCCGGAAGAGGCAATGCCCTTCCTGGGGAGAACCATACACAGAAGAAAGATCGTCTAGTGCCCCTGCTCCTATTTATCCTTCTGTAATACAATTTCTGAGGAAAGAGCTCTTCTTATCCTGCTGAATCACAACTACTGCAGCAGCAAAGCTGTCCCATCCTAGCAGAGCTGATCAGGTGTGGAGATGGTTTCCTGGAGGTGGGATGGACCTCGGTGGGACTGAGAAAGTGGGGCTGATGGTCAGTCATGCCCAGGGGTCTGTTCATAACCTGCTGCCCCACTCTCATTTCTGAAGGTTCTCCAACTTCCTGGGCTCACACAGAAATTAATTCCATGGAAGGCCATACAACGTGGATGTGTGTTTTCTCAATTCTGCATCCCATTCTAGTTGTATTGATTTTACTATGAGGCTTACAATGAGGCTGAGGGGTTGGGAATCCTACCCTACCGTAAGTCTTGTTCTAGTTCCATCTCTTCATTGACCCACCCAACGCAGGCCCTGAAGGATGAAATATGCACCCCTTAGAAGCAATGCAAAAACATGACCTTTATTACTCAGACATTTTCCCCCACAAACCTCAATATCATCCCACTGCAAACTTAGCTGAGCCAAGTTCAATGTTTAATTTTTTTAGGTAACCTAATTTTCTTTTTTCTTTTTTTTTAAACTCACACTTGTATTTTTTTTAATGTTTATTCGTTTTTGAGAGAGATAGAGGCAGACTGTGAATGGGGGAGGAGCAGAGAGAGGGAGACACAGAATCGAAGCAGGCTCCAGGTTCTGAGCTATCAGCACAGAACCCAACATAGGGCTCGAATCCACAGACTGGGAGATCACGACCTAAGCCAAAGTCGGGGGCTTAACCAACTGAGGCACCCAGGAACCCTATGACCTAATTTTCTAAGGCAGAACTAAGGGGGCATAAAATAAAAGACGTATAAAATATTCTTTTCTCTTTTTAGTTGGCCAAAATTCAGGTATTTCCCAGTTCAATAGGGAAAAAGTTTGAGTTCAAAGAAAAGCTTGTTAAATAAAGAAAGGCAAAAAAGAAAGTTTCCACTTTAGCCAAAAGCAGGGCTCAATCTCCACCTTCTTAGGATGGAAGACACAGTGGCGGCCCTAAGTTCTTCCAAGAACATCACAAGAGGAGGAGAAACATAGAAATGCTTCTTCCCTATCCCCTACAAACAGGCCACACTGGTAACTGAAAATGAAGAAAGAAAGGAGGAAGTGAAGGGGAGAGGAGACAGCAGCACTTATAGGAGTCTCCTATTCCAGTGCTCCTTGTCCTTTCTCCTTTATATCCTTAGCTGTCAACGTTAGACCTGTGGTCAATAGGTTGTCCTCTTCTTCTCCTTGGTGTGGTAATCAGAGAGTGTTTCCCTCATTTTCATATATAGAAGGGTCCCCAGCCTTGCCCTTGCATCGATATGAAAATTTAATCTGACTCTCAAGGCCTAATAAATTATTATTCTTATTGTTAATTGATGTAGCACTTCTTGTATGAATCAAAAAGGTCATTATTGGGGTGCCTAGGTGGCTCAGTTAAGCATCTGTCTTTTGATCTCAGCTCAGGTCTTGATCTCAGGGTTGTGAGTTCAAGCCCCACATTGGGCTCCACACTGGGTGTGGAGCCTACTTCAAAAATAGAAAAAAAGTATTATTTAAACTGATGACCATAGTCTGACTCATTATTTTCCATTTGAACTCATGCTTAGTTATGTTACTCAATCATGTCCCTAAAATAGTTTATTTAGTGGAAAAAGGCACTTACATTCTGATTCTCTTATTTCACTTATGGGCATATATGGAAACTGGGATCCCAAATGCTTATATCATTCCTATTCAGAAATAGTTCTTTCCCAGGGTGCCTGGGTGGGTCAGTCGGTTGAGGGCCTGACTTTGACTCGGGTCATGATCTTTTACTTCATGGGTTCAAGTCCCACGTCGGGCTCTGTCCTGACAGCTCAGAGCCTTGAGCCTACTTCAGATTTTGCATCTCCCTCTCTCTCTGCCCCTCCCCTGCTCGGACTCTGTCTCAAAAATAAATAAATATTAAAAATTAAAAAAAAAAGTTACCTCCCTCTGGCACCTGATACTTCACTTTCATATTCCCTTAGAAAACTATAGATAACTTTATGCTCAGCTGTGCTGGGGTATCTGGCCCAGTTTTCCTTGTGCATAGGTCAATCTCAAGAGGGCATCTCTGTTAACTTAGTCTAAATGTAAGCCCAAACCGCATTTGAGAGTACTCTACTTCTCCCAAAGACTTTCTTATTATATCCTACCTCCATGGTATCAAAGAAAGAGAATTCAGGAAAACTGGTCTAATAGAAGGTCCAAAATAATTATTTTGTAGTGTCTAAATCATAAATTCTCCATTACATATACCAGGGCTTTTTAGCTAGAAATTCTAGAAAGACATGATTTTTGACATCTGTTATCACATCATTATATAGAAGAAAATTAAAATCCCAAGAAAGGAAGACAGAGAAAAATCATATTCTTAGTACAATGTGAAAAAGAAAAAAAGTCTATGGTTCAGATACTGAACCTCCCTGTGGGAGGATGGATTAGTAAGCAGATGAAGGAAGCAGAGAAGAATCTGGAGTTTCTTCTAGATGTCCGCCTCTTTCAGTTTTCTGGGGTCATATACTTATAGCAAGTTCTGATAATACATCAAATTTCACTTTGTGAAGTTGAAACACTAACGAATGTTCCAGATGACAGTGAAGGGAAGGGATGGACAACTGTGGTAATGTTAATAGTGAGGTCACTCGTCAGAAGGGTGGTACTTGTTGGGTTAGATACACAGAGTGGAGACAACAAGAACTGAGTCTCATCTGGATCACCTATCATCTATATTATTCTGAAAAACTGACTTAATTCTCCACACCTAATGAGATTGTTATGAAGGTTAAATGAATTAAATCACATCAATTTCTTAAAGAACTTGACACCTTTAATGATGACACTCAATGTATTAGTTATTATAACGTTGGTGAATAGTTCTGTTATAGAAAATGATTCCTAGCTTACATCAATCTTCCTCAGGAAAATGTTGTCTAATCACCAACATTTACCTCTCTATGAATGCCACTGAGGTTTGCTGATTGTACTACCATTTGTTTTGTGTTATCTCCACTTTCTGATCTTATACTTCTCCCACACCATACACATCTATCTCATTGTTTGTGATATGAAGATGATGATGATGATGATGGCAATGGTGATGATGGCAATGACACCACGGAGGATGACCTATGGCTACAGTCAACATCAGATATTAGAGGTAAGTGTGAACATCATGTTTTCATGCGGTGAAACATACGGACAATGGCTCGGCGGATCTCCTTTGTCTTCGCGCTGTAAATGAGAGGGTTGAGCACAGGAGGTATGAAGAGGTAAATGTTGGACATGAGGACATGTACATAGCGTGGGACATGCTTCCCAAAGCGGTGCACTGTGGAGACCCCAATCATCGGCACATAAAACACAAGTACAGCCAAGATATGTGACACACAGGTATTGAGAGCTTTCAGGCGTTCCTCTTGGGAAGTGATGGCCATGACTGAGCGCAGAATGAGCACGTAGGAGAGAAAGATAAAAACCATGTCCATGCCAAAGGTGGACACAAGAACAAAGAGTCCATAGATGCTGTTGATAGTGATATCAGCACAGGCCAGCTTCATCATGTCTGGGTGCAGGCAGTAGGAGTGGGAAAGAACATTGGATCTGCAGATAGGCAGCCTCTTGAGGAGGAAGGGAAGGGGAAAGAGGGTGATGAAGCTCCGAGCAGCCACGGCTAGGCCCATTCCGACAATGACTTCACTGGTGAGCACAGTGGCATAGCGCAAGGGATCACAAATGGCCACATAGCGGTCAAAGCTCATGGCCAGTAGAATGCCTGACTCCATCATGGAGAAGGAATGAATGAGAAACATCTGGATCAGGCAGGCATCGAAAGGGATATTGTGGGCATTGAGGCAGAAGGTTCTGAGCACGGTGGGCAGTGTAGCCATGGACATGGCCACGTCACTGAAGGACAGCATGGACAGGAAGTAGTACATGGGCTCGTGTAGGCTGGGCTCCACTCGCACGGCCTGCAGGATCACGGCGTTGCCTCCGAGGGCCACGGCATACATGACACAGAGGGGCCCTGCTAGCCAGGCGTGAGAACTCTCCAGACCAGGGATGCCGGTCAGGAAGAAGGAAGCAGGATGAGTGACATTGAACAGTCCCATAGTGGGAGGAAGCCAGGACACTTTTCAGGATGGGACCGTGGGGACTTCTGAGAGTTGCCCTTCCTGGAGGGCAAGAAACCAGGGATAAGACACACAGGGGATGAAGTCTACACAGTTGGAAACGGATGCCTTCCTGAAATCACTGGTTAAGGGTAAATGTAGGCAAACTTTCTTTCTTCATTTTATGATCAGTAGACCCCAGGCAGGGCTAATATCCCCTCTATTTTATGAAGAAAATTAAGATATTGACAATGCTTCAATAATATTACTTAGATACAAAGAAAATTTTCTATATTTCCATTAGTTTTAAGAGCATTATTGAATGCAAATATGTCAAGTATAATCCATAGATTGTCATTGTGAAGACAATCAGGAATTTGAGTTACAATAACTCTTGGAAGTATTAAACATATCCCTGAAAATGTTTAATCAGAAGTATCACCAACTAATGAGAGCATTTCTGAGAGCTAGTTTGAATGGTGATGTGCTTTGTGAGAGAGAGGAAGGGTCCATGGGATGTGGAGGAAATGGACCACCTCTGGACACTAGCTTTTTTTGACAGAATTGTTCCAAAAGAACAAAACAAAGAGAACAAGACAACTTTGTGGAAATGCACAAACGTGTTCCTCGTTTTGGAAACATTATTACTTCTCTCCTGAATATTCTATAATTATGCTACCATTCAGCTTGTGGAAGGCCATTGCCCCAAACACCATGCTTTCACGCCTCTTACATAGTCATTATACTCTCAAAATATCCCTTATCTCAGAGACACATTCATTTACCTTCACTACAGCCTCACCTGGATCCCATTCTTGCTCTTAGAAAGAGCACCTTGCACTTGCACCGCTGTCTCTCACACACTTTCTTTCTTTTTAAAATTTTAAAATATTTACTTATTTTTGAGGGAGAGAGAGAGAGAGAGAACATGAGCCAAGGACAAGGAGAGAGAGGGAGACACAGACATGAAGTAGTCAGCACAGAGCCAAATGTGGAACTTGAACTCATGAACCATGAGATCATGACCTGAGCCCAAGTCAGACGCTTAACTCACTGACCTATGCAGGTACCCTGCACACACTTACTCTTATTGTACAGATACACTCAACTCTCATTCTTGACATTCACACTCTTGAACATGCATGTGCCCTGTGGTGCTCATACACTCAGTCCACATTGACAGATATGCAGATTTTGTATGTGTATAACATGCAATGTACACGCAGACTTCTACCCTCAATAGCATGTCACTTACTTGTGTGTAGACTGCTGTGCCCACATTAGTAACCCCTTGCCACATAGACACAGCCCCATGGACTGCATTACTAAGCTTTTCTACCATGACATGTGTTCCTGACCTCACTCCCAGAGGCTAACCCACAACTTTCTCTGTGAGAGTGATCACATTTTGTAATCTCTGGTTATTCTGATGTTCTGGAAATTCTTTCACCTTCAGTCCCTCATGATGAATGAAGATAGAGAGGGCTGGAAGACTTTTCATCTGGCAGAACTGTGTCAGACTAAGGCACCCTCATATGGGAGAAAACTCCAGAAATAATTTGTTTCCCCCTCCTTTCCCAAACCTAACCAAGCAAGGCCAGAGCATAATATCAGAATCCTTGCTGATCAGGATGGAAGAAGAGGACCTGGGAGTCCACGTATATGAAGCCCACAGACATGCTTGGATGACCGCTAACTCAGCATTATGACTCAGGGAACATTACAGACTTTCTGGGAAGTTTATAATTTGGATCTTCTCACAGTTCCTAGGAAGTATGTGGCCATTCTCTGTATGACTGATTACATCCCTTCTGGTCCTAGAGCTCAGTCTGTGAATTCCTGTCTCCCTCCAGACGTGTGATGCTTCGGATCCAGGACTGACCAACCCCATTCATCTCTTTTTTCTCCCACCTGATTGCCATTACCATTCTTCACACAACACTCATGGAAGGAGAAAAAAAAAAAAAAAAAACAGAAGGGAAGTGAGCAAAAGTGAAAAGAAACAGAGAAGGGAGAATAAAATGGGTTTCAATGACACGATTCTGTGCAGGTCAGGGCCAAAGCCATCATGCTTGTAGGGATCTGAGTTGTAGCATTTGTGGGGAGAATGACTGCCCAACAGTCCCAGGAGCACCCCCTTTTTCATTCCCAGTAGTGACTCACCTTGGGGGGGATGGTGTTTGGATGCACGTGAAGAAAAGAAAGCAATGAGAGAAAACCAACACTTGCTGAGCACATTACATGCCAGAGACTCTGCAAGGAACTCCCATCTGTGTTGATAGTGAATCTGTGACAGACCGGGAGACTCCCTGAGGTGAGCCTGCCTCTTAGTGGAAACACCTCACCTGACTAGAGAGCTGTAAGACCCTCTAATGTCTTGTTCAGTCTTTGAGACACCATTAAGTGCTGGAGAAAATGTGGAGAAGGAAAACCAAATGCACATTTCTGGATGGATTTCAAAGGTAGTCTTCTACAAAGGGGAAGATGAAAAGTCAATTCCTGTGGCAAACAAGATGAAGAAGTACTTGTCTCCAATGCGGGACCCAAGTTCCTCTGCCACGGCACTCAGAGACCCCTAGGGACAGTAGATGATTCATTATTCGTGTGTTTCATTTAACTGCTGCCATGTTTAGTAGGTGTGTGAAATGTTTAGACCTGACCCTTTCATTTTGTCTCCTAGATTATCGAGGAATCTCTTTCCATGTTTTACTTCTTCTTCACTTGGTTTAAATTAATGTCCCTTTACTCCATATGGCTGCTTGTGACCTCATCCAAGCACAGATCAGCCTTGATCTGTGGACTGTTCTGGTGGACTTGCCCTGGCCATGGGAGCTTGGGATGGCCTACTTCTCCTTCTAGATCAGTCTCCTTCCCTTTATCACTGTTTTTCAACATATTATCCTTTACGACTCTGAAGTCCTTTTACTTTGTACTTTCTAGTCAAAGAGGGCACGCCTGTGAAGGTTTGCTACAGAGTTTCAAAAAGCCGAAGTGGAGATGGAGTTGGGGGTGAACAGAGAGGCTCTGCTGATGATCAGCGTTTGTGGTCAAGGGCAGGAATAGAAGATTAGTTTGGCTAAACCCAGCTCCTGTAAAATGTAGGACTAGCTGATTTCTTTTCTCTTAATCTCCCGGGTGACTTTTATGTTTAACGATGTGTTAACTCAGGTGTTAGTTTGATTCATTTTGTAGACTGAATTGTTTGCTGCTGGGTTTCTGAAATTTGCCTGTGCCCAGATCCTGCTTTCCTCTCTGACCTGCTAATATGTCAATGATTCATAGAAACATGGATCCCCATTCACTGAATCTGCAAAGTGAGCTCTTGGTGGAAACACTGTGCATAACCCAGAGTTATAAGCTAGTGGCAGAGAGAGAACAGGAGCCCCCAGTCCAGGGGCTTCGTACCTGCTCTGCTCACTCTAATAACAAGTGCCATTCTGCTAAGCTCCAGGCACTCTCTCCTTCTTCATCTCCCCACCCCTTTCTAAGTTTCATCCTCTCTTAGAGCAGGCTTTAGGAGACTCTGCTATCTACCCACTACTGGGTTGCAAAACTCACCAGAATCCAGACAGAGGAGACACTGGGGAAATGATACATCCTCCTCTCCATCTGCTAGAGTGAATTCATGCCTGCTCCTTTTGTATTAATTCTAAGCCTTCTGAGACAACCAGGGATGCTGGCTTTGTGTCTGAGACTCATCAGGAAGATTTAGTCTCTAGAGATCCTTAAAGACCATGGAGAATAAAGCATGTCTTCTGTATCTGAAGAAGAACTCAGCAATTATTTAGCCGGCCCAATTGTCTTCCCAGTGCAAGGCACTGTCTGTGATGAATGGGCAGGTGTGTTAGAGATGAGCTCATTGTCCTCTAAGGGATCCCAGGATTTGGTAATCTGTTGACCAAGTCCAACAAATAAGATATAAGCAGAAAAAAAACAAAACAGTTTGCTTCTTGAACCCATTTAAATAGCTTGAATTGGGCTAGTTCTTTCCATCCATCCTGGAGGAAAACTGACTTTCCTAAGATCTCTGGTCACCTGCAGACGATAACACAGGCTGTGGTCAGCCCGGTGTGTATCGACAATGCCCAGGCTCACATAAGAGTCAAACTTTTCAGGGTTCAGAGTCACCCCACTTCTCTTCTCCCATCCCTCACTCACTAACCATGGCTTTTGACATGATCTTCTGAAAGGAGAGAGAAGGGACAGTAGATGATTCATTATTCGTGTGTTTCATGTAACTGCTGCCATGTTTAGTAGGTGTGTGAAATGTTTAGACCTGACCCTTTCATTTTGTCTCCTAGATTATCGAGGAATCTCTTTCCATGTTTTACTTCTTCTTCACTTGGTTTAAATTAATGTCCCTTTACTCCATATGGCTGCTTGTGACCTCATCCAAGCACAGATCAGCCTTGATCTGTGGACTGTTCTGGTGGACTGGTTCTCAGACAGCATCGTGACAGCTCTCTCTGGCTCACAGCTCATCTGCCACGTTTCTCAGGAAACGCTCAGCCTGCCACGACTGCAACAAATAGCCTCCTCAGAATAGCACTAGTCTCTCATTCAAACAGTTAGGATGTAAATCAGCAGATTTAGAGGCATGAGTAAGGAACCAGCTGGCCATGTTTACTCTCCCCAATTGTTGGTGGAACATAGGTTTCCTGAGTGGAATCTTTGAGGCCTCTCTCTGTTGACCCAAACAAAGTGGAATGTTCCTCCCTGTCCCTTTCTCTTTGGTGTAGGTGTGGGGCTGAAGGCTTAGCAATCTCCAACAGATCTCTCTAGAAATGTTTATTCAAACCCTCTAATTCACAACCTTTTTATAACTTTAATTAGGGAAGAATTTTTCATCTGACCCATATTACTATATTGGATGACCCTTTGTTTCAGTGTGACATCCTCTGCATTGTGGGGTATTTAGCTGCATCCCTGATCTTCACACAGCAGATGCTCTATGCCAGTTATGTCGCCTCTGAGGGAATGAATTACCCCAGTGGAGAAGCACTGAATTCTGAGAAGGAGTTTGAAATGTGGCTAACGGGTTCTCTGAAAATTAAATCACAATCTCCCCATGGTTTTTCATTAAGGATATAGAACCCACTATGCTCATGTATTAGCCATTTTGAGATATGAAGAATTCATTTCAAAATTCTGCTCCGTGTATACATGTACATCTCAAAGTCCTGGCAGATTGTAGTTTCTTTCCTCAAAGCACCATTTTCTGAGCTGAATTTATGCAATTTGGGATTTGCCTATTTTTTTTATCACACCCTTCCCTTGGCAAGGTTACAGCTAAGTGCGACCAATACCTTTGCTGCTCCTCTATCTCGCCATCTCTTCCTACTCCTCACCTTATGACATTGTTCAGAAAGAGTTGTTACCACGACCTGCTGCAGATTCTGAATCACTAACTACTCACTTTCATGCTTTGTGCTTCTGTCCTTGTGGCCACATCATTTCCTCTGCATGGAATTCTGCCACTTAACCCTGTCCTGCTGAATCCCGCAGCTCCAAGATTCCTATAAGCTTTAGCTGCTCTGTGATTCTTTTCTCAACGTGTTGACCTTTTTCGTAACACTCTAGGTTCTTTCATTTCTTCATTAGAGAATTTATCAAATATTACTGAAAATCTCTACAATTAAAAAATTTTTTTTAATGTTTTATTTATTTCTGAGAGAAAGAGGGAGAGAGACAGCATGAGCAGGGGAGGATCAGAGAGAGAGGGAGATACAGAATCTGAAACAGGCTCGAGGCTCTGAGCTGTCAGCACAGAGCCAGACATGGGGCTCAAACCCACGAACTGTGAGATGATGACCTGAGCTGAAGTCAGATGCTTAACTGCCTGAGCCACTCAGGCGCCTCTTAAAAGCTCTACAATTTTATATTCATTATGGTCTCCATGCTATATTCATTGCTTTATCCCCAGTACCTGTTTGGTGCCTGGATCTTAATTGTCCTTTAGAATGAATGAACAGTAACATGATTGTCAATGTCATAATCACAGAAACCATGTCTTATCCACTCTGGCCTGGCTTTGTGTGATATAGGAATTTATCAGCTGTTGTCTTAGCAGTTATCACATGTACTCTCAGATGGTATCATGTCCACTTATTATCATTTATTGGTTTCAAAGTTTCTTTAAAACTAAATTGAGCAATATTTTCTGAGATGAAATATAACAGGTAGTGAAACCAGCCATTGTCAGAATTATACATGGGGTTTGGAATCTTTCACCCAAAGATTTTGAACCTACCTCTGGCACAAGTGGATGTTTCCCAATTATTTCCTTTTCCTTTATTATACCTGAAAGGTTGCTGGTGTTGTCAATGAGGGGATTTACTCACAATTTTGTCAGCCTCTTACCACATAACTCTCTTTGGGAGTCTATAAAGAAGGAAGGAGTCTGGCCTGTGTTCTCCCCCTACTATATCTTGGGGGATCAATAATATTTGTTCAATAAAATGTGAAACAATAAATGAAGTATACAAAGACCATTGTTATGTGTCTAGTCTACATGGATACTTGATTAAATCCTTCACACTCTGGAATTGAAATTCTGCATCCATATTAGTGCCTATTGATAGGTAAAAAAATTACCAAAATGCCCTCAGCATATTAAAATAAACACTCGTTATCTCATTAAATTATGAATTCAATGTGGCAATGAGACACATCATAAGATGCTCAACATCACAAATCATTAGATTATTGCAAATAAAAACCACAGGAAAATATCACTTTATACCTACCAGATGGCTAGAATTAAAACGTCAAGAAATAGAAAGTATTGGTAATGATGTGGAGAGAAAGGAAGCCTTGTGCACTGCAGGTGGAAATGTAAATCAGTGCAACCACTGTGGAAAACAGCATAAATGTTCTTCAAATATTTAAAATAGAAATACCATATAATTCAGTAATTCCACTACTACTTACCAAAACCAAACCAAAACAAACAAAAACACTAATTTTTAGAACTATATGTACTCCTATGTTATTGCTGCATTATTTAAAATAGCCTATAGGCACCTGCATGGCTCAGTCAGTTGAGTATCCAACACTTCATTTTGGCTCAGGTCATGATCCCACACTTCATAAGACTGAGCCCCACATCAGGCTCCACGTTGACAGAACCGAGCCTACTTGAGATACTCTTTGTCTATCCCTCACCTGCACGCATGCACATACTATCTCCACTTTGCATGCTCTAAAATTATCTTATTGCTCTTTTTGCCTGTCATCTCCATTAAAACAGAAACCCCATCAGAATAATTCTTTACTAGTTCGTTCACAGTTGTCTACATTATTCATTTATTCATTATTCATTTATTATTTATTTATTTACTTTTTTTCATTATTAAAAATATTGTAGCACACCAGTAGGTACTCAGTAAGCATTTGCGGAATGAATGAACTCATGATCTGATTCCTACTCTATTTGATGAAAATATTGTGAATGTAATGTATTTCTTGTTTAAGCATCTTAAACATTTTAGTGTCTGTTCTGTTCAGTTGTTTCTGGTTAATTGTATAATAAATGCATGAGTACTCACACATGACGCCTTACTTTCTCATAAGCGTCCTTTCACAGTGATGGCAATGGAATCACTTGTATTTCCAAATATACTCCAAGTCCTCCCAGAGAAGGATCCCAGTGCTCCTAATCAGCCCTGCTTCTCCATGTCATAGCATGGGCCTCAAAATGCAGTGCTCAGTACTGAATTCATATGTATTAGCCATAATCTAACCCAGGAGACAAAGACCTGGATCCAGAGACAGTACAGTCAGAATATGACCACATCATGTAAAAGTTTGTTAATCAATTATTAGAGAACCCATACAGAAAAAAGGAATGGGAAGGTGTCAATTCCAGAAATCTCTTCTAACCGTAGTGCTGGGGAATAAAAAGAGGAGATGAGAGTATTAATTCTGATCAGACTGAAGGAGGAGAGCTCCCCCTGCCCAAGCTGAAACAGATTTTGAACAGTGGATGCTGTTTAGAAGTTGCTGGGGTCGGGGCGCCTGGGTGGCTTAGTCGGTTAAGCGTCCGACTTTCGCTTAGGTCATGATCTCGCGATTCGTGGGTTCAAGCCCCGCGTCGGGCTCTGTGCTGACTGCCAGCTCAGAGCCTGGAGCCTGTTTCAGTCTGTGACTCCCTCTCTCTCTGACCCTCCCCTGCTCACGCTGTCTCTCTCTCTCTCTCTCTCCTAGAAATAAATAAAACGTTAAAAAAAAAAAAAAGAAGTTGCTGGGGTCTCAAGAGTTCAGAGAAGAGGCCTGTGTACCTGGGACTCACTCTTCTGAGATGCTGCAGTGGGAGATGGAGGGCAGGCCATCTTTCTGGCTTGTTCTGAGGTCTTTAATAGGTCATGGTAAGCCTGGTTCTAGAAGCGTGGAAAGCTGCAACATGGAACAATAACCCTTGGAATTAACCTGCAGTGCTTAACAGGCAGGGTTAACCTGCAATTAACACACAGGGGTGTGGTTGGGCTGCCGCCAGCAGGGACAGAATGCAAATCTTACCACTGCTGCTTCTAGCTTCGCCATTCCTGCATTTGCAGATTTGGGAGCTGGCTGGCAAAGTGTTACTGGAGGGTGGAAGAGACACTGGTCCTTGTCTCACAGTCGAAGAATGAATCTCCCAAACAACCAAGAGTGAGCCAAGCAATAGTTTATTGAGGGAAAGAACAAAGCTCTCTAGAGTGAGAGGGGTTCAACTGGATACCTACCAACGATTTTTGTCCCTGACTTTTTATTGGGACCTTATCAGAAAGTTTGTGAAGCTCCACTCATGCACCTTACCTAGGCAGGTCTGAAATACCTTCATCTTCCCACCGCTTCCCTTTACCGCCACAGATCTGCTTCTTCAGCTTCCCACTTGAAGCTGCTGTCCACCCACCCCTCCCTCCACCCCAGGCTCCCTTATCTCTCCCTGCCTAATGTTAACCCTTTTCTTATTCAAAGGAGACATGCCTTTCGCAGAGGTTCAGCCCCTGTATTACAAAGAATAGTATAAAATGGGCTTGAAATTGAGAAACAGTAACATAATAACCATACAATATAACAATGAGCTGAATCCTGGGAATTGTTTACACAAGTTTCAAAAGAGCTGAGAAACTGACCAGCATAAAGGAACACAACCTAGAGATTTGCAACAGCAGGAAGCCACTGCAATTCCCAGCCTGGGGAGTCAAAGGTGGCCATCGCTGGAGCCACAGCCAAGATAACTTCGCCCAGCAGAAGCTGGAGCCTCGATAGAGATGCAGACCCAGGTGGGAGACTCTGCTTCAAGGCGGGAGAGCAGAGTGAGTGACATGCCCCTTGCCTGCCAGCGCTCCCTACACCTGAGCCCATCTCCTGCTGGAGTATGGGGTATTCAAGTAATTGGTCCCCTGTAATAGGGGAAAGAGCTACAGAAGAGTGAGTGGTGGATCTGAGGGTAAACATGGGTATCCTTGGTACTGGATAGAAACATAAATGATTCATTCTTTGCGATGTGAAACGGTTTCACGGTCACATTAAGATCCATGATCTCTCATGGACTAGCCAGCAGCACTCTGTAAGGGGTCAGACTCACTGGAAGGGGAAGGTAATTGAACTTGTAGCATTCTGAGGAGTAGAAATTCTGTTTATAAGGTCTTTTCTCTCAAAGCCAAATAGCCAGATTTCTCTGGTAACTACTTCAAGATTGACAATCAAATCAACCAAAATTCTGAAAAACCGTACCCATTCAAGTAGAACTCATGACTCTCTCTTTAGGGCATTATGTATTTGACCCTGAAAACAGCGATCACACTGTGTTAATGGTTGGCTTTGCCTGGTTCTGCAGCCTCCACTGCAGAGAATAGTCTGGGAAGAAACCAGCTTCTCCTAGGATGGGGCACAGAGATGGCGGGGAGTGTCTTTAGTAAACATAAGCGGCTGGCCTTGGGACAAAGCAAGCCGCAACTGAGAAATTTGATTCTTGTCTTTAACCATATGAAAGGCATCCATTATCCAAATAGATAAATGTATCCCATAACACATAGGAGTACCGAGTTTATACAAAAGATGGTCAGGGTTGGTTTCAGTGAGGACTTGAAATCATTTTGCACTAAGCTGCATTTTCATTGCGGTTCTAAACGTGGTGTGTGCTTTCGGGAGGATGGTCTATATCTGGCTCCACTTGCTTTTTAATTTTATTATTTATATTATTTATAGTATCACCATCGGGCAAACACCCTTTGTCTCAGTTTCCCGCACCTCCATCATTCTCTTTCCATCCAAGGGGC
The DNA here is from genome assembly GCF_003009895.1 of Hyaena hyaena. Lineage (NCBI taxonomy): Eukaryota > Metazoa > Chordata > Mammalia > Carnivora > Hyaenidae > Hyaena > Hyaena hyaena. Next base: position 29,846 of record NW_024082073.1, on the reverse strand, counting down.
AGGGAGTCAAAGCTAGTGGGCGGAGCTGGGGAGGGAGAGCGGTGTTGAGCAGTCTCTTGGGAGAGACCTGATTTTCTCTGACCCTCCGCTGGAGGTGCTTCTGTTCTCCAGTGCAGGACACCTGGCTTCCAGTTGCCTTCTCGCCCCAGCTGGGTGGTGGGCAATGGTCAGCTAGGCCAGAGCTGGGCTAGGTTGACCCTTGGCCCTCGCTGAACTTCCAGCTCCTTCCAGTGATCAGGAATTGGGTGGGGGTGTCGGGCCTGGTGCTGAGGTGTGGGGGATACCCCCGTGCCTCCTGCTGTAAGATTTCTAAGGAGGATCGGCATACTGGAGATCTCAGGTTGGAGCGGGCTACTGCCCAAGTCCTAAACAAAAATTCCCAATGTTTTATCTTGTAAAATTTCAAACACAGAAAACTTGAACTAATTTGACAGTGAACATCAGTCTACTTGTCACAGATCACTGATATTTGATTCTGCTTGCTTTATCCTGTATCTACGGACATATCCATTCCACTATCATCCATCAGCCCATTTATCTTACTGAGGCATCTCCCTTCTCCCTAAATATTGCATCATTCAGATCATTAATTGAAGTTTGATATTTTATGTTGTTCTTTGATTTTGTTCAAGCACATAATGCACAGATCTTATGTTAGATACATTTTGACAAATGCTTCGATTTCCTTGTGAAATATGTTTCTGAGATATTTCTAGCTAGTCTCTGAGGCGTATTTGTCTGCACTGCTGAAAGGATCAGTTTTCCAGTATTTATCTTTGCAAGAATAGGCAAGGTTGCTCTGTATAATATACACTTTGAAATAATACCTGGAGGAGAAAAATGCTCAGAAATGTGGTTTTTAATTTTTGTCTTGGGTTTGAGTTGAATTGAATGAAATTTGTAATTTTTAGTTTCCATGCAGTGTTGGAGTAAAGGAATGCTTACATAAGAAGTATGTTTGTAGGTGCTGACATGCATTTTTACAAAAAATATGCAATGCATTTAAACTCCATATGTGAAATCTGTGAATAGATGTGGTGATGATGTAAAGTCCTTGGATATTTTGTTGGTCTCTTAATGAGAATGTGGATATGTTTGTAATGTATACTTTTGGATATGTGATCACAGGAATATATTTGCTTGTTTTTTCAAGTATTTATATGAGTCTCCAATGACCCTTATAATCAGTCTCTATAATCTCTATAATCAGTGTAAGAATACAGAGATTGCAGTGTGTGTTTGATGTGTCAAGATATGTGATTGGTGATTAGAGCATTGAGCAACTGAGTGTATTTGTGTTTTTCTGTTTGTGTATGGATCAAAAAGAAGCAGTGCAAATGTTGGTAAAGAAATGGCTAACCGTGTCTAGAGTTGTGTCTGTGGGAGTCTCAGAATGTCTATGACTATGCATATTTTGCATACATCTGTTTTCATCCTCTGGTCAAGGAAAGGTTAATTAATATAGTAACGGATATGGATGATGACATCAGGGCTGATGAGGCCAAGAACGGGATTCTCTTGGGAGCAGTTCTCAGATGGCCCAGCTCACTACCCATGGATACCATCTTGTCCATTGTTTCTGCTTTCTCCTCCTCCTACCACGGATGAACGAGCTTTGGGATTCTAGGGTAGGCATAAATTTTTGAGTCACAGGAGAGTGAGTTGCTGCTGCTCTGCCAGCTGGACTCCCAGACCAGCGCATCCAGCTACAGGGAAAAGAACCGTCTGACACCCAGTGAGTGCCCTTCCTTTGGGTTGCCCATGTGGGCCCCATGTCTGGAAGTTGTCCCAAGCTTTAACACTCCTACTGCAACCCCAGGTGGACTCTGACCCTCACATTTCTCCTCTGGACATGAACCAAATCTTCTGGCCTGCAAAGTCAAGGATCACAGCTACTGAGGCCAGGTTCCATCTGAACCAAAACCCTGATACCAAACTGTAAACCTCTAAGGCTGAGGAGATCTAGAGGTATCAGATCTAGATTTTGTCCATACTTTCATTTGCCTGCAATTTGAATTATTGCCTCATACACCTAACCTTTTGGGTATGCAGCTGGAGAAAAAAAATCACAGAACCAAATGAATTGAAGTCATTCAGTCATGTGGCATTCAATCTTAGCTGGGAGATTAGTATTGAGTCTGTCATGGCAATATAATTGGTAGAGATATTACTGGGGGTCTGTTATTACTGATGTGTTGTTTGTGGCACCGTGTGTATATGTGAATGTGTGTGCATGTTTGCAAGTCTGTGTTCTGAAGCGTATAAATATGAGAGGATATTTCGCACATACTGTATAATGTCAGTGAGTAGCTTGGAGTCTTCCTAACGTCTGTGGTTGTGATCATGTTATGTGTGACCAAAGGAGTGCATGATAGTTTCTGTCGGTGTGATATGAGATAGTCTTTCTGAATATCTGAGTACCCTAGTATGTGCAGGTGTGTAAGCATGTATATTTAATGGTACTTTTGTGTGACCACGCATGTGTCCATGCTCATCCACATCCTGCTCAAGAGAACCACCTTGTTGTGTCTTTCTCTATCCTCCTGACTTTTCTTTCTAGGGGAATCACATTTAGGCACCTTTAACTGACACACTTTCCACCCATACAATGAAAAGCGTTCATTATGTGGTGGCAGAGCATGTTTCCTTTGGGGTACAAGTTTTCAGGGTTGCTCTCTAGACTGAGGAAAGTCTGGAGCATGGATGAACTACGCCCTTCTGGTTTACCTAAATTTGCATACCTGGATTCAAGGACAGTGGGGTATCTCTCTGTTGTGAGAGAGACCTTAGTATCTGCTGGTGCTCTGAAGAGTCTTTCCATTTCTTCAGTACGTGGAAGTAATAGTGGAGTGAAGATGATAAAAGAACAAAGCTGGATAGGCTAGATCTAAGAAGACTTCTTAGAGACTTGGCTTTTAAGCCTGGGTAAGGGAAAGAGAGAAGTTTATAGGGGGAGTAGGGAAAAGAAATCCTACCACTTCACTTCTTTTGGATTCTTATTTGGAGGACAGAAAACAAAGGAAGAGACAAATTCCTTCTCATGGCCCTCATACTTTCAGCACTAATACCTGGGTGTTGTCCAGTTGCCAGGCATCATCTAATTTCACTATATTCACTAAGAGGACTAGGAAAAAGATGAAAACTCTAGAATTTCCAAAGAATAAGGAGTTGTTAGAAGAAAATAAGGGAGTAATTACCCTAAATTCAAAAGTGGAAATTTATTTTTGTTTTAAATTGTTAATACAAAATTTTCCAGTTTTATTGTGATTTATTGACATTTAACATATGTCAGTTTAGGGTCTATGAGGTGATGATTTGGTATACATTTATATTCCAAAATGATCCCCACAATAAGATTAGTTCACACCTCCATTCCCTTATGTAATTTTCATGTTGCCTGTATGTGTGTGTGTGTGTGTGTGTGTGTGTGTGAGGTGACATTTAAGATCTACTCTTTTGACAACTATCAAGTATGTATTATCACAGCACGAGTTAGAGTTACCATGCTGCAATTTACTCATTGCAGAGTTGGAAGCTTGTGCCCATTGACTAACCTCACCCCGTTTCCCTCCCACCCCATCCCTCAGCCCGTGGCAACCACTACCCTATTCTCTACAGAATAGAGATATCTGTAAGATATCAAGTATCGTACAAAATACAGTTACAGAGATATTTTGGATAAAGACTGAGATGAAGCCCTTAATGGTATGGTTTCTCATTCTGCACCATTCCAACTATTGTTTACTCTTTCTGGAGTTTGAGTGACATGGGTTTCATGGAGTTAGAGTGTCTTTCTGGAGAAAGACAAAGAAAGAGGAGTCAATAAAGAAGCTACAGAAAGATATGCCAAGGTAGAAGAAAACAGAGTTGCCAACAATGTTAACTTTGGTAGAGAGCTCAAATGGATGAAGCAACAAAGGGCTCTCCAGTGAGCAGAGAGAAATTCACTTTTTGGGAATTTGGGAGGGGGAAGTGTGGACACCACAGCACAGTAAATTGAAAGATGATAGAAGGTAAGGTCAACCTTGACTCTCAGGATCTCAGAACGGAACTGGAAAAGCAGACATGAACAAACTCCTTTCCATGGCATCCAGAAAGACAGTGTTCCAGGAAGTTTGACTAAGAATTAAGGAAGGTAATAGATTGACAGCAAGAGAGGAAAGGATATGTCCCCTTGATGGGCTGGTCTTGCACATGCTTATTGCCTGAGAGGAAAGAGACAGAAATGGAGAGGCTGAAGATACAATGCAATAGACTAATGGAAGTGGTCTCTGAAAGAGATAACAAGACATCGAATGCTGAAGGTGGAGGGCCTGGCCTCAGAGAAGGTGAGACATCTCTTTCTCAGAAAGCCAAGGGGATAAGAATAGATAAAGATGTTGAGTTTAAAATTTAGGTAGCGGTAAAATCAGTCTGTCTGTCTGTCTCTCTCTTCTCCAATCAAACACTTGCTTCTTTGGTTTTATCCAGCTGTACACCTGGAAGTTTGGTTATAGAATTTATTAAAGGTTGGGGTTTCCTGTGTGATCGTGAAAGAGAAGCAAAGAGAAGATGAAGATACCAGTCCCAGTGTGAGTAGGTCAGAGAAAAAGTGAGGAGGGGCTCATAGACAAATAGACCAGAAAAATATGGAAGAATTATTGAGACTCTGAGAGCAAGTACATGGGCATGAGAAGGTAGGAGAGGTTGAAGGTAGTAGGCTATGGTGATAAAGAAAAAAAATCTTTAAGATTTCAGAGGTGGGACCGTTTCTCGTGATGACATGTTTGGGGTGTGCCATGAGATTGTGAGCCTGAGAAGTCTGAGTAAAGCTTATTGAAGCTGTATGTTTACAGCGGGAGAGGTTTCATCTACACCATTGACGATATGGCTCCCAAAGGAATGGGTGGTGTTTCCTTTCCCCTGTTTATCTTAATTTCTATTTGTCCCGATTTTCCAGAATATGGCTTCTGGGGTGAGACTGGGGACAGGAAGGGATGGTGCACTTTAAGGGGAAGATGAGGGAGCATCATTGCTGTTGTCTCCTACCTGGTTGGCTTGCCACGTCATGGGCACTCACCTGATCATCACACCTTCATGGAGCTCCTACTATGGCCTAGACTGGGTGCTGGGCACTGATGATTTAGAAAAGAGTAGAACCCAGTTACTATCTTCAAAGAGCTCATAGTCTGATGGGAGAAGCAGGAACATAGATCAACACTTTCCACCTCTAACCTTTTGTGTTGGAGACAGGATGTCTGAAAGAAAGTGAAGAGCTCCCCCAACGCACCCTCAGGGGCTCATCCCCCATCTGTATTCTCCCACCTGCCTGCCATGTTGGGCCTCAATGGTACCCCCTTCCAGCCAGCCACACTCCAGCTGATAGGTATTCCGGGGATGCAGATAGGCCATGCCTGGGTTGCCCTGGTTTTCTGCATTCTCTACCTGATTTCCATCATAGGCAACCTCAGCATCCTCACTCTGGTGGTTCGAGAGCCTACTCTGCACCAGCCCATGTACTACTTCCTGTCGATGCTGGCAGTGACTGATCTGGGCCTGTCTGCCTCCACGCTGCCCACCATGCTCCCCTTCTACATGCTGGGTCTCAGACAGGTGGCAGCAGATATGTGCCTGGCCCAACTCTTCTTCATCCACACTTTCTCCTTCATGGAATCAGGCATACTGCTGGCCATGAGCTTTGATCGTTTTGTGGCTATTTGTGACCCACTGCACTATGCCACTGTGCTCACCAATGGCCGCATCCTGGCCATGGGCCTGGGCATCCTCACCAAGAGTTTTGTCACTCTCTTCCCTTTCCCTTTTCTGGTCAAACGGCTGCCCTTCTGCAAGGGTAGCATTCTGCATCACTCATACTGCCTCCATCCAGACCTCATGAAAGTGGCGTGTGGAGACACCCATGTTAACAACATCTATGGGCTGTTTGTGGTCATTTTCACCTATGGCGTAGACTCCGCATTCATCCTGCTTTCCTATGCGTGGATCCTCAGAGCCGTGCTGGCCATCGCATCCCAGGAGCAGCGGCTCAAGGTACTCAACACCTGCATGTCACATATCTGTGCAGTGCTGGCTTTTTATGTGCCCATAATTGCTGTCTCCATGATCCACCGCTTCTGGAAGAGTGCCCCACCTGTCGTTCATGTCATGATGTCCAACATCTACCTGTTTGTACCCCCCATGCTCAACCCCATCATCTACAGTGTGAAGACAAAGGAGATACGCAGAGCGGTCCTCAAAATCCTCTATAAATTGCAGTGCTGAGGAAGGCTACTGAAAGAAAAGATGTGGACTTGTTTGCCAGCTTGAGGAATGCTAAGACATGGGGACGGGAACCAGGATCTTGACAGTTGTGAATATACAAATAAAAGAACAGCTGACTCAATAAAAGGACATAAATATGTATTAAACATTAACCATGTGAAAAAACTAGTGCTAGTCGCCAAGAATGTTGCAAATGGCGAACAAGGTATATTGTTAAGTAAGAGATAGACATTTCAAGGATAAAACATAAAAGAGTAACAGATGCCCTGAAAAATATTTGACATATGGAAACAATTGAAGTTTTATGGAGGAAATAGGCTAAGCACAAATAATTCTACTCCTACCTGGAGTGGGGGAAATAATAAACATTGGAGACAAAATTCTGTAGAGGCTTGGTGCTTCATGCGAGAGAGAGGAGCCATTTGGTTTGTGGAGGTCAGGATAAGTGTGTGTGTGTGTGTGTGTGTGTGTGTGTGTGTGTGTAAAGTAGCTTGTGAAGGATGAGAGGTAAGGTTAGCATACTTGGTACAGGGTGGCAGGAAAAAAAGAAGATAATGATCTTAGAAAAAAATAGCATAAAGAACTGCTTGAGAAGACATATTTAGGCAAAAGAAGGCTAGAACCTTCCTTTTCCAAGTGTGGCCTACTGGACAAGAGCCATACTGGTGTACCTGGTAGCTTTTTGGAGAAACAGAATCTTAGACCTCGCACAAAACCTACTGGATTCAAATTGTATTTAATAAGACTAAATATAGTCTATTCAATGGCTAAAGCTTGAGAAGCACAGTGCTACTCTTTCAGACATCTTTCAGGTAATGCCTATCTGATATGTAACAAAAAGAGCAAGACTCCTGAGTTACAAGAATCTGGAAAAGTGTTTCTCAAAGTGTGATTGCCAGACAAGCATCATCAAGCCATGATTGGGAACTTGGTAAGTATACAAATTCTCAGCCCCTTCCTCAGATCTCCTGAACCAGAAACTCTGGGGGGTGAGGTCTACCAGTCTGTGTTTTTAATAAGCACTCCAGGTAATCCTGATATACGTCAAAGTTTGAGAGAAGCTTTAACCTAGAATATTGGTCTAGGGTATTTAGGAAAATTGCAAATAGCTTTGTTTAGACAAAGGGGAAGTTTCACATTGAGAAGCTTGGGAAACACGATCTTGAGAGATCGCCTAATCAGATCATGGGTGGTTTTTAAACCTGGGGAGGGCGTCTGGGTGTCTCAGTCAGTTGAGCTTCCTACTGTTAATTTTGGCTCAGGTCATGATCTCGCAGTTCGTGGAATCAAGCCCTGCACTGTGCTCTGCACTGACAGCATGGAGCCTGCTTGGGATTCTCTGTCTCCTCTCTCTGCCTCTCCTTGCCATACATCTCTCTCTGTCAAAATAAATAAATAAACATTTAGAAAATAAAACTGAGGGAGACTGAGTGCAGGACAACTAGTCATATGGTGCTGGTAGTGAAAAGAAAGGCAGACTTACAGCTTTTTATCTCCACGAAGTGGGAACACTGAAATAGATTCACAAAGGATTTGATGAACAATCACCAGCCAGCCCATAGTCACTCTGAGGCCCCGGTTCCATCCTGTGAGTCTCTTTGTCCCCATGCCATCACAACTTATCTGGAACCCAAAATTCAGGAAAGCTCCAATTTTAAGGCTGCCCTATAGGCAGTTAGAACCCGGTGGGGGTGTGTGTGTGTGTGTGTGTGTGTGGAAATCACTTGGCTCTCACAGTAGTACGTGGGACCTTGCAACTGTTCTGTGTCACTGGGATTTCAATACGTCCAAGTTCCCTGTCCAACACATCTTCTGAGGTTTCTCTCTCTTTTCTACTAAGTCTATGAACTTTTTTCTGGAGGGAATATTTCTATTTTTAGAAGAGATCTGCTTAATGTGGTTATAGACTTCTACACCAAACATTTACCTGCATTGTACCAGTCTTTGCTTCGTTATGCTCTGGAAAATCTCACTTCCATTCCACAGGGTGAATTGATTCCTCTCTTTGAGTTTTGTGGGGGAATGTGTTTCATAATTTCCCCATAGATGACCTTTAACACTTATACTTCATAAGCCCCTTTTGTTATTTGTACAGATGTTATATTTAGTATGATCACTCTGAGCAAGTACTTAAAGTTTCTCTTGACTTTTCCTGTCATTAAATGGAGGCAGAAACTGATTCTTAAAAACAGGACTTTTCAAAAGTCAAAACAAGAGAGACAATGGCAGTCAAACCTAAAATCCTACACCTAGCACAGTGTTGCTACACCCTATACATGTTAAATAAATGAACAGCCAAGTGACTAGTTAAATGAATGAATTGGATCTGATCTGATACCTGTTCCCCATTATGTTGTCCCTAATGACATAACTAGAGTCACTTTGCTGTATGACTTTTGAAAGCCTGTTCCCTTCTCACCAGGGACTAATGCCAAGTCTGAGGCATTTTAAGGTCTCTTTTTCCCCTGTGATTCTGTGACCTTATTCACAAAGCTGTCATCTGTGTTCTCCTGAATTCCATCTCCAGGTTCCCAACTCTTTAATCTAATGCAAACAATTCTACAATAACGGGAAAGTAGGAGTCACTCTTAAACTGACTCTCTGAGACACTTCAAAGTTCCATGTGGGGAAGGGAAAACTTACTCTATATCCATATTCTCTTTGCTTTCCCTATGCACCCTACCTCTTGATAAAGAAAAGGGAGAGAGGGGCGCCTGCGTGACTCAGTTGGCTAAGCATCTGACTTTGGCTCAGGTCATGATTTCACAGTTTGTGTGTTCCAGCCCCACATCAGGCCCTGTGCTGACAGCTCAGAGCCTGGAGTCTGCTTCTGATTCTGTGTCTCCCTCTCTGTCTGTTCCCCCCCCCTGCACTCTGTTTCTCTCTCTCTTTCTCAAAAATAGATAAACATTAAAAATTTAAAAAAAAAAGGGGAGAGAGTTCTCCTGCTCTTCCTCCCTGAAATACACCTACACCTATTTGAAATTGAAATAAGGAAGAGGTCAACTGAAATACTTAATGAGAAGTCTAGGTATTTGGGGGAAAGGATTTATGAGAGGGATCTGAAATTTGGGTCTCCATTAGAATTTATAATAAGGATAATTATCATGTGTGGTACAATCACATTAAAAATGTCACTTTCTTCTTTTCATTAGAAAGTCTACCCCTATAGATAGGTACTATCCGCCTTGTAAATTAGGTTCTGAGTTGACAAAATGCTAGTCTCTTGAAATATGAAGGTGATAGATGGTAAAGCTTGGACTTAAACCTACATCTGTGTGAACTTGAACCCTTTCAAGTATCCTGGGATCGTCTCTCCTGGAGGAGACCTTCATCTTGTGGAGCTTGGTGAGAGGTTGAGTAGTAGGGACAGGAGTGAGAATTGAGTAAGGAACAGTCATGATAAATGGTTAAAGGAAGCTTTGGTTATATCCCCTATTGGTGGAATCCTGAGCTCCAAGATCTCTTCTCTTGAGCTCTGAGTCCTGCAGTTTGTCCACTGGGGTCTAAACTTTAGGTTCTGCCTGCAATATAGTTTTTAAGCCCAGAATTTAGACCCTGTGTTCTGGGCTCAGAGTTCCAGTTTTGAAATTGGATAATTGAGGGCAGAGGGGATGTTGCCATGGAGCTCATAGGAATTTGTCTCCATCTTCATCATGGGGAAGGAGTTGGGATTTTATTTTTGGTGTGGGGAGAGGAAAGGATCTCTGCGAGTTATGTTTTTCTTTTCCTTCTGTTCCCAAGGCAAGGTCTCATCTCCCTCCTTTCCCCATCACCAGTTCAGCATCACCCTCAGGCACAACGAGGACCCCAGGGTCCTGGGCTCTGGGGACTCTCATTCAGAGACATGGAATCCACCTAGTTTCTTGGCTGGTGCCTGCCCCAGGCTCATTCCCTTGCCATTGTGAGTTCTGGCCCACCCTCTTTCAATCCAGGCTACTTCACAAAGCTCTCTCAGGTGAGTGTGAGTCTATTTGCATCTCCTAGGTAGGTGCGCAACAGTGTTTCTGTCTGCAATTCCATTTGTGCCCCTGACGTTCTCTTGGTCTCTCTCATGTCTCTGTATCTTTGAATGAGTCTCTGTTAAGGTACATGTGTGCTGTAAATTCACCGTGATTTGTTTGGCCGGTGGTGGAGTATTTATTGATTCATGATTTCTTAAGCATGTCTTTGTCTTAAAATTCTGTGAAGTGTTAGGAAGACAAGAATGAACTAGGCACAGGTCTGACTCTAAAAGAGCTCAGAACAGGAAGGACAGAGGCATGCATGTAATTCTAGCAAAATGGGAATAGTCTGTACAGTTATTTTAAAGTCACAGGTGAGAAATTTATTATTTTTGCTTAAATAGTGTTAGCGAAATCTGGAGATAGAATGGAAGTTTTCAGTATGACTATTAGCAGGAGTTAAGGAAACTATCAGAAAAGATAAAGACTAGGTAAGCAGTGGGGGAAAAGTACAGAATTGTACATGTGCATGTTAAGACATATTATCTTCTGAATAAAATACTTCTTTTAGCAAAGACTAAAATCCATGAATTTTTTTAAGCTGCATATTGCACCATTGATTCATATTACATTGATGATCTGTGAGACATGGGGATGTATGGTGAGGAAATGAAACATCAGCTACTTTGAACAGCAAAAAGAATTTAGGAAAGAGGCCTCTGGGTGGCTCAGTTGGTTGAGCGTCTGACTTCGGCCCAGGTCATGACCTTGCAGTTCATGGGTTCGAGCCCTGTGTCAGGCCCTGTGCTGACAGCTGAGAGCCTGGAGCCTGTCTTTGGATTTTGTGTCTCCCTTTCTCTCTGACCCTCCCCTGCTCACGCTGTCTCTCTCTCTTTCTCAAAAATAAATAAAACATTAAAAAAAGAATTTAAGATAGATATTCTGAGTAAGGGAAGATTACAGAATATTATGATTGGCATATTCAGATATAATGTATCCATTTAATTATTTATTTAGCCTGGTATAGTATTTATTAAACATCTGTTATGTGCTTGACCCTTTGCTAGCATTGGGGGCCTAAGGACACAAAATGAAAAAAGTCAATACTCTTCTTTACTTTGATGGAGACTACAGTCTAATAGGGGCTACAGGCATTAAACAATAATTACACAAGTAAATCTATATTTGCAAGTTAAGATATAGTTCGTAAGAAATTAACAGATACCATGAAGAGCAATATTCAGGTGAAATCTGAAAAAGACTGCTGTGCCTCTGTGTCTGCAGAAATTATATATGATGCAGAGGAAGTACCTTTAAGCCTCAAGTAAGAAAGCACTTTGTAAGTCAGTGCACCTAACCAGGGTAGTGGCTTTAGGTACAGTGTACTCACCATCACTGGGAGTATTCAAGCTGAGTGTGGGTGACAGTTTGATAAAGATGACATGGAGGGGGCTCTCTCAATGAGTGCAAAATTTCAGGTTCTAGAGAGGCTGTCAGGTTGGCAACGGAATCCATGGACTTCTGAGAGGCACCACTTCAGAAGGTCATTTAACTCCTGTTCTCTTTCTCATGACTCCCAGTCCACATAGGAGTCTGGGAAAAAATATGTGTGTCTGCCATCCTGTCCTTTTCACTGCCTGCAGACATAGAGAAGTCTATAGCATCTCCCCATTTTTCTCACCTATGTGGCTTCAGTTTCAGAAGCTGCTGCTGGGCTTCCTAGGAAAGACTGCAGGACTTAAAGTTGGAAGAACCAGATTAGCCTCTTACTGGTTCACTTATCATGATTGTTCTGGGACTGACACAGATGGGGCAGTTGGTAATGAGAAAGTGGCCACTCTGCCTATCATCTCTTTTTTTCCTCCACTCTGGTTATCATGTCTATGATCCAAATAATCATAGGAGTCAATTTCCTGGAACTGTGCTCAACTGGGTACTGCCCTTCCCATTCTCCAGCTTGCATGTTCCCGCCTCACACCATGGATGGGTCATGACTAGTGCTTCCGTACCTTCTTTGTTACCTCCTGCCAAAGATGAAGTTTCATCAGGGGCGGGAGCAACCCACAGGTGAAATGATTAGACACAACTTTCAAATGCCCTCTCTTTGGTGCACCTTCATGGGAGCAATATGCTACACCAGCTCCCAACCTAGGTTATATCTGTGGGCAGCGTCTTGGAGATACCCACAGGGCATTGTGAGCAAACCCAAGTTTAGTTAGAGGGGCTCCAGGATGTTGAAAAATCTAGCAGATGATGAGGCACAAGGAAATGTTTAAGTTACAGGCCAGAAGTGGGGTAGGAAGGTGGTCTTTAAAAAAAAGAAAACTTGGGGAGTCCTTGCAAGTTACAATTTTGTCTAAAACACTGACACTGTAAAGTCACTGGAGTAGTAGAAGATGGGTCTGGAATGGTTCTCAATGTTGGTTCACTTTGGGAGTTCACATATTGATAACTGGATACTGCATTTGAAGATGCTAATTTAATTGGTTTGGGGTGTTATGTGAGTGCCGGGATTTTTGTTTCCTAGGTGATTCTAATGTGTAGCCAGGCTTGAGAACCACTGATCTACCAGGCAGGACCAGGGGATGCAAAAAGATAAAAACACAAGTAAGTATATCACCTGTCACAGAAGTTGTTACTCTTGAAGGAAACTTGGGAAAAGAGTGCATGGGATTTCAGCAGGGCTGGTGCATAAAGAGAGGGCTCCAGAGTGAAGAGAGTAAGAGGAGGCAGCTCTGGGGCCCTTCTCACTGTCCCCTTGTGTGTGCCTCCATGGTCATAGCTTCTTGCATTCCCTTAGCTGCATATTGTCCTGGCTGGCTGGCTGTTCCAGTGGAGCATTCCCATGAAACTCATTAGATAAATATGGACCATTTCACATCCAGGAGGTAACCACAGGGTAAAGAATTGATCAAGAATCTGTGAATCACACATCTCTGTCACTTGAATGAAGATGTGAACTAATTGGAGATAATTCAGCTAGTATACCAGTTGTGATTGCACCTTCCTATTTCACCTTTTAAAATTTGTTTTACAGGGGCGCCTGGGTGGCTCAGTTAGTGAAGTGTCTGACTTCATCTCAGGTCATGATCTTGCAGTTTGTGAGTTGGAGCCCCATGTTGGGCTCTGTATTGATAGCTCAGAGCCTGGATTCTGTGTTCAGAATTCTTCTGTTCAGATTCTGTGTCTCCCTCTCTCTCTGCTCCTTCCCTGTTCTCACCGTCTGTCTTTCTCTCTCTCAAAAATAAATAAACAGTTAAAGAAATTTAAAAAAATGTTTTACAAATTTAAATTATTTGTCTTAATTGTGGTGCACCTTTTACTTTATATCATATCACATTATTTTTACCTTTTTTCTAAAACTTTTTTTAGTGGGAGAGTGAAAGGGGGAAGGACAGAGGGAGAAAGAATGAATCTTTAAAAAAAAACTTTAATAGTTTATTGTCAAGTTGGTTTCCATCTAACACCCAGTGCTCATCCCCACAAGTGCCCTCCTCCATGCCCATCAGCCCTCTTCCACTCCCCCTCACCCCCAACTGCCCTCTGTTTGTTCTCGGCATTCAAGAGTCTCTCATGGTTTGCCTCCCTCCCTCTCTCCCACTATTTTTCCCCTTCTCCCCCATGGTCCTCTGTTAAGTTACTCCTAAAAAAATTTTAAATGTTTATTTTATTTTTGAGAGAGAGAGAGAGAGAGTATGATTAGTGGAGGGGCAAAGAAGGAGAGAGGGAGACACAGAATCAGAAGCTGGCTCTAGGCTCCAAGCTGTCAGCACAGATCCCGATGTGGGGCTTGAACTCACAAACTATGAGATCATAACCTGAGCTAAAGTCAGATGCTTAATTGATTGAGCCATCCAGGCACCTTGAGAATGAATCTTAAGCAGGATCCACACCCAGTGTGGAGCCTGACTCAGGGCTCTATCTCATGACCAATAATGAGATTGTGACCTGAGCTGAAATCAAGAGTTGGACACTTAACTGACCTGAGCCACCTAGGCACCCTATTTTCACTTTCTGATTGGGGTTTAACTAATTCTCTCTGGTCTCTTGCAACTAATGGAGTCCTTTATCTTTGTGTCTGATTTCTCCATGGATTCCAGATCAAATCTGCTATTTTGTAGTCAATACATCTTTTCATTCTCAACTCTGTTTTTACATTTAGAAGTCATTTGTGTATTTGAAGAATTCTCAGTTGGGATGTCCATATCCCATACCACATTTATTCTTCTCCTTTTATCACTTTTATAAACCCCTGTCTCATTTTCATTCAAAACGTTTCCTTCCCTGAGCAGAGTGGGGACACATAGAGGTTAGCACTGACATTGGTTATCCTTGGTGTCCTTGTTTTCTCAGACCCACACTGACAGAGCTGAAATGCAATTCTTTCTAACGACTCCATCCTAGGTCCTGAGGTTTATTCTCTTCTCCACAGAGAAATGGAAACATCACTACTGGGAGAACCCACAGATCTAAGCTATACTTTACATTCTGGGGAAATTGATTCTTGGGCTTTTGGCATACTACTTACTCTTCCTCTCTGGGTCTTAATGTCTCCCTAAGAGTAAAATATATTTATTCAGGTTTTTCCATGCCATATGATATTTTGTTTACCAGCAACAACATGAGCAAATATATTTTTATCCTTAATTTACAACTGGACACACCGAAGCTTGGGAAGGTTGTTACCTTCTCAAGTCACACTGAGAGCAAGGGGAGCTTTCACGAGGCTTCAAACTGAGGTCTGATAGAATCCCCATGTAAATTCTTAGCAGTGCTATTGCTGGGTCATAGGATGAAATACTGCATGGCAATGAGAAAAAATGAAATCTGGCCATGTGTAGCAACATGGATGGAACTTGTGGGTGTTATGCTGAGCAAAATAAGTCAGGCAGAGAAGGACAAATACCATATGTTTGCACATGTAGGAGGATTAGGAGGAACTTAACGGAGGACCAAGGGGGAGGAGAAGGGGGAAAATAGTGGGGGAGAGGGGGAGAGGCAAACCATGAAAGACTCTTGAATACTGAGAACAAACTGAGGACTGATGGGTGTGGGGGGGAGGGGGGGGATGGGCATGGAGGAGGGCACTTGTGGGGATGAGCACCGGGTGTTATATGGAAACCAACTTGACAATAAACTATTTGTGAAAGAAAGAAAGAGAGAAAGAGAGACAGAGAGACAGAGAGACAGAAAGACAGAAAGAAAGACAGAAAGAAAGACAGAAAGAAAGACAGAAAGGAAGGAAGGAAGGAA